>NC_053491.1:330728379-331058022 GCF_905171775.1 Rana temporaria
GGTTCACCTGGATTGGGGGGTTTGTTCGGGACATGTGAATGTGGGGGTGATGAAGGATTTGCCAGCAGATGTACTACTGGGGAATGATTTGGCCCCCCTTGTTTCTGCGTACGCCCCGATGTGCCCCGCTGAAGCCCACACAGTGACTACCTGTGCCCAGAACCGCGTTGCTGGAACCAACTCGCTTGCTGCTGAGACCCGGGTAAGACTACCTTCCCCGACATGTACTGTAGATCCGGGACAATATCACAGTCTAAAATGGGAATGTGACAAGTTGGCCCGTGAGAAATCAGAGATGCAACGACACTACGTCATGTATTATGAGATGTCCCGTGGCTTGAACATTGAAATGCACAAACAGGCTGAAATTGTCAAAAGATTAAATGGGATTTGCATCCAGGTGGTGCCTTATCTGTCCCAAGAACATCAGCAACAGGTTTTGGGAGCCATTGAGAGAGCAAAGCAAGTGACTTTTCCTGAACTGAATTCCATTATTCACCTTCACCATCAGCTACAGACCTGGTAAGCCAAATGGCAATGCTGATGGGTTATCCTGGCAAACAGACGTCATCCCGGCCTCCTAGTTCCGGACATCCCCAAGTTGACCCGAAAAGGATCAAGCCGGGTCTGCCGGAGTGTTCCACAAGGAGGGAGCCATGTAACAGGATTAACTTTAGGGGCACAGGGTGAATGAGAACCCCACTATGGTCTGTGCTAGTCACATTTAATGCGGTCAGATATTGTATATATTGTATATATATTGTGTGTTGGCTGATGTATACTAGTAAGCTTGCTGTGATGAAAGGGGTGGGGTGTGATTGCATTCCATTGTCTATTGTGGTAATTAAGTCTGCTATGTGGATTGGAGCTTGGTAGGCAGTCTGCGTACCTATTATGGGATGTTAAAGTGTCTTGCTGTGAGGAAAGGGGGGGAATCACTCCAGCAACCCCCCCCCCCCCCTGCTAAGACTGTTTACTGAAGGAGAAGTTTGAACACACCTGACCTGTATCACCATTGTCATTGGACAATTTAACCCACCCTGTTTCCCAAGGGTGGGAGGGATGTATTTTGAAGAGGAATGTGTTACCATGTGCAGATAATAAAGATTCATTCCCTGTTTTGAACCTCAAACCGAGCTGTGTGTCTCGTTTCTGGGGGGAATTCTTATCGGTCGTGTTTGTTTGCCTGATTGTGGAGTGTCGATAAGCTGTCTTGGGTGGAATGGAATATCGTGAACAGATTTAACCCCTGTCCCATTTGGGGTTCCGTTACACATTCGCATATTAATACAGAGGAGTCGGAGTCGGAAGTACATAAAACTGAGGAGTCGGTGTCGGAACATTTATCTACCGACTCCACAGCCCTGGTCATGATGAGGAAAGGCGATTTGCTGTATCTAGAGACTCAAGGTTATGCAATTTCTCGTAATATTGTTTAAACTCTCTTTAGTTTTGTGATGCGCTGTTCCCTGTCTGTCATGGATAGCATGTACAGGCATGTCAGGTTTCCTTGCCTGTACAGATCTAGCTAGAAGGCTTCTGCTTTTTTTAAGCTTGTTGGTAAAATATTTTTTGAGCCAGAATGAAACGCTGCTTTTGTCTTTCCCTAGTTACTAAAGTAGTTTGCTTCAAAGTTGATGCTGGATGGTCAACATACCTGCTACCACTGATCTTTTTATAGACTGCTTCTACTTTTTGTATTGTATGAGCCATACTTCTGTTAATCATGAACTGGTGGACTTAGAGTAAACACACTCAACAGTAGTGGGTTATAGGCAGGTAAGTGTGTCTTATATGGAATAAAAGTACTGCCAAAGGCATACTACAAACATATCAGCAAGAATCCTGGTACCATTCTGAGATCTTCTGGCATCTGCAAGATGGCTGTTCTACCTTAATGTGTTGCAGAGAGGCCAAAAAGAAATTTCCACTGATAGGAGATGTTGTTCTCCCTTCGCACATTTAACAATGGTCGTAGTGCTCTACGGTTTGAAAAGTAATGGGGAAAAGATCTTGAAATACCTTTTCTCTTCCGTTCATAGACGGACACAGCCTTCTTTGACATTAGGGTTATGCTTCTTCCTACCAGGAGAGTTTAGGCAGAATTTAACAGCACTTAGTGTTAAAACCTTTCCTTCGTGCCGCTCCTCCCAGGGGGCGTGGCTCCCCCAGGCATAACCCACACTCTGCTCTAGGAGCCTCAGTCTTTTTCTGCCTAACGACAGGAGAGGAGTCAGGCACTTCTGGAGTCCCTGTACTCCAGTACTAGTTTTTTTCTTGCGATTTTTCTTGCTTTTATTATTTTGTTCCTGCATTTTTGAATCCTGTGATTCTTCTATCAACAGCCGACTGGGTGACAGGCTGGGTCTTGACTCTTGTAGTCCCCCCATGTTCGGCCATCGAGCGTGGGCCAGCCCTTAGCTCAGCTTTGGGACGTCCACGACAGGCCCCGTTGCTCCAGGGGCGGCCGGGGAACTTCGGTTCTAGGGCACACATATGACCGGTCTCTATGGCTTTGTCACAGTGTGTCTGGCCGACAGCCATGCCGTTTACGGACGTTGGTTCTGTCTGGAATACCTCCAGCCGGGTAGTCGCAGGACGGGTAAGTAGTGGGCTAGTGGCCCCTTACTCAGGTAAGTGGTCTGGCTGGTGTTTTCCCTGGGGAGGTCGACTGAGGGTCCGCCCTGCTTTCCTCTCCCTCCTTCCCCTGACTGGGTAGTGGCTGTGAAGGGGGGCCTCCTGGGTTTTCTTTATTACCACCGGGGCCCGTGTGTTGTTGGGGGACTGTGTTGTTACTCTGGGGGGTGCTGCTGTGTGCTGCTGTGTTCTATGAGGTGATTTTTACCTCAGACGGCGGCCATCTTGGAAAGTTTTAGTGCTGTGAAACGCTGTGATTCTTCCCTGAGGTGACAGACACATCACAGCCAGCACATCAGAGCACACCTCAGGTTTTCAGCTAGCTCTGCAGCTGGGTGGGGTGGTGAGTACCAGGGGCCCCCATGCTCTGCAATGGCAGCAAGGAGGTGACTAGTGTTTTTTTTTTGTCCTGCCTTGCAGGGTGGGTGACTCAGCGCTGACACTATGGAACCTGAGCCAGGTCTCCCTCTCCAGCTAAGCCTGAGTTAACCCTTAACGCCCCTTCCCCTGCCATATCTGTTATGTTGGCTGTCCTGGGTTTCTTGCCAGGTTTGAAGCAGCTAGTGCCCGGATGGGGGGTAAAAAGCGCCCCCTCCCTGAGCCTGCTTCTGGGGATGTCTCTGACACAGAATCGCTGTTTTTTCTGGTTCTGTTATGTCAGAGGCTGCGGGCTTAACCCTTATGGATAGTGAGGATGACTCTGCTGCAGTCAGTTGCTGGCAAGAATTTGTTGGAGCTCTTGTTTCTGCGGTGCGTGAGACTCTAAAAATTGAGGATGTGGCGGAGACACCTCCGTGTCAGTACCTTTTGGGTTTCCGCAGACCGCCACGCACCGCTGAAGTGTTTCATTGTGTTCCTTATTTGGACAATATGTTATACAAGGAATGGGATGCACCGCAAAAAGTTTGTCAAAAAACTTTGCAACCCGTTACCCCCTTAAGGGGGGCTTTAAAAAAAAAAAAGTAGGTCTCTCCTCCGCCAGTGGACCCTCCCGTGTCCAGACTGCGCAAGGCCACCACGTTGCCTGTCGAAGGGGCTCCTGCATTTCAGGATCCCGCTGATAGGAGAGTGGAGGCCGTGGCCCGCTCCCTATTCACGGTGGTGGGTTCGTCGGTGAGGCCGGCTCTGGCCGGGGCCCTGGTTAGGCCCCGACTAAAAGGGCGAAGCTCCTGCTGCAGGAGCTGGATGAAGGGGCTTCCGAATCCTCTAGGGACCTGGCTAAACAATTGGTTCAGGGTCATAATTTTCTCTGCGAGGCGGCCATGGATACGATCCGGGGCTTCCGTCTATGCAGTGGTTCTGCGCCGCCTTGTGTGGCTGACGAGCTGGTCTGCGGACTAGTCCTCTAAGGAGGCCTTGGTGATGGCCTTTAAGGGTGAACGGTCCTTTTGGGACTTCCCTGAATGGCATCATTGAGGATGCCACGGGTGGTAAGCGCATGCTGTTTCCACAGTCTGGGAAGGGCTAGGGACCTCGCCCTGTGCAAGGACCCTCCTTGCCTACCTCCGAGCGTTTTTTCGCCCGCCCTGTGCGGTGGGGGTAGGTCTACATGGTGCTTGAATCCCCGTTGCGGGGTAGCAGCGCACCTGATACCGCATGCCTAACAAGTCTACGGACATACCTGCTTCCGCCTGAAGGTCTGCTCCCGCCCGTGTCTCGGGTGGGAGACTGGCTTCGCATTGCGAAGTGTTTTCCTTGGGGTACAAGATTGAGTTTCTCTCTTGTCTGCCAAACAGTTTTTTTCCCTCCGGCCTCCTCCGGTTCGCCGGTTGGCTCTGTCAGGGGCTGTCCAGGATCTTCTGGTCAGGGGAGTGATTGTGCCAGTTCCCTCGTTGGAATGGTCTCGGGGTTTTACTTCATTCTGTTTTGTCAAGGTGCAAACTTTTAGGTGGTGTCGATTCGCTTGGTAATAGCGGCACTCCATCAGGGGGATTTTCTGGCATCCTTGGATGTCATGAACGTGTACCTGCATGTTCGCATATGCTCAAAGCACCAGAGATTCTGTGCTTTGCGGTCGGGGGGGGCCATTTTCAATTGGTGTCCTTCCCATTCGGCGGGTTTTCGCGTTTCGTGTTTTTCTCCTAACGGAAAAACTTCAGACTCTGCTATCTGCTGTGCAGCAGTTGCCGACCCAGAAGCGGTCATCTCTGCGATTCTGCAGGAAGGTTCTGGGTCCGTTGATGGCCTCTTTCGAGGCGGTTCCGTATGTCTAATTCCACACCAGGGTGCTACGGTGGGAATTGCTGTCACGTTGGGACAAGCTTCCATCATCTCTGGATTACCAGATTTAATTGAGTCATCTGCTCATGTCTCCCCTGGTGTGGTGGCTGGCGTTTCCGGTGCTTCAGGCCGGAAAGTCGTTTTTCTGCAGGCCACTGGACAGTGGTCACGACGGATGCCAGCCTCTCCGGTTGGGGAGGGGGCACCCAGTCAGCCCAGGGGCACTGGACTCAGGTGGAGTCCTGCCTACTGATCAACGTTCTGGAGCTCCGAGCAATCAAGCTTTGCCTTGCCAGGTGGTCCCTGGATCTACAGGGCCGACAGGTCGGGATCCTGTCCGATGACGCCACGGCCGTGGCGTAGGTTGATCATCAAGGAGGCACACGGAGTTCTGTTGCAGCGATGGGGGGTCACGCACATCCTTTCGATGGGGCGAAGGGTCCGTTCCGGCTCTATCGGCCGGGTACATTCCGGGAGTACGGAATTGGCTAGCCGACCTCCTAAGTCGCACTACACTGGGCCAAGGAGAGTGGTCTCTCCACCCGCAGGTATTTCGGGGTCTGTGCCAAAAAGTGGGGCACTCTGGACGTGGACCTTCTAGCGTCCCGTCTCCATTGGTAGGTGCCAGGTTTAAGGACCCTTGGGCGGACGCGTCAGGCGCGTTGGTGGCTCCTTGGGGTCACTATCGTCTACTTTACACCTTCACTCCTCGGAAGCTTCTTCCTCGCCTGCTGCGCAGAGTGGAAGCTGTAGGGATTCTATCAATCCTGATTGCCCCAGATTAGCCGCGTCGCTCCTTGTACGCGGACCTGGTGCGTCTGGTGGCAGATGCCCCCTAGCGTCTTCCCCTGGGAGTTGATCTTCTGGTCTTGCAAGGCTCCCTACTTGGTCATCCGTAAGGATGAGGTGGTGCTGCGGCCGCAGCCGTTTTTCTCCCTAAGGTCGTTTCGGCTTTTCACATTGATGGGGACATTGTTCTTCCATCCTTATGTCCTCGGCCGAAATGCCAGGAGGAGGCCACTTTGCATCCTCTGGATGTGGTTCAGGCCCTACGAGTGTACTTATATGTTACGGTTCCGTTACGGAAGTCGGACTCACTGTTTGTGTCGGTGGCTGGCCCTACAAGAGGGCCTGGCAGTCTCGTCGGCCACCGTTCCCAGGTGGTTCCGACGGATGGTGCTTCAGGCCTATGCCCTAAAGGGGCGTGCGCCCCCCTTTCGGGTTATGGCGCATTAGACCAGGGCGATCGGGGCCTCTTGGGCTTTCCGGCATCATGCCTCTGTGTTACAGCGGTGTTAGGATGCATCCTGGTCGTCAATCCACGCTTTTTCCAAGTTTTACGAGGTGGATGTGTGTGCATCTTTTGATGCCTCCTTCAGCCGCAGGTGTTACGGGGGCAGTTTATGATTGGAGTTTCTCCGTTGAGCAACTCCGGTTTTTGTTTGGGGGTGTAACCTGGTTTGCTGTGTTATTTTCCCACCCCTCAAATTTTTTTGACACTGCTTGGGGACGTCCATAATGTCAAAGAAGGCTGTGTCTGTCTATGAACGGAAGAGAAAATAGGATTTTTGTACTCACTGTAAAATCCATTTCTCTGAGTTCATAGACGGACACAGCACCCACCCCTCCTTGGTTTGTACTGCTTGTTACGGACTGAGGTTCCTAGAGCAGGGTGTGGGTTATGCCTGGGGGAGCCACGTCCCCTGGGAGGAGCGGCACGAAGGAAAGGTTTTAACACTTTAGATGCTGTTAAATTCTGCCTAAACTCTCCTGGTAGGAAGAAGCATAACCCTAATGTCAAAGAAGGCTGTGTCCGTCTTTGAACTCAGAGAAATGGATTTTACGGTGAGTACAAAAATCCTATTTTCATCTGAGCCGCTAAATGTTACAGCTTCTCGTTCTCTCTCCATTTGGGCTATTTCTTCTTTTAGGTGAAAGTCCACAAAGCAGCAAATGAAAATATTGTATTTCACCTCACAAAAAACAGGTTTTGGGGAAAGAGGGCAGTTGTTGGAACAAATTTCAGGCACAGAGCTTTTGAATTGAATGGTTTAGGCCATTGCCATAGATAAGGCTACTCCAGCCAAAACAGAAAAGTGTCAGGTGAAACCGCTTGAACAGATATAGGCAATAAAGCTGCTGATGAGCAAAGAATTTGGATGAATTGAAATTTTGATAATTTTTTTTTTTTTTATTTCACTTTTTTCTTGAGGCTACATTCAGAAGTTTACAAAATTTTCATAAGAAGGCTGTTCCAGTCTAGGAACGTTTTTGAAGGTAATATGTACAGAGAGAATACCTAGGCTGCCTTTTACTGAAGTTTACTTTAAAAAAATAGGAGTTGCCTGTTTGTTAAGTTGACCCAAAGGCCAAGGCCAATACTTTCTGGGTCATCGACTCAGGTCAAGTATACCGATCAGCAGTGCAGGCCTTTCTCCAGCTTTTAGTACTACTTGCTTTCTTCAGGTCAATGAGTGGGTATATATTTAGACAAGAGATAGCCAAGAAAAGTTTTTTTTTTTTTCAATCGTATTTGTGGTCTTGTATTAGAAGAAAATGTAAAAAGATATAGTACATTTTGGGACATCAAAATGCATATGTATATGTAACGGAATGACCCGTGACACCCAAAGACTTTGTGAGGATGGAGGATACTCCTGTGTCAGCGTCACTGATAACTCTTGGGTCTGAGTCCACTCTGTGCCCTTTGGGCATGGAGTGGCAAGTGAATCATAATTCATGTATTACATGAGATTTGACATCACTGATAGTTCGTATTGCAGGATTTTGAGACACTGCAAGATGTTGGTTAATTGTGACCCCAACCAGTCAATAGTGACTCATCTCTCTCTGAAGACTGTTAATATGTTAAATAAGGCTAGCTTTTGAAAGGCCTATAATTGTGTGATAACACTGTCTAAAACCTATTGATGCTCAGAGGTGTGAATAGGTGTCAAGCTGTATGCGGAGACGAAACGTCTGCCTGGGGAACTCAGTGGGTGAAGGTGTTTTGTTGTTATGCTGTTGATTAAGGAATGTTAAGTAATTAGCCTTAGTGTGTGATTAGGGGGGTGGAGATCTCATTGTTGCTTTAATGCCTTGTACTGTATAAAAAGCTGAGAAGAAACCATTAAAGTGTCATTACATTTGGAACAAGCACAGAGCTGTGTCTCGTCTTGATTCTGGGCAAATGAAATGGGATCGGGTCCTGTCGGTTGGAGTGTCGATAAGCTGTCTTGGATGTGATGGAAGGTCGTAAACGGTGGTGACCGTTACAGTGGTGGCACAGCAGTGGGATAATTCCATCCCTTAAAGGACAGCTACAAGGACACAGGACGATGGAGACGCTGTATGAACGGCTAAAGCTCTCTTCCCTCAAGGACTTTCTGGAGAGCCGGGGCAGATCGGCCAGCAACCGTAAGAGAAGGGACATTATCGCACAACTTGTCAAAATGGATAGAGCTGAGAGGCCCAGCGTAACAGACAGGACACCCGATGAAGAGTTTTGGGACCGGGCTGTTAGACGTGGACTGGCACAGTATGGACCTTATCCTCCACCGGAGATCATAGACCGGGTTATAGCGGCTGTGGATGCCACTTGGCTAGAGCAAAGAGGTGCTGCAGCAGCAGAAGTCACAGCAGCACCAACTGAAGAGAGGGGAGAGGTAGAGAGACCAGTCACCATGGAAGTGGAGTTCCAGGGAGCCGGGGGAAATTGGCCCCTCTCCCCAGCAACAAGCTGTGGTGGTAAAGCATTTATCCCCAGCTGAATCCCTGGCAGCAGGGCAGGATGCGACTGGCTGCGGCACACAACTGCAGCTTGAGCTGACATAGGGGGATGGGACTGTGGTCTCCACTCAAAGCGACCCAGCAGAAGAGCTGGCAACAGAGCAGAGTGCCACAAGCCTCTGCTCTCACCTAGCAGGAGAGGGAGTTCCTGGGGCAGTGGATGGGACTGTGGTCTCCACTCAAAGCGACCCAGCAGAAGAGCTGGCAACAGAGCAGAGTGCCACAAGCCTCTGCTCTCACCTAGCAGGAGAGGGAGTTCCTGGGGCAGTGGATGGGACTGTGGTCTCCACTCCAAGCGACCCAGCAGAAGAGCTGGCAACAGAGCAGAGTGCCACAAGCCTCTGCTCTCACCTAGCAGGAGAGGGAGTTTCTGGGGCAGTGGATGGGACTTCAGTCTCCACTGGTATACCCCAGGGATGGGGGCCAGTAGGCCCAGATCCCCAACCACATGATGGACTGAGCCCAGTCACCCTGTCTTCTCTCCAGCGGCTGAAAGGACTCCAGGGAGAAGGGCCAGTCCAGGCCTCTCCCCAGCGGCAGGCAGGTTCTCTGAGAGAGACAGAGGTTGGCGGGGTGAGTAAGGCTCTGTTTGGAGCAATTTATTTGGGGTACGGTATGGATACCAGCATTGGAGGACTGGATCTACTGACTGACTTCGGAGTCAACCCGTTCGGGGTCTCCTCCTGTGTCAGTCTCCCACCGAAAGGGGAGAGATGTAACGGAATGACCCGTGACACCCAAAGACTTTGTGAGGATGGAGGATACTCCTGTGTCAGCGTCACTGATAACTCTTGGGTCTCTGTGCCCTTTGGGCATGGAGTGGCAAGTGAATCATAATTCATGTATTACATGAGATTTGACATCACTGATAGTTCGTATTGCAGGATTTTGAGACACTGCAAGATGTTGGTTAATTGTGACCCCAACCAGTCAATAGTGACTCATCTCTCTCTGAAGACTGTTAATATGTTAAATAAGGCTAGCTTTTGAAAGGCCTTTAATTGTGTGATAACACTGTCTAAAACCTATTGATGCTCAGAGGCGTGAATAGGTGTCAAGCTGTATGCGGAGACGAAACGTCTGCCTAGGGAACTCAGTGGGTGAAGGTGTTTTGTTGTTATGCTGTTGATTAAGGAATGTTAAGTAATTAGCCTTAGTGTGTGATTATGGGGGTGGAGAAACCATTAAAGTGTCATTACATTTGGAACAAGCACAGAGCTGTGTCTCGTCTTGATTCTGGGCAAATGAAATGGGATCGGGTCCTGTCGGTTGGAGTGTCGATAAGCTGTCTTGGATGTGATGGAAGGTCGTAAACGGTGGTGACCGTTACAGTATATTTATATAACTGTTTTAAAACGGTAGTAAACTCTGCAAACACACACACATATATATATATATATATATATATATATATATATATATATATATATATATATATATATATATATATATATATATATATATATATAATATATTGTGTAAGGGGTTAGCTCGGTAGCGGGGTGTGTGACCCCCTGGATGGGTTCACTACACACTGAATTTATACAGACAGGCAGTCGAAGACGGTTGAAAACAAAGATTTTGGTTTATTCTCCCATCTTGCTGGAAACAAGTGCAAGCATCGAAACAGCATAAACAAAATCAAACATAAAATAAACCCTGGCCACTTTGGGCGTCTACCTTCCACACAGGAACCTATCTATGGAGTCTGGCACAGCCTAGTGCTGGGCAGACACTGCTGTTCATACAGCAGAAAAACAATAGTCTCTTTTTGATTTTTTTCACACAGAAAAATCAGTCACCACCTCACCTCCTCAGAAGACTTTCAGCTACTGCTCTCCTTCACTCACAAAGCCTCAGGAAGCAGCAAATCAGTGGTAATCCTCTGGATTACTTATAGAGGCCTTAATTGCCTCATTCTGAACAGCTGGAGTTTTTCCAACACCCTTAAACCTTTTCTGGCTGCTTCTGCAGCCGACGCCTAATAACAATTGGTGTATTGTCTGAACAAGGCAGAAATGTATCTCCCGTCTGTGACAACACCCACAGATTTACCTGACTTCCTGTCACAATATATATATAAAAAATAATTAATGGGCCCCTGCTGTTTTATGCCATTATGTGCTAGTATGTACTGAACACTAGCACATTATGACAGACCAACCTTCAAATAGAGCCCCCCATTACTGATCTGTAACAGCCCCCAGCTCTTCCATTTTGTCCGTTCTTCTTTCTGGACTTGCGCTCTCTGGCTGTTTGCTTGCCTGGCCTGCGATGACGTCACTTTTGCGCTTGTGCATTGGAGTCACTTTTACAGCAATGGCGCTCCTGTACAAGCACAATTCTCTAAACGTGTCATGAATGCAGAGCGTACAGTGCATATGCGGTTTATGTCATTGGCTGGGAACAATGTGAATATCTCCTAAATTGTGCAAGTTTAGGAGATATTCACAGTAGCTACAGGTAAGATTTATCATAGGTTTACTTGTAGAGAAGTTTATATTGTACTTATGGTTAGCTTTTGGGTAAACATGTATATAAAAGTTCTGAACTAAGAAGCTGTGTGGTCTCTTCTTAAGGAGTGTTCTCTGTTTTAGTGTCGCCATAGGATAATAAATACGGAATGGGGGCGTGCACACGTGCATCAGCTCTTTGACAAAAAACTATACAGCTTATCTCTTAAGGTCCAAAGTATGTGCAGTAACAAACCTTACGATTCCCGGCATCTCCTAAGCTGATTAGGCTTGATAGGCTAATAACATGTATAACCCATGGGATTCTATGCCACAAATAAATAATTTTTTATAGGTTTATGTTTATAAATACTGCAGATGGTAGTTCTAAGTGCCGGTTCATAAAAGGGCGACTTGTCAGGCGACTTAGCCGCCTGACAAGTCGCGATCCGTTCTGTACTATGGAACCGTTCTTCTTTTTTTTTTTTTCTTCCAACCAAAAAGATACACGAGAGTTGCTCACATTTTATTTGCTTATAACGTCTGCTATGGTTTCGCATCATTTGTGGTTATTCCTTTTTTTCCCCCCTTTTTTATAGCTTTTTTTTTTTTTCTGGTAGTCGTAAACACTCCCATTTGGTTCCGAAGTATAAAAATATCAAATATGTGACCATATATACAGACATTTAGGGAAGAAAAAACAAATATTAAATAAACTGCTCCCTATTTTATCCCACCCCCCCCCCCCCCATCCCTTCCCCTACTACCTCCACGTTGCTACCTTACAACCATACAATATTGTTCCTTCTTACCCTGAACCCTATTCAAGTCTTAATTCTTAGGTTTTCCGCATAGCTCCAGGTTTTCTTGAATTCCTTCAATTTTTGCCATTTCTCTTTGTATCCTGTTTTTCCCTCCTCTATGCTGTTCTTTAGTCCTTCCATACTATACGTTTCTTCTACCGAGTCGATCCACTCCCAAATAGATGGACAATCCACCTCCTGCCATTTCTTTGGGATCAGCCTTTTGGCCGCGTTTAACAGATGTGGTATCAGGGATTCTTTATAGGGTTTCACTGCTTCCATACCTCCATGGAATAACAATATCCATGGATCGTTTTTTATCTCCTTCCTGGTGATGTCTTTTATCAGACCTAAAATTTTCTCCCAGAATTTTTTAACTTTTGGGCATAGGTGGGCCATTGTGCCCAAGGACCTGCAGCCCCGCCAACACTTGGCCGACTGACCCTCTTTAAATTTACTCAATTTGTCTGGTGTTACATACCAGCCCGTTATGCACTTGTAATTTATTTCTGCGGTCCTATTGTCCATGGCCAAGGAGTGGGTCAGTTTTAAAAAATTTCCTACTGTAATATTATCCTTCTGTGTTCCTATTTCCCATTCCCATTTTTTGATGAATGGAGGCATCTCCAGTACGTCCACTGCTAATTATATCTTGTAGAGCCTTGATATATAATGCCTTTAGATTTACCTATAGTACATAACCTTTCCAATGGTGTAAGCTATTCTCCTGACCTTAATGGTTGGGGTAACTTTGGTAAAGTGGCACAACTGTCGATATCTCCACTCATCAATTCCCATTAATTCCTCGTTGTGTTTTAGCTCCTGTAGTGTTATTAATTTTTTTTATTATGTCCCTTAACTGTGCTTTCTCTTTTTTTATCCAATTCCCACCCACTGTTTTTTTTTTCACTGGTGCAAAATATTTGTTTTCCTTTAACTCTATAAGAGGTGAATTATATTCCTTATCTATTTGTTTGTGCAATATGTCCCATATTTTAAGTGCATTACATCTCGTGAGTATTCACATCCAGTGCTCTATACTGAGGGGGATTCTAAATTATGCTTCCCAATTTTGTCTTGGACAGAGCTTTTTCTATCTTTACCCATCTTTTTTCCTGATTATCTCTGGTCCACTCCACGACCCTAGACAGGACCGCTGCATTATAGTATTTTCTAATGTCCGGGACCGCAAGTCCTCCGTGTTTTTTTTCCTGTTTTAAAACCAGGAAGGAGATTCTGTGTTTTTTATTTTTCCATATGTAATTCATTAACATAGTTTTAAGTACTCGAAGGAAAGACTGCGGCAATGCGATTGATATCATCTGAAATTTATAAAGAATTTTTGGGAGCAGGACCATCTTCAGGATATTAATTCGACCAATCCAAGAAATTGGTCTGTTTAACATCCTATTTATTTCTGTTTTAATTTCATCAAGTAGGGGGATATAATTAATTTCATATATTTTCTTGATTGAATTGGCAAGTTTAATTCCTAAATATTTAAGTCCCTTCTGCCAAGGAAACTCAAACACCGCCCTTAAGAGCCGTTCTTCTGACTTGCTAATATTTATATTTGGGATCTCGGTCTTGGTTACATTAATTAAAAAAATTGAGATATCTCCATACTGTTTAAGTATTTTTAATAAATTCAGGATTGACGTTCTGGGGTTGACTATATAGAGCAATACATCATCCGCAAAGGCGGATAATTTATGCTCCTCTTCATCCACTTTAATCCCGTTTGACGTCTGGACTATTAGGGATACTGGCCAGAAGGGGCTCTAAAGACAGCACAAACAAGAGCGGCAAGAGGGGGCACCCCTGTCTCGTGCCGTTTTTCATTTCAAATACTGGGGATAGCCTACCATTTATAATTTTCCTGGCCATTGGGTGGTGGTGCAGTGTTTTAATCCATTGTAGCATCCTAGGTCCTAAGCCCATAGTTTCCAGGGTTTGAATCATGAGACCCCAGTCTACCCTGTTGAACGCCTTCTCCGCGTCAATCGACAGGAGTAGCCCTGGGGACCCATTCTCTTTCATCTTTCTAAGGAGTAACAGTGCTCTCACACCATTATCCATCCCCTCTCTTCCCGGGATAAATCCCACCTGATCCGGGTGGACCAGTGTGGTCATCGGCCGTTTCATTCGTTCTGCTAATACCTTTGCATACAGTTTAGTATCAGCGTTGAGTAACGAAATCGGCCTGTACCCTGAGCAGAGCCTTTCATCTTTCCCTTCCTTCGGAATTACTATGATTGTAGCTGCAAGGGCTTCCCTATTAATTTCGTATTCAGTCCCTAGTCCGTTGTAATACTGACACAGTCTTGGAATCAGGATCTCCTTACACTTTTTAAAGTAGAGCGTTGTAAACCCATCTGTTCCAGGGCTTTTGCCCAAGGCTGAGTCTACCAACGCTCCACTTATTTCTTCTTCAGTTATTGGTTTGTCCAGGGCCAATCTTTCGCTCTGTCCGATATTGGGCAATCTTGCACCTTCTAGGAGCTCTTTTGTTTTAACCTTTTTCTCCCCTTACCGCCAGCTTTTCTGCTCTACAGAGTATAGCCCCTCATAGTAATTTTTGAAGGTTTCTGCTATGTCCTTTATTGAATATACTGCCTCTACTTTCTTATTATTGATTTTTCCTATGTAATTTCTAGTTTTCTTTTTCTGCACCATTCTTGCTAGATGTTTACTGGATTTATTTCCCCACATATACCTTTCTTTTGCAATAATATTAAATTTCCTTCTAGTCTCTTGTTCCATAAGTTCTTTGAGTTTGTCTCTTTTTCGGACTAAATCATGATGGAGCTCTTGTTGCTTCCCCTGTTTTTATGTGCTTGTTCATTTTCAAATATTTCATCAGCCAGGCTGTTGATTTTCCTACTCCTTTCTTTTTTCTTTCTTGCCCCCTCTGATTTCAGGTTCCCTCTGATAAAAGCTTTATGTGCTTCCCATAGGGTTGCCCTTGAGATTCCTTCAGTATCATTTACCCTAAAGTAATGATTTAGCTCATGTTTCACCCTTTCTAGGCCTACTTCATCTCGGATCAGTTCTTTGTTCAATCTCCAAGTAAGACATGGCCTTTGGTGACCTGGGATATGCAATTTCATACTCACAGGAGCATGATCTGATAGTGAAACAATTTCTATACTCAAGTCTACTATCATTTCCAGCAAACTATGTTCTACCGTGATGTAGTCTATTCTAGAGTACGTCCTGTGTACAGGGGAGTAGAAGGTATAGTCCCGCTGTTTTGGGTGCAGTATTCTCCAGATGTCCACTATCTGGCTACTATGCATTTTTTTTGTATCTTTTTTAGCTGTGCATTGTTTTTCCCCTGTACCCGGGACGTACTATTAACACCCAGCTCCATACAAAAATTAAAATCTCCCATCAAGATAAACTTTCCTGCCTTAAAATCCTTCAGTTTCCCTAAGATTTTACTGAAGTATTTAATTGGACTCGCATTGGGGGCATAGATGTTCACCATGGTACACTCCATCTTCCCTAGTTTCCCTTTTAAAAAGAAAAACCTTCCTTCTACATCCGTCATCTTGTCCTCCAATGTGAATCGCACCCCTTTTGCAAATCCTATTGCCACTCCCCTTGCTCGTTTTGAAATGGTATCCCCATAGTACCATGTCGGGAAGTCTGGGGAATATAATTTTACATTGGATTCCAGGGTCAAGTGGGTCTCCTGCAGGAATACTACCTCCTCTCGGTACCGTCTAAGCTCCCTTAGTATGTTATGCCTCTTGGTAGGGGTATTTAGACCTCTGACATTATAAGACATAAACTTTATAGCCGTCTTCTCGTCCTCTCTTTGCTCTTTTTTCTTTCTTTCTACCCTGTACACTTTTGCCCTATCTGCCATCGGAATTTTCCTTTCTTTCTTGATAGCACCCTCCCATCTCCCTCCCCACCCAACCCCCTTCCTCCCCTCACCCTCCCCATATACCCTCCCCCCTTACACCCCCCTCTGACCCCCCCCCCCCAATGGCCCATTAATGGCCTCAGAACCAATTGTGGCCTCCTCCACATACGCCACTGATTCTCTTATTTGAGATGAGGCTCCGGCCACGCCGCCCATCCCCCCACTCCCGCACAGCAGAAGGGGAGAGAGGCGGGAGACACCAAGCAAAGCCGCATTGGCCCCCTCCACACCAACCCACCCCCAGCGTTTCCATACGATAATTTCCTATAGCCCTCTTGGCCTGACTCCTAATATCTTCTTTTTATGTCCCATTCTCTTTTCATAGCAAGTCTGGTATCTCTGGGGCCTGCAAGTCAAATTTGTCACAAAATCCGGACAGATCTTCTGGGAATCTCCGTCTGGCTGATCTTCCTTCTTTTTGGCCTATCAGACAGGCCGGGAATCCCCAGTTGTACTTGATATTCTTCAGCCGCATTTGCTCCAAGAGAGGTTTCAGATGTCGCCACCTTGCCAGTGTTTCTGGTGCCAAATCTGTAAAGATTTGTAACTCTGACACTTCAAACTGAAGCGGTGGTTTCCCCCTTAGTTTAGCCCAAATTTCTGCCTTATCTTCAAAATACCGAAACCTCACAATTATGTCTCTCGGCCAATCATCTTCTAAGTTTTTTGGTTTTCCAACACGATGTACCCTCTCGATTTTGAGAGCATCCTCTGCTCCTTTATCCCGTAGGGGTTTAAATATTATTAATACAATGAACAATCTCTACATACATAAATGGTACCATAAGGTCTGAAAAAATGGATGAATAAATAGAGTCCAACAATAGAGAAAGCCCACACAGTTCTTGATGGATCTGATGCAGCTGATGGATGAAGGTGAAGCAAGCACTCAGTAGAAGAAGAACCCACAACTAGAAACTGGTGAGATAGGTAAGCCGCACACCTATGTAAATTTCACACACACATCCAGTGATCCCAGCAGCTCACCTCACGGCTAGTATGAATAGCCTGTCAACCAAGCACTTGCATGTAAAGTTCTGATCTTAATGGCAGATATTATTCTTGTGGTCCCAGTACATGTAACAGAAGATCATACAGCAGGATGGTGTAATACTGATAAAACGGGAAGCTCGGCACATAACCAGAATAGAATGCACTCACATGAATGAAAAAATGTTGAGCTTATCTCCACGAGCAGCAAGCTCGTCAGTGTCAATGTCCTGATTCTCCTCTCTTTCAAATTTTCCCGTGGGTCAGACTGGAGACACTAGATGGCTCGAGTGACGATGTCACAACACACAACAAGAAAGAGGGAAGGAGGGCACATCGCATAATCCAGTAAACAAGGTTGAATTTTAATAAAAATGGCATAAAAACTCACATTTGAGCAGGTACAGCTTTTATATCTCCACGGGTAGCGAACTCGTCTTGCCGTCCGTCGGATGCTAGGGTAAATCCAACGCTCCAATCCCGACGCGTATCGTCACACCATGTGACTTCATCATCCCCTATAGTTTATAGTAGGGTTGTCCCGATACCACTTTTTTAGGACCGAGTACTACAGATACCGAATACCGATACTTTTTTTAAATGTCATGTGACCGTTTTCAAACCACAATACAGACTAAGGATATTTTCTTTAGAATTATGAAGAACTGGTACATCATGGTGTGGGGCTGTTTTTTAGCATACGGTACTGGAAAACTACATATCATTGAAGGAGTGATCACTGCCAGTGCCACCTATCAGTGCAGCTCATCGGTGTCAGTGCCCAAAAGTGCAGCTAGCCAGTGCCACCTATCAGTGCCCATTAGTGCATTAGTGCATCTCATCAGTGCCACCCAATCAATGCCAGTGCCACCTATCAGTGCCATCCATTTATGAGTGCCATTCAATCAATGCCAGTGCCACCTATCAGTGCCATCCAATGGCACTGATAGGTGGCACTGGCATTGATTGGATGGCACTCATAAATGGATGGCACTGATAGGTGGCACTGGCATTGATTGGATGGCACTCATACATTTGACACTGATGAGATGCACTAATAAGCTGCCTCCCTGCACTGATATAGCACCCCCCCCCCCCAAAAAAAAAGTTAACCACTTCAGGTTCGTTGCAGCCAGTACTGTACCCACACTTCTTCTGCACAATTATACATTATCTCATCTGTATGACAGTGACTTCCCCAGCGCTCATGGCTTACTTGCTTTTTACTGTACTTTTCCTGTCGATCGTGCGGTGCGGTCCTTTCGCAAGGCAATGGAGACTCCTAGGACGCCGGGGACGGCCTCTGGATGACGTCAAGCTCCGCCTACAGTCAGTGTCTGTGTTCAGTACAGTACTGAAGGGGAGGAGCACGCTCAGCCTCAGCACACTGGCACCGCCCGCGCTACAAGAGGCTGTGTTGTTGTGGATAGCCGCGGCTCTGCTGTGAATCATAGCAGCGGCTCGCGGCCGCTACTCGCGGCCCGTGATTAAATGTTGTTCACTGCGTCGATTGGGCCTATATCATAATGCAGGCTGCAGCTGCCTGGACGTGTGGATTTATTATATAGTGGTCGTCGGCCGGCCGCCGGGCCCTGGTGAGAGAATTAAGTTTGGGCCTATATTATGATGGGGGCCTGGAGCTGCAGCTCCATCAGCCCCACGGTAATCCGGCCCTGCCTCTATGCACCGCTCGATGTCACAAAAAAAAAAAAAAAAGTATTCTATTTTGGTATCGGGAGTATTTGCGCGAGTACGAGTACTAGCGCAAATACTCAGTATCGGTATCGGGACAACCCTAGTTTATAGTCTATAGTTTAAATAGATGGCAGCTTTCCCCTCAGTCAGTCATAGTCCAGTGAATCCTTACTATCATGCACAAAAGCCATACACTTGATCTCTGGTAAGTTGATTTAACCCGCAGAACAGATGTTTGTGTATGGTTTAATAACGGTGGTAAAAAAAAAGTAAGAGAGAATTTGCAATAAAACTGGCCTCGGGTGGATGGGCTGGCTGGAATTTGCTTGAGCCTCTTATTCTTGAGCTGATGCACAGGTGATTAAACTGTGTCTCCAACTCTTATGACTCTTACCACCCCAGCTCTGGGGCACCGTAGATTATTTGGCCCATGTCTACTCTCCCAGCAATTACAGGACTATAACTTATTTTAAGCACAGTATTAATGAGGCTTACACCGTCTCTTTAGTGCCGACTGCTGCAGCTCCTAGGGTTGATTATATATTAATCTATTACCCTCCGGCTGCTTCGGTCTAAAAAGTATATAGGCATATCATAGGCATATTATAGTAATGCTAGAATATACTTATTCCGCCTACCATTCCTTTCAATCAGTTCAGTTAGTATGAAACTTGCAGACTTTGCAGATATCATTCACATTCTAAGCCATATAACAGTTATATCAACTTGTTTGTCTTCTTTAGGCCGAGTGCGACAGAAAAAAGAGGAGATTTATAGCATGTATTTTGCCTGATATTTCCATGAGCCTGCCACTACCAACTCCCACATACTACGCTATACTCAGGTTACCAAGTACCTATACACGCGGCCACAGGCATACAGCTGTCGGATCGTAAAGACACGGCTATGAAAAAAAAGAGATCAATCAAAGCATTTATCTAGGCAAAAAGCATTCTAGTACTTTGCTGAGTCTAAAGTATTCATTTGGTCCTGGGAGCTTGCTTGTACACAGGTCCGGATTTGCTCCCTTTGCCGCCCCAAGGCCGAGTCCTTCAATGCCACCCCCCCCCCCCCACACACACACACCATCATTCTCATCCTTTATCGATGACTGCTACAATAGATCGATTAAAAACATATTTCCACACACAAGAACACTGAAAATAACTGGCTTTAATTGTACAGACTGAAAACCCCCTGTACCTCTGGACTCCCTTACATTACACAGCACTCTGCACCTCTGGACTCTTTTACATTACACGGCACCCTGGCTCTAAATCCCTTTACATTACACAGCACCCTGCACCTCTGGACCCCTTTACATTACTAAACCCCCTGCATCTCTGGACCCCTTTACATTACACAACCTCCTGCACCTCTGGACTCCATTACATTACACAGCAGTCTGGACCCCCTTCACATTACACAGCCCCCCACAGCTCTGGACCCCCTGCACATTACCCCCTACAGCTCTGGACCCCCTGCACATTACCCCCTACAGCTCTGGACCCCCTGCACATTACCCCTCTACAGCTCTGGACCCCTTGCACATTACTCCCCTACAGCTCTGGACCCCCTGCACATTGCACACACACACACACACACACACACACAGCTCTGGACCCCCTGCACAATAACCCCCACACACAGCTCTGGACCCCCATGTTGTATAGCTCTGTGTTCGTTCCTACCTTACTTTTTGCACTTTCCTATTCAGAATCACAAGATAATGATTGGTTGCTAGGACCACCTAGCAATCAATCACCTGCAACTCCTCTGGAATTTCCTGTCCTCTGTTCAACACTGCCTTACCGTCTGTCTCTCTCCCTCCAGTCGTTCACAGCTCTTCAGGGTGAAAACGTCTGCTCCACTTGCATCCTCCTATTCACCCTCCAGTCGCCTTGCTGTATAAGAGAGCGAGATACTGTTTTTTTTCCTCTTCTGCTCGCGGCAGCCGTTCCTGTGTGTGACTGTCACCCGGGTAGCGGTACAGTCCGCACTCGACTCGGGCACCCCCACACTCTCCCTGCATGGTCAGGGTTTTGCTGCTCTACCACGCCGCGCTGTTTCTGATGCATACAGGGCATTTGGAGGACAAGGGTGCCGCAGCCACCCGACACCCCCCCAGCGTGTGACACCCGGGGCGAATCGCCCCGCCCCTTAGTTAGTACGCTACTGAATAGCGCGCCGCGCGCCTGTCTTTCACGGCCTCACCAACCTAGCAGCAAGTGCCGGCCGGCTATGTAAATGCGGGGGGCGGCCGCAAAAGCCGAGAAGTCGCCGCAGGAGCTGTGCCGCCCCTGCACCACTGCCGCCCCGAGGCCTGGCCTCGGTGGCCTTGTGGCAAATCCGGCCCTGCTTGTAAAACGACAGCTCTTTAGAAAATACTTCAGCTTTACCTTATCTTCAGTGATTAATCACTGCTGGGAATCTCTCCTAGTCCCTTCGCATTGTTTGCTTACTTGGACAGGAGCTCTTCCGTCCCGACGAGACTTAGCGAGAGGGGGGGGAGCAGGGGGAGTAGGCACATTGAGCAGGCTAACATGGGCTTCGGTCCTCCTTTCTGTTTCGCTGCAGTTTGACTGGAGCTTAGCTAGGCACTGGTCCGGTGAGTCCCGGGAGCCGAGGCATCATCTGTCGTTTCACAGCCTCTCACGCTGTGAAAGATCCATGGGTCTTCTCAAGCATGCCTCGCACTCTCCTCAGGCACTATCAGGCCCCTCCCTCAGAACGTGTGTGTCATGTTCTCGCCTCCATCCCTCCACCCCCTATGGAACCGTTCTAATAGGAGCAACTCAAGTCGCTCAGACTTAGAAAAAGTTTCCTGTACGACTTTGGAACGACTTCAGGGCGACTTGCATTGACTTAAATACAGAAGTCATTTTGCAAGTCGCCTCTGAAGTCGTGTTCAGATCGCCTTGCAGAGTGGCGCAGCAAGTCTTGCTGCCCCTGTTGAACCGGCACTGAGGGCATTTTTTAAAATTGTTTGTCATGAACTATAAAATTAGGTTATAAAAATAGTTTCCATCGCAGAGGTTTAAGAATGTTATTGTCGCTGCTTTGACAAATGGATATGGGGAATTGTGTGTAAAAAGTGCTACATAGAATAAATATATTCAGCCTTAGAACGGATCTGGCAGTTAAAATGTTGGTGCTCAAAGGTGTGTGCCACCTATTGGTGATCGGTGATTAGTGTCCGTAATTGTTGATGTTGTTTTTTTCATCATAACATTGGTGGTCAAACCATCCACCCCTCCTGAACACTGCTGGGATGTATAACATAATTTTCCTAGGCCTGGAAGCCAGAAAGTAAATGAGGAAATGTAAAAAAAAGTTGGAAACAAGTAAATATAATATGCTTTCCTATCTATTTGCTAATGCTAGCAGTATAGGAATTGCAAATCGTCAATGTTGGTGGTCAATAACAGCAAGATTACAGAGAAGTCATTTGGCAGAAGGGTATGGCTTTGTTGACACTTTTTATTTACATTTGTGATCACTGTGATTGATTTATAGTGATCATATTTTGCTTGTAATCTGCCCTGTCTAATGACCGCTCGATCAGAGGTATTTAAAGGGCCACCCATTTGTGTTTTTAGCAGCACCGTTTATAAATGACGCTCCAAAAAATTGTCTCCACCAAGCTGCCATTTTTGTGTTAATGGTGTTGTAACATGGTGGTTAAACGAAACCTAATGAAAAATTGCTGCATTATCATTTTAAAGGTACCAATGAAGATAAAGACTCATAAAAAAACAATATGCAACCTGTATGAAATATTTGACAGTGTATAAATTCTGCAAACAATAAATGTCCAACAATGTGCATGTTTAACGCAAACATAGAAAAGTGCTCAACTGTGCTCAAATCCCAATAGCTTGTACATGTATTTACCGCTTCAATACCGGGCATTTTCACCCCCTTCCTGCCCAGACCAATTTTTAGTTTTCAGCACTGTCACACTTTGACAATTGCGCGGTCATGCAACACTGTACCCAAATGAGATCATTATGTTTTTTTCCCCACAAATAGAGCTTTCTTTTGGTGGTATTTGATCACCTCTGCGGTTTTTATTTTTTGCGCTATAAACAAAAGAAGAGCGACAATTTTGAAAAAAACACAATATTTTTTACTTTTTGATTTAATAAATATCACCATTTTTTTATTTATTTTTTTAAAGACTTTTTTACCTCAGTTTGGACCGATAAGTATTCAACATATTTTTGTTAGAAAAAAAAAAATCGCAATAATCGTTTATTGATTGGTTTGCGCAAATGTTATAGCATTTACAAAATAAGGGATAGATTTATGGTATTTTTTTTTTTTTTTTACTAGTAATAGCGGCGATCTGCGATTTGTATTGTGACAGTGACATTGCCAAAGGACATATCGGACACTTTTGACATGTTTTTGGGACTGTTCACATTTATACAGCGATTAGTGCTATAAAACGGAACTGATTACTGTGTAGATGTGACTGGCAGGGATGGGGTTAACACTAGGGGGCGATTAAGGGGTTAATATGTTCCCTAGCGAGTGATTCTAACTGTAGGGGGAGGGGACTTGCATAGGGAGGAGACCGATGTGTGTTCCTCTGTATTGGGAACACACATCAGTCTCCTCTGACAGGAAATTGATCTGTGTGTTTACACATACAGATCCATGGTCCTGCCATGATTGCGGGCAATTGCGGGTGCCCGGCGGACATCGCGGCTGCAGGGCACGCGCACCGGGTCCCGAGCGATGCGGTGGGCCCGCTTCCCCCCTTAGCCGCCTGGGAAGCCCAGGACGTCATATGATATCCAACCGGAGGGAGGGAGGGTTCCCACCGACGTCATTTTACAATGACTCGGTAGGGAAGTGGTGAATGATATTGAGGTCAGGAGACTGAGATGGCCACTTCAGAACCTTCACTTTATTCCGCTATAGCCAATGACAGGTTGACTTGGTCTTGTGTTTTGGATCAATGTCGTCCTATGCGCAATTTACGGGCTGATGAATGCAAATGTTCCTCCAGTATTTTTGGATAACATACTCAATTCATCTTGCCATCAATTTTTACCAAATTTCCTGTGCCTTTGTAGCTCACACCCCCAAAACATCAGCGATCCACCTCCGCGTTTTACGGTAGGAATGGGTGTACCTTTCATCACAGGCCTTGTTGACTCCTTTCCAAATGTAGCGTTTATGGTTGTGGCCAAAAAGCTAAATTTTGGTCTTCTAACTCCAAATGAATTTATGCCAGAAGGTTTGAGGCTTGTCTCTGTGCTGTTTGACATGAAGCGGGATACTTTGTGGCATTTGTGTAGTAATGGCTTTCTTCTTGCGACTCGACCAAGCAGCCCATCTTTCTTCAAGTGCCTCCAAACTGTGCATCTTGAAACGGCCACACCACATGTTTTCAGAGAGTCCTGTATTTCACCTGAAGTTATTTGTGGGTTTTTCTTTGCATCCCGAACAATTGTCCTCCCAGTTGTGGCTGAAATTTTAATTGGTCTACCTGACCGTGGTTTGGTTTCAACAGAACCCCTCATTTTGCACTTCTAGGTTAGAGTTTGAACACTGCTGATTGGCATTCTCAATACCTTGGATATCTTTTTATATATCTTTCCTGTTTTATACAGTTCAACTACCTTTTCCCGCAGATCTTTTGACAATTATTTTGCTGACTCAAAATCCAGAAATGTCAGTGCAGCACTGGATGAAAGATGCAAGGGTCTGTCAGGAGTCCAGAAACTCATTGACTTATATTGTTTTTTTTTTTCAATGGATCAAAAATGTTAAACGCTGTTGAGTGTTTATCGATGTTTTTCTGCGTTAGAGCGTTTTTACAGCTGAAAAACATCTCTCGGAACCCATCAGTTTTGTGTTTTATTTTTACTGCTCAAAAATGCCACTTCCCAAAACTGCTGGTAACAGCCTATGTGTGCATGGACACATAGGATAGCATGATAGAGAGTTTAATGACTATAGAAAAAAACGTCTACAGCCAAAAAGTGGCTGGTAAGGTGCTAAAAGGGCATGTCCGCATATTTACACTACAAATTTTGAATGGACCCTTTGGATACTGCTATACACCCTTCAAGCAAACCATGCAAATGTAAAATAGGGATTTTTAGTTCACATATATTGAAATACACGGTTAAGCTGACCAAAGTAATCCATCTTATGGTCAGTCCCACACTGCCTTGCAACTGTAAATGCTACGATGGACAGCCTTTAGCACCTGATAGTTTATCCACTTTAATACTGGGCACCCCCCCCCCCCCTTTCTTGCCCAGACCAATTTTCGGCTTTCTTCGCTGTCGCACTTTGAATGACAATTGCGCAGTCATGTAACACTGTACCCAAACAAAATGTTTATCATTTTGGTCTCACAAATAGAGCTTTCTTTTGGTGATATTTGATCACCAGATTTTTTGCTAACAAAATAAAAAAATGAAAAAAAAATGTATTTTGTTTTTGTTAGAACATTTTGTAAATAAGCAATTATTTCCCCTTCACTAATGGGTACTGATGAGGTGCCACTAATTGGCACTGATAGGCGACACTGGGCACTTAAAAGCGACACTGATAGGCGACACTGATGGGCAATGATTGGTGGGACTGATGGGTGGCACTGATGGGTGGCACTGATGGGTGGCACTGATGGGTGGCACTGAAAGGCAGCACTGATGAGGAGGCACTGGCAGGCTTTACTGCTGTTCACTGATTGGCAACTACAGTGGGCAATGATTGGCACAAGTTCATACCTGGTGGTTCTGAGTGGAATCCCTGGGTGGGTATCCTTGGTCAGCATCCCCGGGAGCCATGGGTGGCATCCCTGGTGCTCCTGGGTGAGCATCCTCGGGGTGGCTGCTGCACTGATAATAAGCACAGATCCCCCCTGTCAGGAGAGTAGCCGATCGACTCTTCTCTACTCGCATCTGGAATATGCAGTTAGCGGTCCTCCAGCTATTGCAGAACTACAGGTCCCATGAGGCATAGCAAGACTCTGACAGCCACAAGCATGACACCCAGAGGCATCATGGGATTTGTAATTTTGCAACAGCTGGAGGTCCGCTAATTGCATATCCCTGCGATAGTGGAAAAGCCGATATATTCGGCTTTTTCTGTTTTACACCGTGATCAGCTGTGATTGGACACAGCTGATCACGTGTTAACAAGCCTCCATCAGAGGCTCTTTAACCAGATCGGAGATGCGGTGTGTCAGACTGACACACCACATCAATGATTGCTGGGTTATCCTGATCACGTTATGTGACATCCGGTCGAGATAACAGAACCACTTTGTGCATGTCATATTGCTATATGGCGGTCAGCAAGTGGTTAAATACATGTACAAGTTATTGGGATTTTAGTGCATGTATATCTTTTTTCTTTGTTGTATTGAAAGTCAATGACCAGACCTGAACCTAGTAGCCCCTTTTCTCGCAGATCTTTTGACAATAATTTTGCTTTTCCCATGACTCAAAATCCAGAAATGTCAGTGCAGCACTGGATGAAAGATGCAAGGGTCTTTCGGAAGTCCAGAAACTCGATGACTTATATTGTTTTTTTTTTTTAAGAATTTTTTTTTTTCAATGGATCAAAAATGTTAAACGCTGTTGAGTGTTTATTGATGTTTTTCTGCGTTAGAGCGTTTTTACAGCTGAAAAACATCTCTCGGAACCCACCAGTTTTGTGTTTTCTTTTTACTGCTCAAAAATGCCACTTCCCAAAACTGCTGATAACAGCCTATGTGTGCATGGACACATAGGATAACATGATAGAGAGTTTAATGACTATAGAAAAAAACGTCTACAGCCAAAAATAGCTTCTACAAAAACATCCAGTGTGCATGAGGCCTTAGGTTCCATGCACACTGGACATTAAAGTGGATGTTCCCTGATGTTGTAAAGCGCTGCGTAAACTGTTGGCGCTATATAAATCCTGTATTATAATAATAATAATAATAATGTAAACCCACTCTCATCAATAGTAAACTACTGCCATAGTGCTGATCTATAAGGCGATACATGCCTCCTGCATATATCCTTACCAGTCAAATGTGTCCCGTTTATTAGTTAGAAGCCCCCAAAAACAGCAGATTCAGTGGGTGGGTCTGTCATCTGCGCTTGGTGGGCGGGGTCATGATGTCAGCAGATGCCCTGCCCACCTCTACACTCCCCTTGGCCAGAGCGTGCATAACTTGTCTATGTATATTCTGATGGCTGTTCACTGGAGCATTTCATCATGACATTGAACTGTGTCTCACCTCATGTTTTGAAAACATTTAATCAAAACACAGGACAAGCAGCCAATTCTAGGAGAGCTCGAAGGGAGAGGGGAGGGGGATGTGAATTGTGCACTGTTTACAGAAACTGTGTGTCTGCAGGCTAGTGCACGAGATATGTAAATAACCTGTCACTCAAAGCATGGGGGCGGAACGGACTTTGCTTTTTCTCTGAAAGTCCGTTTTATTCCCCTGAACAATAAAAAGCTGATTGCTCAGCGCTGGATTAACTCTGTGTGGCAAGACTGGGCACAGATGATAGGAAATCGTATTATCTTCATTGTGACATAAAAAAAAAACATTTTTGGGTTTACATCCACTTTAAAATAACGTTATACAAAGGCCAGTAGCTTTGCGTTGAGTCTTTCAATGTTTAACGTTTGTGCAATTGCGTTTATCGTTTTTTAGCGTTTAAAAAAATCATATTTTTTTTTCAATGGATCAAAAACGTTAAATGCTGGTGAGCCACGTTTCTGAGCGTTTATCAACATTTATCAGCCTTTATGAGTGTTTAGCATTTTTTGTGGTCAGAAAAAACACTCCATAACGCGATTTTAGAGCGTTCAGAAAACAGCCATGTGTGCATGGACACATAGTATAACATAGAGGGGAATTTATGGGATGTTATAAAAAAAAAACGCCCAAACTCCCAAAAAACTGCCATTTATGAGCTTCAGTGTGCATGGAGCCTAATAGCCATTCAAACTTCTTTGCGTCAACTTGCGTCAACTTGATTTAATAAATGGCTTCAGTCAGACACTAACCATGTGTGAAAGAAATATTTTTTGTGTTATCATTCATATATCCTCTGAAAAATTGTAAAGAAAAAATAAATTCTGACAGGGTTAATTTATGAGCACAACTGTGTGTGTGTGTGTGTGTGTATGTACATTATCATATAGATATTGATATATAGATATAAAACATTTAAAAAAAAAAAAGTCATACTTACACAAGAGTGTAATACGGCATACATTTGCACAGAGTAGTCTCGACCCTCCTCTTCGCGTGTCATCTGCTGGTGCTCCTGTCTCCTCCCCCTTGCCAAGTGCTCAGCATAGAAAGCTGCTTGGTATGTGGGCTTGACAAGCTGACGTGTTTCACACTAAACTTTAGTGCTTAATCATAGCTATGATTAAGCACTAAAGTTTAGTGTGAAACGTGTCAGCTTGTACCCCGTTTGCTGTGGCATGTATCCTGTGTTTTTCATTTTACAATAAAAGCAACAAGTTTTAGAGTGCGGCTGTCCAGAAACTGTACCCAAATACATTTTATATCATTTTTTGGATGGTTTTTAATCACCACTGAGTTTTTCCATTTTATTACTATATAAAGGAAAAAGGTTGACATATTTTGATAGCTGCGCTGGTCTGGCAACACTGGCACTAGTGTACAGTACCTGTTGCAGAGAATGTGTTTCCAGCACGACATCATCGCGCTTATTCTCGGCGACAGGGTGCCGACATCTCGCACTCGCTGGAATAGACAAAGCACATTCCAGCGAGCGCGTCATAGAAGCGACTGGGATCCGACTTGGATTCCTGCCAATTCTATCTGCGGCGTTTTGTTTGAATCCTGAGGGGGAACTCCCACGCCAAATTTCAAATAAAAAACCGGCATGGGTTCCCCCCAGGGGCATACCAGGCCCTTAGGTCTGGTATGGGTTGTAAGGAGACCCCCCCCTACACCGAAAAACCGCCGTGGGGGTCCCCCCACAATCCATACCAGACCCGTATCCAAAGCACGCTGCCCGGCCGGCCAGGAAGGGAGTGGGGACGAGCGAGCGCCCCCCCCTCCTGAGCTGTACCAGGCCGCATGGGGGGGTTGGGTGCTCTGGGGCAGGAGGGCGCACTGCGGCCCCCCCACCCCAGAGCACCCTGTCCCCATGTTGAAATGGACAGGGCCTCTTCCCGACAACCCTGGCCGTTGATTGTCGGGGTCTGCGGGCGGGGGGCTTATCGGAATCTGGAAGCCCCCTTTTAATAAGGGGGCCCCCAGATACCGACCCCCCCCACCCTAGGTGAATGAATATCGGGTACATTGCCTCCAGGTGAATGGGTAGGGGTACAAAGTGTAAAAGAAAATAAAAAAACACAGGGTTTTTAAAGTAATTTATTAGTCAGCTCCGGGGGGGCCCCCCTCTCTTCTTTAGCTCTTTTACCAGGGGGGGCCTTCTTCCGCTCTCCGGGGGTCTTCGCTGGCTCCCGCAATGGGGCTCGTAGGTGGTCAATCTCGCTGAGAAAGGGAGCGAGATTGACACAATATCGCGGTCACCCACTGTAGCAGTGATCAGAACATGCTGCTGGCTTACATTGGTCTGGTGACACTGGGACTGATGTGGCAAGCGATCATGAACTTTGCGGACTAACCGTGTTCTGCTGTTCTGTTAACTCCAGGATTGGTGTGGCTGCGATCAGGAGTGCTGTTGCTGGCTGAACTGGTCTGGTGACACTGGGACTGGTGTGGCAGTGATCAGGAACACTGTTTCTCGCTTACACTGGTAATGGTGTGACAGTGATCAAAAACACTGTTCCTAGCTTACACAGGTCTGGTGACACTAGGCCTGGTGTGGAGGCGATCAGGAGTATTGTTGCAGGTTGTACTGTTCTGGTGACCCTGGGACTGGTTTGGCAGCAATCAGAAACACTGTTGCTGGTGACGTGGCAGAATCTGGTTGTATGCAGAGCACACCGCCATTCTGCCTGTGCTATTAAGCACACACTTCATCTTATTGAAATAATCCATCTTTAAGCTAAAAGTTTCACTCGCCATTCATCCGATCTGCCATTCATTCAAGTCAAGAGACCTCAACACCAACTGTTCTCATCATAGCTCCCAGCAATCACTGCCTGCCAACGCCCACACAACGTGCTTTTATTATAAGTTTTCACAAAGCAGCTGATTGGTCACATGCTGTGACCTCCTCCATCGCAAGTGATGTCACAACATGTGACCTCCTCCATGGGAAGTCAGGATACAGCATGGGGGCTCTACACAGCAAATGCCCATATATGGATTTGACAACATATGATAACCCTTCCGACAGGGATATTTAGATACATACAATACATGAATACAACAATAACACAATACAATAATAATACAATAACGATACAGTAATAATACAATAACGATGAGCACAGTTCCTGATGAGGGGAGCTTATCTGCAGGTGTATGTTCTTGTCACAATACAATGTTGATCAGGCACCGAGAGATGACGAGCATATATCCGCTAAACCGACAATGCGTTTGCAGAGTGGACGCATCCCCACAGGCGAATTTCTGTGCATCACACAGGGGCCCTTTCACCGGCTGACATCCCCACTCCGCAAACACCCTTCTCCAAATCAGGAAGTTTATCTCAACCAGTCTAGGTCCGCCCCAGTCAGTTCTTTAGAGCTGGTTGCGGGAGAGCTAACACTGGGTGACGCTATGACAATACATATTAAATACATCTTCATAAGATTTCCACAACACTGGCTGCATTAGTTGTTTTGTTTTTTTAATCAAAAACAACTTTTATTGAGCATAAATAAATAAATGAACAAACGGGTGATAAGTGCAACATGCACTGCAAGTACAAGTAAATCCAATTGACATACACAGGGACATGCAAAAGGGGGGACAGAGAAAATAATAGAGGGAATTGTTTACTTGGCGTGGGCTACAAGGTGTCTATAGCGCCAGCGGGGCGGAGAGGGAAAGGAGGAGGGGGAGTCTCCAAAAAAAGGGCGGGTGTCCGCAGAGCAGAACCACAACTAGTCAACCGTATTAAACGAGGAAGATTCCTCCAGCCACCTGTCCCAGACTTTATTGTACTTCTTCGGGCAGCACCTGCGGGCATACATTGCTTTTTTGTATGGGAGAGTGTCGTTGACGGCACTGAGCCATTGCTGAAAAGTGGGGGGAGCCCCTCTCATCCACAACCTGGCGACTTGCATCTTGGCAAGGAATAATGTTTCCTGCAAAAATATATTTAAGTATTTTTCGCTTTCGGGGAGCGAGAGGAGCCCCAGCACACACTGACAGGGCAGAGGGACACAGGGGAGCCCATGTGATCATGGAGAAACTGAACCACCTGGGTCCAGAACCCTTGAATGGGGGGGGACAGGTCCAGAGCAAGTGAAAGAAGGAGGCGTTGGGGTGGCCACATCTGGGGCAGTTGGGGTCATAGTCTTGTCTGTATTTGGAGATGCGGTAGGGCGTCAGATATGATCTGTGGAGGATAAACAAGTGGGTAAGGCGGTCAGAGAGCTTGTGGGAGACGGTCCTGCAGTTGGCGAGGGCTTCCCCCCAATCCCCGTCAGTCACAGCGCCCAGGTCAGGCTCCCAACGGGTTTTCAACTGGTAGGCAGTGGTGGTTGTCACGGGCTGTAGAAGGTACGTATAGAGTTGGGAGATGAGTCTCTTATGGTCTGTTCCCAGTGCAATGTCTACTAGGAGGGGAACCTCAAGGGCTGGGATAGGGTTACCGAGCTGCGTGTCGAGTGCGTGTTGGAGCTGGAGGAAGCAGAAGAACATGTGATTTTGTAATGTGAAGTTTTCTTTAAGTGTTTGGAATGGCCTGACCGATCTGCGAGCCACCACCTGTGACAGGCATATAACGCCCCTGTCAATGCACAGGCTGTGGTCGGGGACAGAGGCAAGTTCGGGTAAGAGCGGGTTGTCCCAGATGGGTATGTGGGAGTGAGGGGAGGGTGCCCTACCGAAGCGTATAGCAAGCTGCCATATTTTACAGTGGTGGAATAACATGTGCCTGCCCTCATTGGCCCTGGGAGGGCCACGGGGCTCTCGGAACAGGAGCTGAAAGGGGTGGCTCAGGGGGCCCGGGGCAATGCGAGCAGACCAGGGCGGAGTACCAATCCCTGTCAGAGTGGTTGTAGTGGAAAAAGTGTGAGAGCTGGGATGCCAAATAGTAGAGGAGTAGGTCAGGGAGCGCAGAGCCACCCAAGTCGGCCGGGCATTTCAGGGCCCGCCAGGACAACTTGTGCCGGGAGGGACCCCAGACAAATGTGTTGAGGATGGCCTCCATGGCTTTAAATGTACGTTGGGGAAGATACAGAGGGGCCTGCCAGAACACGTAGAGCAGTTTTGGTAGGAGGATCATTTTGATCAGGTTAATCCGGCCCATTACCCCAAGGGGGAGACGGGACCATATCTGTGTTTTTTGTTTCAAAAGAGCAAATGAGGGTTCGAAATTGAGGGCAGCGTAGTCAGAGAGGGACCTAGATACAGTGATACCAAGGTATTTATTGGTGCTGGCTCTGACCAGGGGGAGCGCGGCTTGGTCGGCAGTGGGGGCACCCGCGTCTAGGGGAAGGATTTGGGACTTAGTCCAGTTTATCCGGAGCCCCGAGTAAGTCCTGAAGGCCATGACAACCTGGAGAGCAGTCTGGAGTGAGGGGCCCGCGTCGGGCAGGTAGAGAAGCATGTCGTCGGCGTAGAGGCTAACAACCTCAGTCAGCCGACGGCTGCACTAGTTTTGATCACTGCCACTGGTGTGGTGGCAATCAGGAACAATGTTACTGGTTCTTGGTGTGGCAGCAATTCGAAACACTGTTACTGGCTTACACTGCTTTCGTGACCATAGGACTGGTGTATCGATGATTAGGAACACTGTTGCTGGCTGCACTGGTCTAGTAACACAAGGATTGGTGTGATGGCAATCAGGAACACTGTTGCTGACTTACACTGCTCTGGTGACACTGGGCCTGGTGTGGCAGTAATTAGGAACATTGTTATTGGCTGACACTGCTCTAGTGACACTGGGCATGGTGTGGCAGTGATTAGGAACATTGTTATTTGCTGACACTGATCTGGTGACACTTTGACTTGTGCTATGGGATTCATGAACATTTTTGCTGGCTGCACTGGTCTGGTGACACTGGGAATGGTGTGGTGTTGATCAGTTGATGGCATACACTGGTCTGGTAACATTATCCCTGGAGTTGCAGCAATCAGGAGTACTTTTTATGGCTGCACTAGTCTGGTAACTGGTGTGGCGACGATCGGAACACTGTTGCTGGCTTAAGCTGGTCTGATGACACTAGGACTGGTGTGGCTAGTGATCAAGAATGCTGCTGTTGACTAGCATTGGTTTGGTAACTCATGGACTAGTGCGGCTGAGATCAGGAACACTGATGCTGGCTAGTGTCACTGGGACTAGTGTAGTGGCAATCAGGAAGACTATTTTTAGTGACACTGGGACTGGTGTGGTGGTAATCAGGAACACTGTTACTGGCTTCACTGGTCTGGTGACACTGGAACTGGTGTGACTGGTGTGGTTATCTCAGTACATGTCTCCTTTAAAGAGCTAGGTAACTTGGGCCTCCACATACTGTAGAAGGAAAGGTCCAAATAGTTAGTAATCAGCTGTACTTTGTTTTTAAACCCAGTTGGCAATATGGCCATTACGACTTGTCTAGTCCTGCTCCTATGTCTGCTTTTGCCAACATTTAATGGTTATTAAAAAAAAAGTACTAATTTATCTTTCAGAAGAGAAACCGAAAGAAAAGTAAAAAGAAGAAAGACAGTGACTCGGCATTTATTTCACTTCCAGCTAACTTGGAAAATTCCACTATTGTTGAAAGCGATGATGATGATGATGATGGATGTGGCAGCCTTACAGACCTTGTTACTAGTGAAAGCATACAACCTACTGCATTGACTATAGGAAATGCTGATGCTAATGCTACCAATACACCAGCCGAACCTGACGATGGTGAAACGGTACCAAAAGATAGGGAAGATCCTAGTACTGGACTAGAGAATGCAGTGTTAATACACAATAAAGATGTGCCACCTAACAAGGATGAGCACAAAAAGGAAGCTAAAGATGAAATGCCCAATGTGTCCAAAAGAGAGGAAGTTTTAATATCCTCAAATAAAGAAGTTCCTGAAAGCATAGTGACTAGTTCTTCTGATTTAGAAGTTAAGAGTGTCAGTGAGAAAGAGGCCTCCAAGGATAAGAAGATAATTGCTGTTCAGGTCAAAGAACTAAACATTTCTGAGAGTGCTTTGGACATGTCAACTGACTCTAAACTTAAAAAGGTTGAGCTTGGAAATGAGCATGAGAGTCAAAATGTACAGAACGACGAAGGATCAAAAAATATTCACAGCAGTAGTAAGAAGGACACTATTAACACATGTATGCAAAATACAGGCAAAAGCGGCATAAAACCTGATGTGGTTAAAAAAAATCAAAAGTCAGCTAGTTCTGAAAGAGCACTTGAAGTGGAAACAAAAGCAGAAAACGCCAAAAACAAGGTCCCACCTGCCCACAAGTGTGACAAGAAAGACAAACAGGTAGATGCTGCTACAAAGGTTTTAGCTCATGAAGAGAAAAACAACTGTGGACATGCGACTAAAGATAGTGAATATATTTCTGGTGGTAGAATTTGTGAAACTAAACTGACAACAAAATCACAAAATGAAAAGGAAGCTGAAGAAAGTACTAAAGACAGTCTCCCAGATACCTCTAATACATTAATCCAGAAGGATACAATCAAAAATGAAAACCGCAAAGGATCTAAAAACATAAATGAGAAAAAAGCATCAAAAAATGGAGATGCCAAACAAAATAACAAGGATGCTAAGGTTGGTTACTACAAAATTTTGTCAAACCTTTATGTGTTCATTGTGTTAGTTTGCTGTTGCAAATAGTTTCTTGGTTGTCTAAAAACATGTAGCATCTAACTGAATATGTTGACAGCAAAATAAATATTGCACTCTGCTTTAAGGGGAATCTAGCCTTGCATATTAACAATAGGATCTAGCCTTGGAGACCCAGGCATAATCACTTGACTAGAGCTTAAGAACTGTTTTTTAACATTATGTACCGTATGTTAGTGGCCAGGGGTGTGTGGCTAGAGATGAGTTTAGCTGTCAGTCAAAATGTGCAATGTGTAAATATACACCATGTGCTTAGCTGCACATTTTGGGGTAAGAAGCGGTGTATTTGAAAAGCTTGTTTGGGGGAGTACATTTTTTTTTAAATGGTTAAATTTTAGTGGTTGCTGTCCCCACAGCTTATGCTATTATTAGGTATTGGGTAAATATATCAACAACTTCCATATACAGAACCTTCTGCTCTCATTTGATCCGGCAGAAGGCAAAAAATAAATAAAAAAACTTCTAAAGGGTGGTCCAATTTATTCAACAGTGAAAAAAAACATTTCTTCCTGATTCCCAAATACAATTAGCTATTCCCTGAATCAACAGTCTCTATTATTACTTATACATGTTAATAGCCAGTTAAAGTCTGTACATTTAGGAATGCATCCAGCCTTTAACCACTTAAGGACCGGACCAATATGCTGCCTAAAGACCCAAGGTGTTTTTACAATTTGGCACTGCGCTGCTTTAACTGGTAATTGCGCAGTCATGCAATGTTGTACCGAAACAAAATTTGCGTCCTTTTCTTCCCACAAATAGAGCTTTCTTTTGATGGTATTTGATTGCCCCTGCGATTTTTACCCCTTTCCGAATAAGGGTGACACCAAGTCCCAAACGATCTTGCCAGCGCTCCCCATGTAATCTGGGCATCCTTCCGGCTCTACCTCACTATCTTTGCCCTCATAAACCCTAAAGCTCCATGTGTAGCCTGTTGCCCTGTCACAGAGCTTATAGAGCTTGACCCCGTATCTGGCACGCTTGCTGGGAAGGTACTGCTTGAAAGACAAGCGGACAGAAAATTTAATCAGGGACTCGTCAACGCAGACAACTTGCTGGGGATTAAACAAGGCTGCAAAACGTTTGTTGAAATGGTTTATGAGGGGCCGAATTTTGTAGAGCCGGTAAATTCAGGGTCTCCATGTGGACGACAAAGTGCATTGTCACTGAAATGCAGGAACCGCAGGATCGCCTCGTATCGTTTCCTGACCATGTGAGCAGAGAACACGGGCATATGGTCAATTGGATGTGTGGACCAATACATCCGCAATTCCGGAAATTGGTGTATGCCCATGTTGAGTGTAAGGCCCAGAAAGGTCTTAAATTCGGAAACCTCAAGAGGTTTCCATTCTTTGGTAAGGAGGGTCTGGGGATTAGCGGCGATGTAGGTACCAGCATATAAATTACTCTGGTCCACAATAGATCTATAGAGATCTTCCGTGAAGTACAGCGAATAAAAATCAAGTGGCATAAAATTCGCTGTATCCACCTGAATACCGGGTTGGCCAGTGAATGGGGGAAGTACGGGTGCTGCAGAAGTGGTGGGGACCCAATCAGGATAGGCAAATTTTTCAGGAAGGGCACTATGGGCACGACGGGCCTGTCTTTGTCTTCTTCTTGGTGGCAGCGGGACACTACTTGTGCTTGCCACCTCGCCAGCTTGAACTGCACTTATGGGACTCGCCACGTCACCCCGTCTCACTGCAGTGCTGGATGAACGACCAGGGTGTACTAGGCCGCTGGTGCTTGCCAATCCACCAGAAGGAATAGCGGCGCTAGTACTTCTCTGCTCCATACAAGGGTCCTGCGGTTCTTGCTGCTCCACAACATCAGAACGGGGTCGGGTACGCCTGGCCTTAGCAGGGACCACCACTCCGTCGTCAGAGCTATCTGACATGGAGCCGCTGTCGTAAACAGGTTCGTATTCTGAGCCAGATTCTGACAGATGCGTGACCTCCTCTTCACTATCTGTCATGCTCATGAACAAGTAGGCTTGTTCATCAGTGTATGTTCGCTTTGCCATTTTGGACTCTAAATTTAGTGGTACACTGGTGATGATTCACAGGTAAAAAAGCACCTGACTATAGAAAGGAAAATGTAGAAACCGCTTCAAAAAAACTGTTAGCGATCGCAGGGATCTGTCACTGCGAATGCTGCAGTTATGTTTTTGAAGTGACAGTGATCGATCGATACTGCACTTGGGTGGGTTGGGCTGGGCTGGGCGGCAAAACGCAGGTGCTAGCGGGTATCTGGGCTGATTCCGCTAACAATGCGTTTTTGAGTACCCTAAATTCCCTAGTACGCTAGTATAGATCTGATCAGATCAGGTATCGATCCGTTCAGATACTATACCACTAAGGGGGGTGTATGCTTTGCGAGTGGGTGTAAGCGTTACTGGCACTAACCCAACGCTGCCTGGGGCGACGCAGACCCTGACTGACGCTAAAATTTAATTGATATCACCCGCCGGGCGATCAGAGGGTTAAACCTTTATTGGGTTATATATGGCGGGTGCCCTGATGCTATAAACAGCAAACTAACTAACCAGCGTCAACCGTAACACTTATACGGTGATCACTGGTGAAAGGGTTAACTAGGGGGCAATCAGGGGGTTAAAACCTTTATTAGGTAATATATGGGGGTACCTGACGCTTTCTAAAAACCTAAATAACTAACTGCGTCACCAGTGACGCTTATATAACCTAAATAACTAACTGCGTCACCAGTGACACTTATATGGTGATCACTGGTGAAAGGGTTAACTCTAGGGGCAATCAGGGGTTAAAAACTTTATTTATGGGGGTACCTAATGCTATAGAACCTGGCGGCGAACCTCAAAAAAACTAATTGCCTAGCGGCAACAGTGACGCTAATACAGCGATCAGAAAACCGATCGCTTAGTGACACTGGCAATAGGGGGTGAAAGGATTAACTAGGGCAGTGATCAAGGGGTTAAACCTTTATTAGGGGGGGGTAGGGGGCTACCCTGGACCTAAAGGGGCCTAAGACTAACTGCCCTAACACTTTTTTCTGTCACACTGACACTAAATGCAGTAATCAGAAAATAAATGATCACTGCATTCAGTGACACACTGTGACAGGAGACTGGGGGGGCTGATCGGCGGTGACTGGGGGGGAGGGGGGTAAGTGTGCCTACGTGTACCTGTGTCAGTGTACTGTTGGTGCAACTTACTGTGTGATGTCTTCTCTCCTCAGCGTCGGACCAAAAGACCGACACGAGGAGAGAGCACACCACTTCCCTCTTCCTGTGTTTACAGTTAGCACAGGAAGAGGCGGGGGGGCGCGCACATAGGCTGAGAGCGATCGCGAGGGGGTGGCTGAAAACGAATAGCCGCCCCCTCATCCCGGATCGCTTCTGCAGTCTACCGAACCGCCGCATGTACCGGGGGGGGTCCCGATTGGACCCCCGACCCGCGTCTAGGCAGGGACGTACAGGTACGCCCACGTGCCTGTCCGTGCCATTCTGCCTACGGAAATATACATGCGGCGGTCCGGAACTGGTTAACCACTTGCCTACTGGGTACTTTCACTCCCTTACTGCCCAGGCCAATTTCAGCTTTAATTCTTCAGCTGTCACATTTTGAATGACAATTGCATGGTCATGCAGCACTGTACCCATATCAAATTTTTATATTTTTTGGTACACAAATAGAGCTTTCTTTTGGGGGTAATTAATTACCACTGAGTTTTTTTTTTTTTTTTCATTTTTGCTAAACAAATGAAAAAGACATAAAATGTTTTATATATATATATATATATATATATATATATATATATATATATATATATATATATATATATATATATATATATATATATATATATATATATATATATATATATTTTCATAGTTTGTTATACAATTTTGCAAACAGGTAATGTTTCTCCTTCACTGGTGGCCACGGATAGGCGGCACTGGTGGGCAGCACCACTGATGGGCAGCACTGATGATCGGTGCTGATATCCCTTTAACACAAGCCAGTTATCTATCGGCTTTTTTCTCCTCTCCTCACGCTGTCAGTGTGAGGAAAGAAAAGCCGTGAACCGGCTTGTGTTTGCTTGCATGATCAACTGTCATTGGACACGGCTGATCATATAGTAAAGGGCCAATGTGATTGGCCCTTTACCCTGATATGTGATCAGCGGAGTTGGAAGAACACTGTGCTCACAGAGCGTGCCACAGGGGGTGTGCGAGAAGCATGATCACGTGAGGACATCAGTATACTGCTTTCCGGCAAAGTAAGCCCGCGCTGTAGTCACCATTTGGCTATAGCAGGGGCAGGAAGCGGTTAAAACCATCCAACAGCTGGCTAGAACTAGTTCACAAGGTAGTCCATTCTGCATTTTTTTCAGCTCTAAATGGGAAGAAGCCTTTTTGTATGTAGAGGTTAAAAATTTAGTTGTCCTTTATTTGCAATTTTTCCAGTTGTCCAACATGTTTCTTGTGAACTGGTGTCCAAAACTGAACCCCATGTTCCAGATGAAGAGGTCTTACTAATGCTTTGTACAGGGGCAATAGTCATATTTTCTCTTTCTCTCTCTTAAAGGAGAAGTCCAGCCTGAGCTTTTTAGGCTGGGCTTTTCCTATGGGTCACAGGAGTGCAATTCGTTTTGCACTCCTGTGACCTGTTTTCAGCGGACAGCGGTCTGAAGTCCGCTCTTCGCTGACGTCACTGCCATCAGTCGCGGCAGCGCATCATCTCGACTTCCAAGTAGGGATCCGCCAGCTGCCCTAATTTATGGCAGTCTCAGTGTCTCAGCTCCCCGCTCCTCCACTGCTCAGTGCTCCAATGAGCGCTGAGAAGTAGAGCAGAAGCTATGCTGACTGACAGTTGGCATCGCTCTGCTCGAGGAGGTGAGAGAACTGAGCCATCGGCGGTGTTCGGTCGCCCGCTTCTCAGTGCAGAGACACCGGGGTACAGATGCAGCATCAGTCTGATGCTGCATCCACCGAGGTAAGTATGAATAGGAAAAACAAAACCCATACCTCCTTTTAATACAAAAAAGTATTTTGCTTTCTTTAGATACCTGCAGCTTGGCATTGCTCATTGTTATTAAAGTTGAACTACAGGTAAAAGAAGAAGCCACTGTTGCAGTGAGATGCATTCAGCACTGCAAAGGTTAAAGATTCAAATATGTCTAGGGTAAATTCCAAAAAGATTGGCGGTTCTGGGAACTCTGCAGTGATATGCTGGTGGAGGCCCAGTGTAGCAAGTGTGTGATCACAACAATGACAAAATTCCAAAAAAGAAAAACGTCTGCACATCCAAGAACTACCTCCTTAAATTTATTATGAAAAAATTAACATACAGCATCACAAGTCCCTCAACACCCCCCCCCCCCCCCCATCCATCCATTCTCCACATCTCATCCCACCAGCCATCCCCCGCCAATTAAAACTCTCCCAGGCTCTAAAACAACAACCCCCTTCCTCAACAGTAAATGCAACACCCCCCCCACCTCCTCTGACCTAGAGCTGGGACAGTTCACCCTACAAAATTACCCTCTAGAAATTCATGCTACTAGCACCTGCATTGGATATTAGGATATATCCTGCTCAAGCATTGGTCTAGCTGGCATACCACCTTACAACCACACTGAGCAAATGAAATGCCCACGCTACTCCAAGGCTAGAACCATACACATAAACCACTTAACGATGTGAATATATGGACAGAACTCTGCAGGAACCATGGTGAAATTGTACCCAATATACATGAAGATGTTAATACCCAACACCACGCTCTGCGTATGTAAGTCTAAGTAAGGTCCTAGTTTCAATGAGAACCAGCTAATAGTCCATGATCTATCGGACTGAATGGATGAGTGGATGCTCGGAGGGTAAATCACATGCAGGGAAGGCTGCAGTCAAAGTCCATATTTATGTAGCTCTAGTAAGTAGTGTGGTCAGGTCCCAGTAATTAAGCATTGTAATGGAGTTTGCTGTGAGTATTAGTATACCACCTAAAAGTGTCCACATGAGCCGGAGCCATATGCAAACTGAATAGAGCAGGGGACTAATGTAGTGAGAGCATCAAGAATGTCCATATGCCTATACCATGTACATGCAAACTCTTATTTCCATAAGTGTTATTGATCCGACCTGTGCTGCTGGGCTGGTCCCAAGATGTGGGACTGACCAGTATTGACACGAGGTGTCAGCTGGTACTCGCAGTCCCTGCTATAAAGGTCCAGTTTCCATAGGAATCGATAACCGATCCCACTAGGCTCTTCCTACGATAAGTGGTGTATAAACACCAGGCGCTGCCAGTAGTGGTTTGTGGTGTATTCCCGATTGCTGCGGCGGCTTCTGACTCCTTTCAGTACTGCTTAAACAGGTTGAGCTATGTAATCATATGTGCTTAGGATGCCATGCGGTGCTGCAGGAGGTGGGGAGGGGGCGTCCCGACACCAACATGTTTCGTTCTGCCCACCAGAAGTTTGTCAGGACATAGAGACCAATAGGCTGTCACTGGGTTAAATGCAGGGCTGAGTGCCACCCCCTAACTACATTTCTTACAGTAACCAATGTACAAGTGAGCTAAATTGCCTAATATAGTGCGATTGTGGATACCACCAGCTGCACATGCCAGTGAGGACATACAAAAGATTTTATATATGTATATAAATAAATGGAGTCTGTGTCCTTACCATTATAGCAATGGACACATTAAGGAGGAGCAAAAAAAGGGGAAAGAGTGACGGTAAACTGCCATTTTTGGGGTATAACAAATAGCATATGCAACTAATCGCTATTAGAAATTTTCCATATGTGGTCATTATGTCCACACATTAGCTAATTTTCAAAGGTATCAGCCTTGAAACCAATACCTAGACCTTTAAACATCCCCGGTCCCTATATAAACAGAAGGGTAGTGTACCATAAATAAGTCTAGAAAGAAAGAGAAAACGGCTTAAAACAGGAACTAAGAACATAGTATTAGTATACCTAGGCATTACAGCACTATGACTTCATTATACATAGGGTAACAGGGTAAAGTACTGTACAACAAACACATCTTTGTCAGAGAGGGGGATAGGGAGTGGTTTCAATTGGCAGCATAAGCTATCTGTTCCCTAATTCACAGGAAACATTGTAATGATAAATCACTGTTCAACCCCTTTGGGCACAGTAAATTTAAAATAAAAATCCATTTTACTTCTGTTTGTAATAGTACCTCGACTTAATCACCCCTTCTCTTCTGGTTTTCTCAACATATATCTTGCCACAAGGGCAGATGTTCTGATATACTATAAATGAAGACGAACAGTTAAAGGACTGTATTTTAAAGGTTTGTTTACCTTCAATATCTTTTTAAAGGTTTTTGTTTTCACTACATATTTGCAGTGTCTGCAAGGGTGCATACCATTAAGAGGTGCAATGGATGATAAGAGCAGGTTAGATTTCCTTGCCTGGTTAATACTCACTCTGAACCAGTAGGTCACCAATGGTTGAAGCCATTTTGGCTATTGGATTGATTCAATATTTTCTTAAAGGGGTGGTTCACCCTAAAAACTACTTTTTCTTATTCCACTGCCCCCCCACATTACAATCCGATTAAGGCTCTTATTATTTTTTTCATGCTGTACATACCTTAGTATAGCATATTCACCCGTGCATCCGGGTTGCGAGTCCCGCGGGAGTGGGCGTTCCTCACATGCTGTTGATTGACGTTTTGCCCAAAAACGAGCTCCACCCCTGTCGCGTAAGCCGCTTCACGGTTGGCGAAAGGAGCCGAACGGCGAGTCGGCGCTATACTGCGCATGCGCATCGCCGTTCGGCTCCTTTCGCCAATCGTGACGCGGCTTACGCGACAGGGGGGGAGCTCGTTTTTGGGCAAAACGTCAATCACCAGCATGTGAGGAACGCCCACTCCCGCGGGACTCGCAACCCGGATGCACGGGTGAATATGCTGTACTAAGGTATGTACAGCATGAACAAAATAATAAGAGCCTTAATCGGATTGTAATGTGGGGGGGCAGTGGAATTAGAAAAAGTAGTTTTTAGGGTGAACCACCGCTTTAAGTCTGTTATCTAATAACAGTATATGCCAGTGTTTTGTTCAATACCATAAGTTGGTTCCAATGAGTCCCATAGGTAGTGACTACTACTTTTTTTTGTTTGGATTTCCGTTTGGTACTGAAATCCTTTTGATCCATTTCCAAGGTTGTCTCTACTTGTATTTAGTGCCTTAGACATCAGGCCCTGATAACAGAGTTTGGAATATCCCCTTGCTCTAAATCTAAATATGATCACCTCTACTATCACCGTATAAGTCTTTTATATTTGAACAATTTCTAATTCTCAAAAATTGTCTTGCAAGGATTTCCCTAATCAACGGCCAAGAATGGTGGCATGCAGGAGGGTGTTACCGGCTGTAGGTTTTCTGAAGGTTTTTGTTACTAAGTTGAAACCTTCCTTTCGGCTCAGTATATCCAGGAATTTAATTTGGTATAGGTTCAACTTGAATGTAAGGTCGATATTTCTATTCCAAATTCTTCTTTACCAAATTGTTCCGATGAGCCCTTCCACACCAGCAGCACATCATCAATATAACGAACCCATAAGGCAACGTGTTTTTCAAAGACTGGGTGAACATAGACCTCCTCCCTCTCCCGCCATCCAAGATATAAACAAGCATAAAAGGGGGCACATGCAGCTCCTATGGCAACTCCTCTTCTCTGGCGATAGTACTTTCTGTTGAAAATAAAAAAAAGTTGTTATTCAACACCATATCCAAGAATTCCACCATATGTACAGATGTAAACCTCTCCATTATTAAAAATGAGTGAAAATGGTAATCAAGTTTCTTTAACTCATGATCATACAGTACAGGACACAGGCTGAGTATTCATAGACCCTGGGTTATAGGTGCATTTCTTCAGATGATTGGACACTGGCAAGCTTTTGAAGACACGCCTCTTCTCCCTTATGGAGAAATCACTCTTAACTTAAGCTGTATGTTAGCCCAACTTTTCATATTTCTGATATGTCTTTTTGTACCATGTACTTGTTTAAAAAAGTATCTCTTGTTTATTTGTATTGCTTGCTTTGTGTGAAATCCCTGGTGATCCTGCCAGTTCCTCTGCTTTCCTATTTCAAACTGACCATGCTAGGCATGAAAGCGCATCCATCACAGTTTAGTACATTTTCTGGCAGTGCTGTGAGCACAGCCTGTCTGTGCTCTAATGGTAAGTCTTTTGCGAACGCACCCCCTGTACAGCCATTTACTGGGAGTATCCGTGTACTGATGTTTCTCAGCTTTCTACTGAAACACCCCCCTGCAGTCTCCACCTTATTAGCGCTATAAGCCGCCTGTGCAGCTGGGACCATAGGTCATGTGATCATTAATAAAAAAAAAAAAAAAAAGAAAAAGAAAAGATGTCCTTTTACTGTTTAATACCACAATAGAAGGAGTACATCCGGGTTGGTGCAATCCCAGTAAAACCTTGGGAGCTGGACCCCACACTGCGGGTACAACTTGTAAACTTGCTTTGGGCACTGGATCCTGCAGGGGAGCTCACCTTGGCACTTTGTGTAACATGTATAGTCAGCCATAGAGTGCTGTCCAGGGCCATGGTTCATCCTTATGGAACTCAGACCTTAAATACCCCTATAAGGTTATTTACACTGGAATGAGTGAAGCCTGGGCTCTATATAGGGTCCAACATCATAACCAGGTAAGACAGGGTCAGCTTGTATCTCTGAACATTACTGTAAAAACAGGGCTATGTACCATACAGTGTAAACTTTTCAAACTTGGTGCTAAAGATCCATTACTCAGAACTTAGGCTATGGAGCATGAACAGTTGTTGAATCACACAACTGGTCACACACTCTACCACCACCACATTGAGCCATTATAAAGTACTCAAGTTCTCCCGCCTATTCACAACGAAGACTTGGCTGCAGGATGGTCTTCACTCAGGTTGCTGTGCATGCCTTCTGTACATGATTATCCTGTATTCCATACCCTACTCCATGAGAGCTTCAAAATGAAATACCCTTACCAGTAACAATGGCGAAAACCAGGTGAAGGGGAGCCATGGCAAAATCTCAAACAAACATTCGCCCTGCCGAAGGCCCACACAACACTGATAACACTTTTTAGCGCACACTGGCCCAGAAGAACCTGTTACACAGAAATACTATCGTCAGACAACCCCTGACCTCTTCCCAATAGGCCAGACCTGCTGTCTCTGGGCCTTCTGTTCCATCTTGATTCTCAGTCTCTGGCTTTAATGGCATGTTGAAGCCCAGATCTTAAGAGACAAAAAAATCTTAGGCCCCGTACACACGAGAGGATCGATCCGCTGAAATTTATCCGCGGACCGGTTTCAGCAGATAGATCCGCTGGTGTGTACGATCCAGCTGATATTTATCCGCGGATATTTTTCCGGGCGATGGATTTCCAGCGGATCAAAATTTCTTAGCATGCTAAGAAATCTATCCGCTGGAATCCAGTCCAGCGGATTGATCCGCTGGTCTGTACAGACTCAGCGGATCAATCCGTCCGATTCCATCCCTCGCATGCGTCGTAATGATTCGACGCATGCGTGGAAGTCCTTATATTACAGCGTCGCGCACGTCGCCGCGTCATCATCGTGGCGACGGCGCGACACGTCACCGCGGAGGGAATTCCGCGGGGATTTTGATCTCATGGTTAGTACAACCATGAGATCAAAATCCGCCAGAGGATTTATCCGCGGAAACGGTCCTCCGGACCGTTTCCACGGATCGATCCTCTCGTGAGTACTAGGCCTTAGAGTTTGTTATTCCTACCGTGCAAAAAGCAAGAAAATCCTTATTGTGTTTTCAACAAAACTTGCAATAAAAAGCATATTGAAAAAAAAGCAAGAAAATCCACTTCCAGAAAGATCTAATATTGTACCAGGAAATTCTTCTTGACTGGTGTGAACACAGGCACTTCAGTCCTGGAGATTCTGTGCCTTGCATTCTGGCCTTAAAGTGGAGCTTCACCCAAAAGGGGAAGTTCCGCTTTAAGCACTTCTAATTTTTTTTTTGGGGGGGGGGGGATCAGGTACATAGTTTTGACAGGTACCAGCTTCCACCCCTGCTTGGATTGCCTAGGCCTTACAAGTCCCAGAAGACTGCAGTCCCATTCAGCAGGCGCCGCGCACTGCTCACCTGGCTGTGAAACCGCAAGCTGTCACAGCCGGGTGACCACAGTTGAAATGCTGGCGCCGGAGAGAGGAGAGAGAAGTGATGGTTCGGCTGACCACAACACTGAATCCTGGGGCAGGGGAGTGTGTATTTATTAAAAGCCAACAGCTACACTTTTGGGGCTGTTGGTTCACCCAAAAATCAACTTTCTGCCATTAGATCCAGCATACTGCTGACATCTGCAGTATGTTGCAGTATGCTGTTTTTTTTTGTTGTACTTATCATTTTATCAGCCGTTGTTATCCGGCTCCGAGCGGGGATTTCTGCGGGGAATAGGCGTTCATAAGCCAAGCGGATTTGATTGACGGGCTTCTAAAGCGTTTCACGCCTTCTGAAAATACCCTTAGTGACACTCGGGTGTTTACGGCGCTATACAGCGCCTGCGCCTGCCGTGTAGAGCTGACTGCGCAGGCGCCGTAAACGCCCGAGTGTCGCTTCGGGTATTTTCAGAAGGCGTGACGCGCTTTAGCAGCCCGTCAATCAACTCCGCTTGGCTTAGGAACGCCTATACCCGGAAGGAATCCCCGCTCGGAGCCGGATAACAACGGCTGATAAGACGATAAGTACAAAAAAAACAAAAAAAAAACCAGCATACTGCAGATGTCAGTATGGGTGAACCCCCGCTTTAATAAACGCAAAAACTATTGGAGCTCTGCTTTATGCACTCTGAAAGAACAGGTTTTGTCCTTGTCTTTTCTTTTTCAAAAACCTCCTGGCTTCCAGTCTCCCTTGTCAAAACCTTTATCTTGTATTAAGCCCCCCTTGCAGCACACCACCTTATGCTTCCTTGAAATATCAATTTGATTCTCTCCAACCTGCAGAAACCTCCTTTTAAACCCATCAGGGATATCTTCTTAGACGACTTTTCCTGCAAAGTGGCCTGTTTAGTCTCTATCACATCTGTCAGACTTTACTCTGAGGTGGTAGATGTCTTGTAAGATAGTCTCATAACCACTCTGTCTTTCTAAGGTGGTATCAGTTTTCCACCTCAATGAAGACATAGTTTTTCCACGAGGTGGAAGTCAAGTCTTCTGCAAATGCAGTTTTTGGCCACAAGGTTCTTGCAGTGGCAGTCTAAAGTTTTTTTTTAGTCTTGTTGTTGAGCCTGTTGGCAAAGTTTTGTGTTTGCCAAGTTGTTGCCCAGCTGTCTCATTCAATGCTTTGGGATATCTCAGAGTCTTTGAACACTGAACCTGTGTCCTGTACTGTATAATTAAAGTGGAGTTTCCATCCCAAATTTTTTTTTTCATTATTGTGCTCATTAGACCTAAAAAAGTAAAAAAAAAAAACATTTTTTTTTTTTTACTACTCTGGAAATGCCTGTTATGGCCCACAAAATCTGCCTTTGAAACCACCTAGGATTCTGACATCATCTCCCTCTAATGCTCCTGGGAAATGTGTGTCATCATTTTCCAGGATGCAGTGCGCTGTCCAATTATCACTCCCCATCCAAGACTTCCAGGAAGTAAGTGCTTGTAGGCTTCACAATGCCCACAAGCAAAATGACAACGGTGTAGACATAGTTTTATAAACTCTCTTTTTTAATTATCTATGCAGATCGGCGGCGGATTGTAAAATAGTAAGTGACCGGATTTATATTATAAAAACGCAGGATGAAAGGACATACATTTTAAAAATGCTAATTGTGGTTGGAACTCCACTTTAAGATACGACTTAGTAAATTCCATATTTTGGAGTACAGAACAGGGCACAGGCAACCCCTTTTCCTATACCTTGGTTAGTCTGCATTGCTTTTTACAATGAGGGGTAGGACTATAGGGGGTGGGGTGCCCTGGCGGCATGTCTTGCAAGCTTGCAAGTGTCCAATCATATGAAGGTACAAGCCTTAAAGCTAGGGTCTATGAATACTTGGCCTGAGTCATGTGTACTATACTTCATGATATGGAATTTACAGACTAGTCAAAATTCTTCTTTTTCTAATTTTTTTCATCAGAAGGACAACACTGCTGAACTTTTGCAAGGTGGAGATGGACAAAATGACACAAAGGTTGATGCTTCTACGAAGGCTGGACAAAATGACACAAAGGTAGATGCTTCTACAAAGGCTGGACAAAATGACACACAGGTTTTAGCAAACAAAGAGAAAAACAACTGTGCACTGGAGAATAAAGATAATGAAAATTCTTGTGGTGATAAAATATGTGAAACTGAACCAACAACAAGGCCACAAAATAAAATTGACAATGAAAAAAAAACAAATGAAAGTACTATTGCCTGTCCCCCAGAACCAGGTAATAGAATGATTCAGAAAGATACAAAGAAGGAAGAAGAAAAAGGACCCAAAAACACGACCAATAAAGCACAGAAAAAAGAAAATTCCCAAAACAATAATGCGGATGCTAAGGTGAGTTACTACAGAACTGTGAAATCTTTGTGTTTGGTAGGCAAGTGTGCCATGTTAAGGAGTCTAAGCCCAGGTTCACACTGAGCTGTGGGAAGCTGAACTTGCACGATTTCACTCCCGTCTGTCAGTCCCGATTTCAGCTGCTATTACAGAGACATCTGTGCAGGTGCAAAAAGTAGTACAGAAACTACTTTTTGAAATTGGTGCAGCGCCGCAGATGCGGGGTCGCACCGATTAGGACGGTGCCATTGCCAGCAAATGCTGCCGATTTGACATGTCAAATCACATGAGTGTGAACCAGGGCTAAATGTTACTTGCAGTTTTAAAAAAACATATGGCACCTAACTGAATATATAAAATTATGTGACTTTTTTTGTTTGTGTTAAAGAGGAAGTAAACCCTCTGAAGAAAAAAAATGAAAAAATACACCCTGCAAGACAAAAGCATAATGAGCTAGTATGCAAAGGAGTGAATAGAGAAGCTGTTTAAGGGTGGAATGCAGGCGCTATTTTTAGCGCTATAGCGCCTGCAAAACGCCCTCAGTGTAAAAGGGGTCTTAAAGTATATCTAAAGCTAAAACTTTGTGTTTTATTTTTGTACAGAGTAGGGATAGGTTCAAACAACTGTCAGTTTTTTTTTTTGCCATTACTTCCTGCTCTTTAGAAACAACAGAAAAGCAAGAGGAAATCTATCCATGGAAATGCCCTTTTAAACCATTGGCACCAGAATACACTGACAAAACCTAAAAAATTTACTGGCGGATCACTTTATTATTTTTTTTTAAACTGAAAACCTGAAATATGACAAACTCCTATTATAAACTAAGGCAATCAATATTTAAACAGTAAAAACAATATGTAAACATTACAATACTCATAGCAATTAATATGCCTGACTTTACAATTAAAAACTCAAAACAAAGTGACAGTGTGTACATGACTGGGATTATGAACAGCCTGGGGCAACTTGAGAACAGAAATGTAACAGTATGTATGTCCAGAGGAATGCTACAGACCCTGATGTAAGGGGTAACTCTGGGGACTCTGATGTAAGGGTGGCTTCAGGAAACCTGATTTGAAGCAGGGTTCCACCCAAAAGTGGAACTTCTGCTTATTGTACACCTTCCCCCCTCCTTTCGGGGGGGGGGGCAGGATACCTGTCTTCCACGGTTATGCTGTCCCCACTTCCGGGAGGCTCAGTCGCGAGTATTGATGTCACCACGGGGCTCCTCCCTTCTCCTGCCCTGGCCGACGTCCAGTAGGAGAGAGGAGTTGAGCCCCACGCATGCACAGTAGGGTTACCGGCGTGAAGCCGTAAGGCTACACTGCCAGATTCCCTACTCGCAATGGAGGCGGCAGCAGTGGTGGGCGGACCTGTGCTTTAAACAGGGAGGGGTCACTGGGAACTCTGATGTAAGGGGGAACACTGCAGACCCTGATTTAAAGGAGAACACTTACATTAGAGTCCTGACAGTTCGCTGTTACAGTCCCAATACACAACAGGAATGCACAAGAAATTTTCACCTTTCCCCATCCCCTGCCTCTTCCCTCCTGAATTAAAGTGCCCAGGGTGTGCCCTGTATGTGGTCTCACCTGAGCTGTCCAGCTCTCCCTGTCTCCTTCTCTGCAGCGGACAGGTGTCGGTCATAGCTTGGAAGTGTGGGCACAGAGTGGTATAGTGGCGCTGTCTGTGTGATGAAGGGATCGGACACACAGGCAGACAGACTTGGGTGGTTCTGTGCTCCTTCCTGGAGATGGAGCGGTGAGATGAAATTCTCAACCCCCTAGGCTAGCCAGCTACATGAGAGGGTTGGGTGGACATGTGCTTGGGGCGGAAGGCAAGGCAGCTGACGGCGGGGACCTGGGCCCCAGACTCCCAGCACACACTGAACAAAATGCATGAGTAGAGACCGAGGTCAAACCACTCCACCGTGACAGGGCTACAGCCAGGACTAGAGGAGCAGTATTAGCAAATGTGGTTGCATACTCCTTCCATGGCCTGCGCCTGCTCAACGCTCCCAGTATACTTTGGAGATGGTACCTGCCACTTCTCTGCCAAAAGGCTCTGATTTTTACAGACAGAAAATGTCCATAACAGACATTTATGGACAGTTATAAAAATCACTGATTTGTACAAATTGTAAATTGCTGGATGGTTGGCAACCCTGCCAGAAAGTGTTTCCATTTTAATATTTCCTCTTTCATACATCACAGGACTCTGGGTACTTCATATACATGCCAAAAAAAGCCTCATTTGTCATCAAATTGAGATAGGCAAAAGTGCCTGTGTCTTCAACTATGAGGTTGTTAGTATGTCCCTTGAATTGGTTCTGCATGAGGTTTGTGGATATCTATCAAGATGCTGGATACAAGAGGAACCCTTCCTTTTGATAAATTGTGAGGTCTTAATGGCAGATGACATCTTATGAGACTGGGGAGGTGGGGAGAACCTCTTGGTTCAGGAAACATGGTCATCAGAGAAGCTAAAGTTGCTGATGAGCATCCTGCAAGTTTGGACGATTTGGCTGGCTCTCCTACACTGGTCTATTTGCCTTTTTGGAGGCTTCCCCTTCAGGGTGCAGTCCAAGATGCCACTGTTGCATACATCAGTTGTCAAGGAGGGAAGCAAACCTGATCTTATCTTGGGCAGAACTTCATGTTCCAGCCCTCTTTGCTGTGTTCATTCATTCCCAGTGTGAAACTTTGAAAGCAGACCTTCTCAACTGCCAGCAGCTGAATCAAGAAAAATGGGCCCTTCACATTAGAGTGTTTGCAGATTTTTCTGTGGTGCGGGACACTAAATTTGGATCTCTTGGCATTCAGATTCAACAACAAACTGGATAGGTTTGTGTCCTGAATCAGGGATTGCATTGGATTCACTGGTGACTCCTTGGGATCAGATTTTCTTAACCTATGCCTTCCCTCTATTGCAGCTTTTTCTTTGCCTGTTGTGCAGTATAAAGGATACGGGCATTTCAGTGATTCTGATTGCACCTGCTTGGTCAAGAAGAATGTGGTATGCGGACTGTGACAGACTCACCCAGGATAGAGGCTTTTGGAGGGGACTGAATGCTAGTCTCTTGCCTTGCGATCGCAAGGCAAGAGACTAGCATTCAGTCCCCTCCAAAATCATGGGCCCTGGCATTTGGTGGAACGGTGCTCTTTGTGAGCTGTATGCCTGGGGACCCTGTATATGCCATATTAGAGTGACTGATTCATACTGTTGGGACATACGGTGTAAGGAGATGCTAATGCCGTCACCTCCAGCCATCTGTCTGTTCTCTGTGCTAATTGACCCTACAGGTGAGCGAGGAGACGTGACGTCTAACCTGAAAGGTCTTCATATCTATGAGTCACCTAGTCTGGGTAAATGATTAGTTAATTAGCTCATGTTAATTTATGTTCTGGTTACCTCCTCTTTAACTGTATATAAGGTTGTATTCTTGGTTCTATGAACACTCCATGTTCAGCAGACAAACAAGTCTTGTCTCCTTGTGTGCTTGTGAGCAGCTGGAATATCTGATATTTATATCCAGACTGATAGGAAGCGGTCTATGACGGAAGCACTCAAGCGGAGTGTGGGACATTCCGTTACATGGACATTGTAATTCTTTTGGGGGACAAGCAGCTAAGGGCTACTCCAGATCAGTGTGACTTGCCATTGCAGGGTCCAATCTTCTGTCCTGTTTTGCAATCACTTTATTTGACAGCGTGGTGAAGCCCAAGACCTGAGGAAAGTGTACCATTGTACATGGAAGGCTTATGCCGCGTACACACGATTGGTCAAACCGATGACAACGGTCTGATGGACCGTTTTCATCGGACCAAAGCGATCGTGTGTGGGCCCCATCGGTTATTTTTCCATAGGTTAAAAAAAAGCAATCTTGTTTTAAATATAACCGATGGATACCTAACCGATAGAAAAAAAACGATCCTTTGTAGGCACGTCCATCGGTTAAAAATCCATGCATGCTCAGAATCAAGTCGACGCATGCTTGGAAGCATTGAACTTCATTTTTTTTCAGTACGTCGTCGTGTTTTATGTCACCACGTTCTGACTCGATCGTTTTTTTTAACCAATGGTGTGTAGGCACGACTGACCATCAGTCAGCTTCATCGGTTAACCGATGAAAACGGTCCATCAGACCGTTTTCATCGGATGGACCGATCGTGTGTACAGGGCTTTATTTTGCCTGCTGTGAGGCTTGTTGGTTTTATTCCCCACAGTATGATGTGGTGATGTGGTGCACATATTTGGCTTTTCTCTAGATTGGTGTGGAGATGTCTCTGGCTTCAAGCACTATCAAGTGACAAATTTAAGCCTTGACCATTGTTTCTGAGACATATCATGTCTTATTCTTTTGTAAAAACTTTTGTGCAGAGTGTCACAAAAATTGCTCTGCCTATGCGGCCTATTTGGTCTTGTCTGTTTTGCAAACTTCACCTTTTGAGTCTCTTTGAGAGATTCCCTTGTCGTTCCTTACACTCAAGGTTGTCTTTTTAGCCAAACTTAGCTTGGCTTGCAGAGTCTAGGCATTGGCTATGCTCCTCTCCAAGGAACCTTTACCCAAGGTGATTTTTGTGCTCCAACTGAATCAGCACATTGTGTTGCCCTTTGTCCTATTCCTAAGCATTGTAAGGATCACAGAAATCAGCCATAACATTAGGTGGGTGGTCATATTAGGTAGGTAGCCTTTTTGCCAAAACACACACTATTACCACCAAAACAACCCTGATCCATCAAGACATGCACCCCACTAGACCTCTTACCGTATGCTTTGGTATCTGGAACCAAGACGTAAATATCAGATCCTTGTCCTGTACGTTGCGAGGTGAGAGCTCTGTGGATCGGACTTATTTTTCCAACACATCCATCAGATGCTCGAGTGGATTAAGATCTGGAGAATTTGAAGGGCAAGTCAACATTTCCTCTTACAGGTAATCTGAAAAGGCATCTGAAAGTGGGTGGAATATATTAAGTAGCAAGTGAATATGTTGCCTCTGTAGTTGATGTGTTGAAAGGAGAAAAAAACTTTAAATTGTAAAGATCTGAACGACTTTGATAAGGGCCAAATTGTAATGGCTAGACGATTGGATCAGAGCAACCCCACAACTGCAGCTCTTCTGGGATTTTCCCGATCTGCAGTGGTCAGGACCTGTCAAAAGTGGTCCAAAGAAGGAAAACTGGCAAACTGGTAGGGCAGCAATGGTTCATTGATGCATATGGGGAGCGAAGGCTGACCCATGTAGTCCAATTCAATAGAAGGGCTACTGTACTGTAGCTGGAACTGCTGAAAAAGCTAATGCTGGTTCCAAAGGAAATGGGTCAGAAAGCACAGCACCGCTCAGTTTGTTGTGCATGGGGCTGCGTAGCTGAAGACCCATTAGGCTGCCCAAAAGCCACAGCCAAAACTGCCTACAATGGGCATGAGAGCATCAGAAACGGACCACTGAGCAATGGAAGAAGGTGGCCTAGTCTGATGAATCCTTTTTTTCTTTTACATCATGTGGATGGCTGGGTGTGTCCGCATCTCTTAAGTGGAGAAGAGACGGCAGTAGGATGCACTATGGGAAGAAGGCAAGCCGGCGGAGGCATTGATCTCCTACTGGCAGATTGGTGCAGAAACCACATTAAACCTTCAAAAGTCTAGTGGAGTCCATGCCTTAATGGGTTAGGGTTGTTTTGGTGAAAAAAGGGGACCCTACTCAATAATAGAGGGGGTGGTCATCGTGTTATGGCTGATCGGTGTATGTACCCCCACTAAACCCACCAATCGGCTGCTTCATCCAAGTCAAAATCCCCTGTGCAAACAAATATACCAGTAATGCTGCGCCTAAATTACATCTACCACCTTATGCTCTATAATTAACCATCCAAAATGACAAACTGTGAAATCTCTGTGCACTAAATCTGAATGTAAACACAACACTGTAAGAGCCGGTTCACACTGGGGCAACACGACTTTCAGCGCGACTTTGGGAGGCAACTTGAACACGACTTGAGTATGGATCACAACGCGACTTACAACACGACTTGAAGTCGCCTCCAGGAGGGGGAACTCGATGCCAAATTTTAAATAAAAAACCTGCATGGGTTCCCCCTCTAGGAGCATGCCAGGTCCTTAGGTCTGGTATGGATTTCAAGGAGAACCCCCTACGCTGAAAAAAACGGCGTGGGGGTCCCCCCCAAATCCATACCAGACCCTTATCTGAGCACCTAGACCGTGTGGTCAGGAAGGAGGTGGGGATGGGCGAGCGCCCCCCCTCTTGAACCATACCAGGCGTCATGCCCTCAACATGGGGGGGTGCTTTGGAGCAGGGGGGCATAATTACCCCGCCCCCTTATGTCATCACCACTCGGAGCATGCTGGGACTGTGACGTCATAAGGGGCCTATATAAATCGCCGCACACCCGGCATTACAGCAGGAGGGAGCGTCGAGTCAACATCGCAGAAGAGAAGAAGGCGATGCAGAAGACCGGGCCCCCGCTGGTGAAAGAGCTGTAAGAAGACAGCGGTGGTGCCCGGCAGAAGAGAAAATGAACCGAAGAGCGGGAGATGAGAGCGGAGAAGTCGGAAGACCCCCCGAAGTCGGAAGAAGACACCCAGAAGAAGGGAGAAGACCGGGCCCCCGCTGGTAAAAGAGCTGAAAGAAGACAGCAGTGGTGCCCGGCAGAAGGGAGAAGTCGGAAGACCCCCAAAGTTGGAAGAAGACCCCCGGAGCTGTCTAATAAACTACTTTAAAAACCTGTGTAGTGTTGTTTATTGACATTTTTTTTCCACCAGGTGAATGGATAGGGGTACGATGTACCCCATACTCATTCACATAGGGTGGGGGGCCGGGATCTGGGGGCCCCCCGCCCGCAGACCCTGACACCCAACAGCCAGGGTTGTCCGGAAGAGGCCCTTGTCCCCATCAACATGGGGACAAGGTGCTTTGGGGTGGGGGGCCACAGGGCGCCCCCCCTGCCCCAAAGCACCCCCCCCATGTTGAGGGCATGCCGCCTGGTATGGTTCAGGAGGGACGCTTGCCCGTCCCCACCCACATTCCTGACCAGCCGGTCTGCATGCTCATATTTGGGTCTGGTATAGATTTGGGGGGGACCCCCATGCTGTTTTTTCGGCGTAGGGAGTTCCCCTTGAAATCCATACCAGATCTGATTGCCTGGTATGCCCCTGGAGGGGAACCCATGCCGTTTTTTTATTTAAAATTTCCCGTGGAGTTCCCCTGTGGGTGGGAGGGGCTTGACTTAGAACAGGTTCACACTGGGGCGACTTCCTGTAAAGTTGCCTCACTGTGAACGTGGATCCGACTTGAAGGCGACTTCCATTGAAATCAATGGGTACAGGTCGCCTAGAAGTCGGATTGAAGTAGTACAGGAACCTTTTTGAAGTCGGTAGTGTACATTAAGATGGCTCCCATTCACTTTCATTCATTTTCTCGACCGGTCGACTTGAAGTCGGATCCCAGGTCGCCCCAGTGTGAACCGGCTCTAAAACAAATGAGTCCCAAATAAAACAAAGGCAAATGGAGGGTGAGTGAAGTTTCAGTTGTTGGGGAAGGCATTCATGTGTGTTTGGTTGAAAAGTTACCATCAGGAATAAATAATGGACAGTGTAAAAAGTTCTCACTGTGGTGGAGGAAGATTGATAGTTTTGTGTTGTTAAGTTCTGCATTATTGGTATATACTGTATATTTGATTGTACGGACACAGTATAGATGCCTTTCTGGCTTAGAAAATCGACTGATCTGAATATACAGTATATGAATTTGAGTCTCGTTATTTACTATGTTTAATGTACTTGGAGCATTAAACAGCTCACCATTAGAAATTATTTAAAAAGTTGTTTCATTGTTTGTTTTACTAAGCAAATAATCATATCTCGGTTTTATGATGTTTTTTTATTTTTAACCAGAAGGGCAAAGCTGCTGCAAACCTGCAAGGTGGAGTTGGAAATTCTTCCAGTAAAGAAAAAATAGATAACAAAGAACAACAAGAAGCTTTTAAAAGGTGCAGTATGTTGAAACTCTTTCTGACAGAGTTATACAGGAATGTATGTATTTACAGTTATGTGCAACTGTTTTATGAATTCATTTGAAAACGTTTGTGGTGATGGCTTTGTGTCAAAGCCATTGGAAGGTAAGCTGTTTGTTAGCCTAGTAGCAGCCTACCCCTTTAACCCAGCCGGCTGAATGAAAAAAAACTAACCTGATTTCCCTATTTGCACATTCGATGTGGATGGGGTAATCACACCCACTGAGCTATTGTGTTGTGTCAGCGGGGAGACTTCCTCGCTATAAGAACACTGATGAGTGCTGCTGACTATAGACAGTGGGGATGATCGAATGGAATTTATCCGACAGGATGGTTGCACAGAAGTAAAGATTGACTTCTGTGTAACCAAGGTGCCCTTGCATGGATTGAAAAACAGGTGGTCCATGGGACAAATTTTGATCTATGTATGGCCGACTGCACTTAAAACAAATGTGAGTGGTTAGGCTGCATTCTGTATGTAAAACTGTGAATTCCTGAAAGGCAGCAGTTACGATGCTGTGTCGGTTTCCCTGTGGACTTCACATCAACATTTCTCAAGATGGAGCTGTATTTTGGAGTGCAGGCAATGGGATATATGAGTGTACACAGTCTTCTATTGCTGTATTTGCAATTTTGTAAAGTGATATGGTTGCTTTAAGCTAAATACAAAAGTTTAAAATTCAAGTTTTTTTTTTAAACTACTTAAATAATGGATGCATACAACTTATTAATTCTTATGTCTACAGGGAACATGATCCTGACAATTGCATCACGTTGTATTTCCATGTCATTGTTTCTAAGTATTTTGATGTTAAAGTTAATGAGGACAAAGTGATCGTGAAAGGCGGGAAGATAAAAGGGTATCGTGAATGGACAGACGCCATCTGTGAGATGAATTACTCAAAGTAAGTTATGCAATTTATTGTTTTCTTATGTTAATAGACTTATAAATTTGCCTTATTACCCATAATTTATATCAATGTTAAATGCATAAACCGTCCTGCACATATAGCAAACCACACCGACCACCTCCCCCCAATGACTGCTGATCACAGAAGTAAACACAAGTCGGTTATCGGCTTTTCTTTCTTTCACAATGAGAGCGCGAGGAGAGAAAGAGAGCCGACAACCGGCTTGTGTTAAAGGCACATTGGCACTCATAATCAGGGCACTGATTATTGGTGCAGGCCCATCAGTGCCGCCTATGAGGCCAGCCTTATCAGTGCCCACCAGTGCCGCCCTATCAATGTAGCCTCATCAATGCACATCAGTGAAGGAGAAATATTACCGGTTTACGAAATGTTATAACAAACTATGGCAAATGTTTTTTTTTTTGTTTTTCAATTATTTTTTCCCCCATTTGTTTACCAAAAAAAAAGGTTGATTAAATACCACCAAAAAAAGCTCTATTTGTTTAAAAAAAACGTATGAAAATGTCATATGTGTACAGTGTTGCATGACCACACAATTTTAATTCAAAGTGTGACAGTGCTGAAAGCTGAAAAGTGGCCTGGGCAGGAAAGGGATAAAAGTGCCCAGTAGGCAAGTGGTTAAGTAGACTAGAGCAACGCTAGGAGTTGTAAGTGTAATACTTGAGATTTGTCAGTACTAATAACAAGACAAGGGTCTGCCGATGTTCACAAACAATAAACGCATGACTGGAATGCACAAGGACACACAAAATTTAAGCCATGCCCAAAATGGAACTAAATGCAAAACAATTACAGCAGACGGTCATCAAACCAGAGCCTTAGTGGGGTGTTGGTCATTATGCACAATATCCCCCCCCCCCCCCCCCCAAAAAAAAGCAAGAACTGACAGTAAATAATCTTACCTCTTCTCAGGCAAAGCAATCCCCACTACTACAGTCTGTTAACCACTTCAATACCAGGCACATACGCACCTTCCTGCCCAAGCCAATTTTCAGCTTTCAGCGCGGTTGCAATTTGAATGACAATTGCACGGTTATGCAACACTGTACCGAAACACATTTTTTATCATTTTGTTTCCACAAATAGAACTTTCTTTTGGCGGTCACCTCTGCGATTTTTATTTTTTGCGCAACTAATAAAAAACCCACCAGTCAAGTCTCCCTTATGTCCCTGGGATTGTCAGTCTTGCAAAATCAGCCTTTTGAACCTATCCACCATATTCCTTTGATTTTTTTGAGCAGGAAGTTTGCCTTTTTGATTGCTATCTCTTCAGCTAAAAGAGTATCAGAGTTAGCAGCTCTTTCTTATAAAGAGCCTTATTTAGTTTGTCACAAGGATAAAATTGTACTACGCCCCCATCTGACCTTTCTTCCAAAGGTGGTATCGGCGTTTCATTTGAATCAAGACATTGTTTTGCCTTCCTTTTTTCCTGAGCCACGGTCAGCGGGGGAAAAGTTATTGCACTCTCTAGATGTAGTGAAAAGTTTAAAAGTTTATCTGCAGGAAACTGCCCAGATACATAAAACAGATGTTTTGTTCATTGTGCCAGATGGTCCCAAGAAGGGCCAGCCGGCATGAAAATCATGCTTATGGTTTAAGGAACAAGATTTCTTCTTTTTCTGTTAAGGCACAATCTACCAGGGCTATATGTGCTTCATGGGCAGTGGATCACCAGGCTTCGATCCCTCAGATCTGTAAAGTTGCAACTTGGTCTTCGGTCCATACATTTACCAAATTTTATCAAATAGATGTAAGAGGATTCTGCCTTCGGGAGTAGTGTGCTGCAGGCAGCAGTCTAGGGCTTCTTGTCCGTTAACGGCCTGCTTGGATCTGTGTCTCCCACCCTTCATTGAGCATTGCTCTGGGATGTCCCTTTATTTAATGAATAGAGGCTCTGTGTCCTGTGGTGTACGATAAAGAAAATAGGATTTTTAATATCTGCTTACCTGTAAAATCCTTTTCTTGGAGTACACCATGGGACACAGAGGTCCCCCCCCTTCTTATGGGAACCTTACTGCTTTGCTACAAATACTTCCCTTATGGGAGGGGTTATATGGAGGGGAACGTGTCTTCATTGGTTGTGCCAGTGTCCAATCACCTCTGGTGACCATAAAACCCACTATGTAATGAATAGAGGCTCTGTGTCCCATGGTGTACTTCAAGAAAAGGATTTTACAGGTAAGCTGTTATTAAATGTTTTGTTAAGACTTACAGGAGTGGAGAAAAGCAAGGGTGTCCACAAGCAATGCTGACACTGAACCTGGAGAAGCATGGTATGTTGATACTGAGGATGTTTCGTTTGCACCCTCTGGTGAACAATATGCATGACAACATCTAAGGCCCCGTACACACGACCAAACATGTATGCTGAAACTGGTCCGCGGACCAGTTTCAGCATACATGTTTGGTCGTGTGTAGGCGCGAGCGGGCAGATTTCCAGCAAACATTTGCCCGCCGGGCCTTTTCCCAGCAGACAAATATTCCTGGACGTGTTTTAAAACTGTCCGCTGGAATCCTGCCCGCTCGGACATGTACGGTCGTCAATACAGACCTACCGTACATGTCCGAGCGCCCGCCGTCCCTCGCATGCGTCGAATGAGTTTGACGCATGCGTGGAAGCATTTAAATGGCAGGCCCGCCCACGTCGCCGTGTCATCGTCGCGGCGACGACGCGGCCACGCCCCGTGTATTGTTTACGCGCGGACTTCTGTACGATGGTTAGTACAGCCATCGTACAGAAGCCCTCGGGCAGACATGTACGGTGAAAACGGTCCGACGGACCGGTTTCATCGTACATGTTTTCTCGATAGTACCCGGCCTTACTCATACAAGAAGTCCATAAATAAAACTTAAAGGGTCACTAAAGGAATTGTTTTTTTTTTAGCTAAATGGCTTCCTTTACCTTACTGCAGTCCTGGTTTCATGTCCTCATTGTTCGTTTTTGCTCTGATGTTGCCGTAATTCTGCTCTGTTCTGGACACTTCCTGGTTGTCTGTTTCCTGATCACCACAGTACTGGGAGATTCTAGTTTTGTTTTCCAAACCAATACTGCTCTATGGGTCTGTCCAGCACAGAGGCATCAAATAACATGCAAAAACTAAGCTAGATGCAAAAACGAAACTGAAACTAGGAGGTACATTATATGATTGATTTTTATCTATTTTTAATCGTTTTTAAAAGGAATCCGTTAACTATTATGTCTCTATACCCTGTAAAAACAGTAATTTCAGCTAAAACATTTTTTTCCTTTAGTGACCCTTTAAGGATCTTCTTACACTTACCAGTCCTGCCACAGGGTACTGCTGGAATATCAGACATACCCAACCTTCATCCATCACGGCGGGTCGTTTCATGACAGACCTTCAAGGACTGGGTCCACTCTGTATAGAGTCTCACTGTCTTGGACCTATATAGCACTCTGCCTGGCGAAAAAACTGAGGTGCTCCCGGTATGGGAGGGGTTATATAGGGGGAACTTCCTGTCTTAATTATGCCAGTGTCCAATCACCTGAAGGTGGCCTATTACCCACATAGTAATTACTATGGCTGCTCTGTGTCCCGTGATGTACGATAAAGAAAACTCTTTTTGTTATGTTAAAAGGATTGTTTCTTTTGGGTCTGTTAGCTGTTGTTTGCTGTTGCCTGCGCCTCATAGGTTTGCTTTGTGTCATCCCAGTAGTCTAAGAATTAACTATCCTTTGTGCCATGATGTACACTTAAGAAAACTGGATTCTTGACCGACCTGGCCTTTAAAATCCCCTTCTTGGAGTAAACCCAGGACACACTCCCTCCTCTTTCAATTCAATATTTCTTGCTTACAAAACTGAAGCAATGCTGGGAGGGGTTATGCTGAGAAGCGTCAAGCTTTGCAGTTTACCAGTGTCCAATCACCTGGAGGTGGAACATAACCCAATAGTCTAAGGGCTTGTTTACACGTGACTAAATTTCTAACTCTTAACAAACTCTCCTATAGTGTGAATGTGCTTTAGTATGGCTTTTAGACTGGTGTTAAAATGCTTTAGTATGGGCTCCCTAAACGCCCTATGCATAGTTTTGCCGCATTTAATGCGTGTAAAAGCCGTTTTAAAAACTGCTCCACAAACGCCTATTTTTAAGTGACATAAACAATTTGAGATGTGGCTTCTTGGTGAATGTTTCATTTATTCTCCTCTTCCTTTGGAGAAAATTATTCCCAACTGTTTGCACAGACCAGTTCACGTATTTATAATCTATTCTTCATGCTTTGGTTATGCATCACAATTGCTTGGGTTGCTGGGATCGTATAATTCTAGACAGTTTCCTACCTCCTGGATCAATGGAGACACATTGATGTCAGCCATTTTCAAGCAGCACAAACAGGAAGTGCATAGAAGTGAGTGACTTCAGGACACTCTATGCTCTCCTTTATCATTACCGGGCATTGAGGGACATTCTATTTCTTCTGCATGATTTTCTTAAACTAATCTTAACGCTCGGTTGCAAATGCCTGCCATTGCGTTTGCGGAGCATCACCATAGACTTAAATGAGAGGCGTTGAAGGGTTTAAAACGCTTCCAGATTCGACATGAGGCTTCAATTTTGTCCATTCACACTCAGAGCCACGACTTGGCCCCGCCCCCTCCATCTTCTGATTGGCTCACCGGCTGTGATTGCCAATGGCTCCTGCTGCTGCTGAAAGCCAATCAGGCGTGCACGTCCCCAGAGAGGCAAAGCTCTCGTGGACATCGCTGGATCGAGAGGGCACGCAGGAAACTATGAGAGGGGCTGGGGGGGCTGCATCACAGAGAAGGTTTTTTTTAATTTCATGCAAAGAATGCATGAAGATAAAAAAACATTGTGCCTTTACAACTACTTTAACGCATTCCCTGCTTTAAGTATAACTAAAGGAAAAACTTTTTGAATTTTGGAAAGAGTGGAGAGGGATTAGTACACCTTTCAGTTCTTATTGCTGTCTGTGCCCCCCGTTAAGGAGATTCACCCTCTCTATTTGCCCTGTTATCTTTAAAAGTAAAAGAATATCCCAAAATGTGGGTTGTCCCTAGAAAAGTAATAGAGGGGAAATCTTCCAATGGGGACACTAGTTCAGGTGGCTTGAGGTTCCCCAAGGAATTCCTGTCTGGCCATGAGACAGGAAATGAAGGGAAATCTCAGCAATGGGACATAGATGGTGAAAACATCTGACAGGGATTGTAACCCTCCCTTGCTCTGTCCAAATTGGAAAAAAAAGTTATGACTATAGATCAAATTTAAGATAAAAATGTTCCAGCAGTAGTATAATTTTTTCCCCCGCTTCCAACTGCAAATACTTGTATCGATCCAGAGCAGTGCCTGTCTGCAGTGTATCTCTCTTCTTTCCCTTCTTTCACAGGCAGTAGTGGGAGCCACTGGCAATCAAATTCTGTGAGCAGAGAACAGGGTATGGGGCTTAACAATGCTGTGTGGGTCTATAGAACCACATAGCCTGGCTTGGGAGAGAGCCTTCACATGCACCCCCCATAGAAAGGTGGAGGGGCTTAAAGGTGGAGGTAGTAAAAGCACCAGAGAGGAGGAATACCATTGCACAGAGCAGGTAAGTATAATGAAATATTAAAACTGGTGACATGTCATGGGAACCATTGGCAAGTTTGCATTGGCATCATCCAATAAATATATTGGAAAATAGTACAGTATAGGGTGATGGGACTTTAAATATGCCAAATGAGAACAAAGTATATTTACATTTTATAGTAAAGGAAAAGAAAAAAAGTTACAGAAATAAATTATTAAAAACACTTTTATATAGAATAACCTTTTGGTTAATTTAGAACCATATCAATATACTGTTTACATCTACTTTCACTTTCACGGAATCCCCCACTTCAGGACTGTACTTGTATCGTAGATATGCTATATATAAGGTTCTTGCTATAAATTACAGAAAAATGCATCAATTAATATGAATAAGAACATGTGTTACAATACATAATTGCAAATATAAATTACCTTCAATGATTTTAACAGAGCGGCTCTCTCCCCCTCTCCCCCAGTTAGAACAAAGTAAACGTGTATATATAAATGTTATTGTTGTAAAAATATAGAAAAGGGATATTAATATACATGTACTTGTAAACAGTCTACGCTAATCAGTCAAAATTGGTACTCAGTGACTCTATATTTGTGTCACCTGGAATACATCATCCTGAATCTTTATCTCTAACCTAACTGGATAAGAAGGAATCATTTTATTTAATCATATAATATGCATAATTTTATACGCATACGTTTATTATTTTAATATATAAAAAAACAAAAACATAAGCCTTTACAACCGCCTTAAAGCGGGAGTTCACCCGAAAAAAATGTTTTAACCTTAGATTGATGCTCATTTTGTCAAGGGGAATCGGCTAGTTTTTTTAAAATCGAAGCAGTACTTACCGTTTTAGAAAGCGATCTTCTCCGCCGCTTCCGTGTATGGTCTTCGGGACTGGGCGTTCCTATTTGATTGACAGGCTTCCGACGGTCGCATACATCGTGTCACGAGTAGCCGAAAGAAGCCGAACGTCGGTGCGGCTCTATACGGCGCCTGCGCACCGACGTTCGGCTACTTTCGGAAAATGGTGACACGATGTATGCGACCGTCGGAAGCCTGTCGGAAGACTGTCAATCAAATAGGAACGCCCAGTCCCGCAGCCCATACCCGGAAGCGGCGGAGAAGATCGCTCTCTAAAACGGTAAGTACTGCTTTGATTTAAAAAAAACTAGCCGATTCCCCTTGACAAAATGAGCATCAATCTAAGGTTAAAAATTAACTTTTCGGGTGAACTTCCACTTTAAATATGCACAATATGTGCTAAAATGTTTAACTCATATGTTTGTTTCAAGCATAATGTTTTGTAAGATGTTGACTTGCATTTTTCATTTTAAAGAGAAATCAAGGACCATGGATTTCTGTATGAAGGGCAGACTCAAGTTTCTAAGGAAAGTTTGAATAGAGACATCCCATACAAATATGTCATTGTGCGGGCGAATGGGAATGAGGATTATGAATTCATCTATAACAATGTTTCTGAAATTCTGAATCGTTGCCTGTGTATTCAATCCAAACACCTTTATGGAAAAGGTAAGATTTCAGCAAACTGAATGAATGATGTGGCTGTGTGGGCTGTGCTTTTATTGAAATGTGTCAGCGGGTGCCAGGAAAAGGTCCCCCACCCGCGGTCATTGGGGGGGGGGTATAAGGGGAGTGCAAGCAGGTGCTGTACTGTGACATGTTACACCTACATATGGATGTAACAAAGGTGGACTTCTCCTTTTTAAACTTTTATTAAACCCTTCAAGGTAAATTCAAACCCAAAAAGAAAATCCACAAATTTCTGCACAGTGAGAGCATAAAAATGTTTTCATTTGCTCTTTAAATTCAAATCCATCCTGCCATTGCAAAGCAGTATGGTACAACAATGCTGCTAAAAAAGTGATAGATTTATGAATGACATCTCTGGTCTCTGGCAACGGGTGCAGATCTGGAGAAAAGCGTTGCCATTCACAAAAGATCATACAGCCTTCAGTGCTGTGTATTCAATCAATGGCTGCTTCTAAACGTACACAGTCTTGGCCAATAGATAATATAGCCCCACTTCACTGAGTTGGCAGGGGCCGATTGCATAGCTCCTATTGGGCTGAATAGAGGCTATGGAATCCACCCTGTGCCATGCACTGTCGATCACAAGGGTCACAGACCTGATGGGGAACTATGCTTTCAGAGTACTGTGTGACAGGTGCAGTGTTCAGGCAGGGAGCTCAGAGTTGATGAGCTGCACTGAAGATGAATTGTCCGATATTGACACTCTGACCACAGTGCTGGGCTCTGTGCCCCGTTTCCGACAGGTACATGAATCTGTTGCAAGCACTGGCTTTTGTTGTTCAGAGGCCTGACAGAATACGAAATAGTGCCCATCACGCTCACTATATATTCATGGCTTTTACTATGACTGACAGCAAAGCAACATTTGAGGGGATACAAGGGGCAGAGAGAATTACACAAACAAGGTCTGAGCTCTGTTGTATAAGGGACTGCAAGAGGCTTATACTATGTAAAATCCTGGTGTATTATGAACACAGAGGTTCCTTAATAAATTTGTAAACTTTAAACTTTTCTGCTTTACATGCGAGTAAACATTGAGAACTACAGTGCTGTGAAAAAGAATATGCCCCCTTCGTGACTTTTTATTTTTTTTGCATATTTTTCACAATTAAGACTGCTTTCACACTGGGGCGTGGGTGTTGACGGTAAAACACTGCTAGTTTTAGTGGCAATTTACCGTTTTAGCAGTGCTATTCTCACGCTAGTGGGGCGCTTTTAACCCCCGCTAGCGGCCGAATAAAGGGTTAAATGCGCCCGTGTAGAGCCACTGCCGATGTGCTTTGCAGGCGTTCGTCAGCGGTGTCCATTCATTTCATTTTGACAAATACGCTAGTATTTAGCAAGGGTTCATAAGACTAGTCCCACATATTCCTCAGAGTAGACGAACTCGTGCCAATAAAACCATCTTTTACAAAATCTCTCGTGGAGGCCCTTTTCTGTGGCTACCAAATCTTCCATCGCATGAATGTCAACAACCTTTTTGAGCCAGATGGCAATCGACAGAGGTTGTGTCTGCTTCCAGTACAAGCAGAATGCATCCCTTTGCCGCTATGATCAGGAGGGGCAAAATGGACTTCCTGTATGCTTTTCTTGGTATATCGTGGTGGCGCAAGAGTAAAAAAGCAGGCTCTTTTGGTAGGGTTCTGTCAGTGAATTTTTGGACAATACGATGTACTTCAGTCCAATAGGGCTGCAGAAGCCGACAGGACCAGAAGATGTGGAGCATAGAGCCAACCTCCTCCCCAAATCTCCAGCATAATTTTGAGCATTGGGGAAACATTCTATGGATCTTTTTTTGGGTATGATACCACCGGGTTAGTACCTTGAAACCCGCCTCCTGGTGTTTGGCACAGATCGAAGTCTTATAAGAGAACAGAAAGGGTCTACATGTTTCTCAGTTAACTCCAGCCCAGTTCTATTTCCCAACTGGCAATATATGAAAGCTTGTGGTCCACTGGTGGTGCTATCAGTAGTTGGTAGGTTAAAGAGACCATGTCGTGAAGTGGAGCTTGGTCAAGGCAAAGCAATTAGAAAGTGATGAGTCGCCTCTCAAACGAGTCCGGAGAGGGAAGAGATCCACAGAAGTGAGCCAGCTGTATTTTTTGCCAAAAAGACAATCCTGCCAGATCTGGGTCATCCACAATTTGTTGTCTAGTCATCCAATGACAACAAAATGTCGGGCCTGTGAACGATCCACTATTTTCAGGTCTTGGAAATTGGAGTCTCGGAGTCCGGGAGTAAAAGCCGGATTCCCCACTATGAGCATGAGTGGCGACGATGAGAGCGCTACCGAGAAATCTCGAACGCTTTGTGACAGATCTTCCTAGTTTCTCCTATCTTGGGGTGATCTAGTACCCGCTGGGCTAAATCTGACTGGCACTATGGTAGAGATTCAAGTGGCATTCTCGACAAAATATGCTCACCTTAACCCACTGTTTAAGTTCACTGTGGTGACACCAGTCTAAATGAAAAACAAGGGGGTAATCCTGCGCTAATAGTGGAAATTATTGAAATAATTGGTATGATCTAAATGAAGTGAAAAAAGCTGCAACACAAACCAACATGTGATAATCATGTGATAACAATAGAAAAAAAAACGATATATAGTTGTGCTAAATACATTGAAACAATGATAACTATATTATAAGTATTATTGAATTAAACACCAATATATAACCATATGTGAATGATCATGGTAGAATACCTCTACATAAGAATAAATAAAGAGTAAAAGTGGAAAATAACCCCTGTGATACAGTAGATCTCTCTGACACAATAGGTATATCACTAATTGAATATCCGCAAAAAATGAGTGCATCAAAACAGTGCTGAATGAACTTAATAAATTACAAAACAAATTATAAATCAGTATCCAGTGAGGACAAACCGTGAAAAAGTCCAAAAACATATGATTAGAAAAAAAGAGCAACCAAAAATTAATGTGTACACAGGTAAATGAACAAAAGAAATAGTGATTCCAGGAAAGGAAGTAGTCCAAATTCCACACGAAGGCAGGTAGGTGAGAAGGATTGAGAGCAAGACTGCCATACACCACCACCACACTGAGACTTTCTCCGGTGTAACACAGAATAATAGGGTGCCCTTACCAGATGGATAGGACCTCGGATGTCAAGGTCAGAAGCGCTTCTACAGAAACAAACCTCTGCAATGGTTATCGGGCAAACTGGATCGTCCGACCGCTCAGAATCTCCTTCCTCTGAAGACAGCAGCAGGGATGTGATCTCCTCCACCAATGCGGGTAAGTCCGTGGACCATGGATGAATAAATTAAGGGGCGTGGCCTAACTCCGGACCGGGATGGACGCTTGAGCCTTGTCCTCCGGCGCACAGGGGCACAAATCCGCCGCCATCGGCCACTAAGGTACTAATCAGGACTCAAAAACAGCAGTACACAGCCACCCACCTGTCAGGTCACAGATGGAGCCAGGCCATCAATCCGCCGCCACAATTCCGGCGATGTTCCGGACACCGCCGGGAGAAGGCCCAAAAGCCGCGGCCTCGAGTAAATCCCTTACCCCACACAGCGGTCCAGGACACAGCGCGAGCGGCGCGATCGCTCCAATTACCACACAGAGCCTCACATCCCCTTCCACTCAGCCCCCACAAGCCCTCAGCCTCGCCGATCTGCAGGCAAACCTACAGGCCATGACTACTGACATTAAGGCCTCCTTCTCTGCCGCCATTACAGAGATAAGGGCAGAGATACAGGGGATGGCTGCAAGAACAGGAGCACTTGAGCAAACATCAGGACGTCATGCAGATGCCTTAAAGCAGGTGCAAAGACATACTGACATGCACCTAACACATTTAATTGAAATCCAGCGCCATCTTGAAGATTTGGACAATAGGGGGCGGAGACATAACATAAGAATTAGAGGGGTCCCAGAAATGGCTGACCAGAACCCTGTTGAACAAACAGCCACAGCAATATTTAATGATCTGCTTGACAGACCCCTAGAATCCCCCATTGAGTTTGAAAGGATCCACAGAGCTCTCAGACCCAGGGGAAGGGATAATGAACCGCCAAGAGACATAATATGCTGTTTAGTGAACTTCCCTCTTAAAGAAGCGATTCTCAAAAAAGCCAGAGAAAAAAACAGAATCATCTATAATGGAATGGAGATTAAACTGTTCCAGGATTTATCAAATATCACTCTGAGACAACGCAGGGCTCTGCGTCCCATTACAGAAATGCTCCGCTCCAGGGGAGTTCCCTACAGATGGAAATTTCCATTTTGCCTTTCAGCCAAATGGAGAGGCCATACCGCACTTCTGCGCACACCTGAAGATATCCGACCGTTCTGTGAGGCGTTAAATGTCCCCTTCACAGAGGCTCCAGAATGGTATGAATCTTTTATGTTAAATGATCCATGGATTGCAGTGTCCTCCAACAGCACACCGAGAGCACAAAGAAACAGAGATCGCCGACGCAGATCACTGACTCCCCAACACAACAGGGGAGCCGGAGCCCAGGGAGGCCAAGGCGACTCGCCACCAAGACGAAGAGACCGGATGGATCGGCATGACCAAATGGACACTTAACTCATCTAATCCCAAGAAGGTAACAATGACTTTCCTGACTTCATCCCACAGATGTACGCTGCTTTTGAAATACAGCAATCTTACATGCTTTAACCAGAACACCTACTTGAATATCAGGATTTCTTCCTTCTGACGCCAGGTCCTGCCGCCCCACCTAATCCGCACAATCTCCTCATCATCCAGACCTACACTCACCCCCTTTTGTTCTGTTTTTGCTCTTTCTCCCCTTGTCCCATCTTCTTCTTGTAGAGCCCAGCGCTGCTGTTTTCTCCTTATGTTTTCTTGTTTGCTCGCAGGGGACTCACTCTACACGTATGTGGAGGCAGGGTAAGGAGAGGATTAGGGACAACGGGGAAGGGAGAAGACCGCTGCAACTGCTGAGACTACTAGACTATATACCAAGAAAAGTGCGTGGACTTGCATACGTAGGTATGAAAACAACTTTGCTTTTCACTCCAGGAAAAAAATATAAGGGACAGGCCTGCATTATATCTCACAAGTTTTATCGCATAACACACAGAAGACAAAGCTGGAGACAGATGTCTGAGGTATAGATACCCATGGCTACTATAATAATTTGAGTCTAGCATATGAGGTGGTGACCAGGGGTGTCTAGATCTCATGTTGACAGGAAAAAGCGATTTTCAAACCACGCTCCTTTGATATGGAGGTCAGGGTGTGTTATCCAGATCAACCACAAATATACACGCTGTGGAGAATTGGGGTAACACAACCTATTTACTAAAGACCTGGCGTCACCTATAGATGGTTATTTCTGTTAATGTTACTGATATATTCAGTGCACTTGTTAAGCACTGCACTGTTCAGTTTAAATTTCCTATTCTTATATGTATATGAATATAGCGTAGTACAGGACAGCTACATGTTACATAATTTGTTCTGAATTCGCTACACGGATGAGCAGGGGTATTGGGTAAGCCCTAGCCTTATCCTTACTAAGTTGTGGTGGCACCCAAAACTGGGAACTATTCAACAAAAAATTTCACCTAAGAAATTACGCGAGGTAATGATCTAAATTACGCTGAGTTGTGCTCATTATATTACCTTATTAGCGGATCATAATTTTATAGATTATTAAGCATATGAGATATGCCCTGTGCCTCAGTTAATATATAACATAGTCTAAGGAAAAAGCGAAGTGGATAAATATGTAAATGCATTTAATTTCTGTAGTGGGTTAAGATCCTTTATACACTCTATCTACTAGATAACTTAAACATCTATAGGAAAACACCGCCCTCCAGTGGCGAACTTATAATATTGCTCAAGTCCAATAATTAAGCATCCACCATAGCATATAGTTCACTTGTTTGTAGGCAGAAGTTTGACAACATTACCGAAACATTCGCTAAAAGTTTGCTATAACTTTAAAAGATGTAGCCTATAAGTTACCTTGACCCTAAGTGCAATTATAAGACTGATGAATAGGGTAAGAGGAAAAACATGCATTAGTGACTCGTGAATTTAATTACTATAACCTATACACATACTGCAATTAACAATTATTGGCCAAATTTAAGTCTTTTTATTTTTTATATTTGTCGGCGCATTGCTCCTGTGCGCCAGCGAGTAGAGTGAAATTACAAAACCAGTTAGAGAGATTCACTCTCCTCTATTTGAATCCCCCTGGTTCTACTTAGACCGCATCCCCACACAAGGGGTGTTCTTTACCTCACCTCTTGACCCAACCGGATCATTGTACATTTAGGATAGATTAGCGAGCCTAAATCTATCCCCGGTTTTTCCCCTTCCCGTCCCTAAATACAATACCTTTTTGTCTTTTTTCGCCCCCTAACCACTCACCCCACCAAAGGGGTTTCCCCCCTTTTTTTTTTTTTTTTTTTTTCTTTTTTAATATTCGCATAGACAGACAACACCGCTATCGAGACACTGAATCTCATGATGCCTCCTGATAACTCTAACAAAACGCAATCTATACCTTTATCGCTGAAACTACTTTCAATCAATGCAAAAGGACTTAACATACCGGAAAAAAGGACCAAACTAATTAATGAAATCCATAAACAAAAAGCTAACATTACTCTTATTCAGGAAACTCATTTCAGATCGGACAAAATCCCAAAGCTAGGAGACAAACGATTCCATGTAATCCTACATGCTACTAACCCAATAGGTAAGACAAAAGGAGTTTCGATACTGATATCCAGTCAGACCCCATTCCAGACAATAGACACCCTGATAGACCCTGAAGGGAGATACATTTTCCTGAAAGGGAAACTGGGCCAACACCCCATCACTATCGCTAACATATATGCCCCAAATGTTAGACAGGTAGCCTTCTTCCGCAAAATTAAAGAACTACTGACAACTTTCGCCTCTGGCACCCTCATTCTAGGAGGAGATTTCAACACCCCCCTAAATCCTCTCATCGATACCTCAAATGGAACTTCAAGTTTAACGTACAGGGCCTTGAAACAAATTAAGAACCAATTCCAGGAGCTAGCACTGCATGATGTCTGGAGAATTCTAAACCCTCAGACCAAAGATTATACCTACTTTTCTAATGTCCACCAAAAGTATTCTAGAATTGACTACTTTCTTCTATCACAACCAGACCTACCACTATTGACTAAATCAAAAATTGAGTCAATGACTTTGTCTGACCATCACCCAATCACCATGACGCTTACATTCCCAGATAGAAACAACATAACTAAAACATGGAGACTCAATACCACAGTACTGAAAGATCCAGTGGATATTTCAAAGTTTAAGGACACATTGAATGATTATTTTCTACGTAATGAAAATGAAGACACTTCATTCATAACACAATGGGAGGCGCACAAATGTGTCATTAGGGGAGAGTTTATTAGGAAATTGACAAGCATAAAAAAAGAACAACAGTCCAAAATAAAATCTCTACTAGAACGCATACATCAATTAGAACGAACACATAAAAGAACTGTGGCGGTTTCAACATTCGAAGAATTAACTAAGACAAGAATGCTGCTGTCAGAAGAACTGAATCTGAAAGTTAAAAGGCAATATATCCTGAGACACAGAATATACTATGAACAGGGAAACAAGTGTGGTAGATTGCTGACAAAAGCTGTCCAAGCTAAGAGAACTGCTAATACTGTTCATCACATAAGAGACAAGCACGGCGAGTTGCGTTCTTCGAATGAGGAAATTGCTAAACAGTTTGAGTTATATTATCATGATCTATACAATATTCCATCTAATCCAAAATGCCCACAGGGATCAGACAAACGAAACAAGCTCATCCAAGGATTTCTTGAAAAATATAGTCCACCCCATATTTCAGAGAATATTGCCAAGGAACTTGAAAATCCCATCTCTAGCCCAGAATTTGATAGAGCCCTAAAAGAGATGAAAATAGGCAAAGCCCCGGGCCCAGATGGCCTACCCCTACAATACTACAAGACTTTTACAGATATACTGAAACCAAGGTTTTTGAAAACATTCCAATCCCTGCATTCGGAACAAAACCCCCCCAAACAATTTCTAGAGGCCCACATCACGGTAATACCTAAAGAAGGAAAAGACGGGACACAGGTCAGCAATTACAGACCAATATCACTAATAAATGTCGATGTAAAGATATACGCCAAAATACTGGCAAACAGGATCCTCCCCCTGCTGACCTCTCTCGTAGCCTTAGACCAAGTGGGATTTATCCCGGGTAGGGAGGGACGTGATAACACAATAAAGGCCCTCAACATAAATCACTGGCTAACATCAAAACAGAAACAAGGCTTTTTCTTATCCCTAGACGCCGAGAAGGCGTTCGACAGAGTGGCCTGGGACTTCATGGACGCAGTGTTAACACACATTGGCTTTTTACCTCAAATGAGAGCATACATTAAAGTCCTGTACTCTAATCCCACCGCCAGGGTCCGGGTCAATGGCCACCTGTCGGGCGCCTTCAATCTGCGCAACGGAACCAGACAGGGATGCCCTCTTTCCCCCCTATTATTTGTTTTAACACTTGAACCCCTATTAAATAAAATTAGATCAAACGACGATATCAAAGGAATTAAGATCCAGAATAATACATACAAATTGGCAGCCTTTGCAGACGACCTGCTCCTCTTCCTTTCAGAACCCCACATAACCATACCTAACCTTCTTAAAGACCTGGAACATTTTCATTTATTATCTAATCTAAAAATAAACCATTCCAAATCTAATGCCCTCAACATCTCAATGCCTCCCAGTGTAATAGACCTATGTAAAAAAAACGTTTCATTTAATTGGGCAAAACGAAGCATCAAGTATCTGGGAATTGAAATCTCTTCTGATCTGAAAGACCTCTTCCATCTCAATTTCATCCCGGCAATGAAGGAAACACAGGAGGATCTGAAGAGATGGAATTCACTTAATATTTCTTGGTTCGGACGAGCTTCATTAATCAAAATGACTATCCTACCGCGGTTCCTCTACATCATGCAAACAATGCCTATCAAAATTCCCCTATCGTTTTTCACTACCTTTCGCAAAGCTTGTTCCTCCTTTATCTGGAGAGGTAGGCCTCCGAGAATTAGATTTTCCAGATTGAATCTGCCCAGGAATGGGGGAGGCATAGCTCTACCTGATCTTAGAAAATACCATCAGGCTGCACTATTAACAAGGATTGTAGACTGGAACCTGCATCACATGGTGAAAGATTGGGTGAACCTAGAACAAATACAATCCCCTCATGATTTAAAATATCTATCTTGGATTAATCCCAAGTATCACTCAAACTCTATCAAAACACATCCCATTATAGGCCCCACTCTAGAAATCTTCCGCTACACCTTCAAGAGCATAAATTCTTCCCCTTGGCTAGGCCCTCTAACACCACTTTTGAGCAACCCAGACTTTCCTCCAGGTCTGGAAAAATCGTTCCCGACGCATAAGTGGCCTCACGGTAATGTCCTATCAAAACACTTCTTTAAAAATGACAAGTTCCTATCTAGAGATGACCTAATCAAGACCATCAAGCCCGGTATCTTATCACACTGGAACTACATCCAAATCAAACATTTTTTAACCAAGAGAGAAAATACTCACCATTGGACAAGACCCTTGACAATGCTAGAGAAACTATGCACCAAAAAAACTCCACAAAGACACATTATCTCGTCCCTTTACAATTCGCTATTTGAGGATTCCAACGACTTCTCCAGCTCATCATGTAAGGCTTGGGAAAGAGATTTAGATACTACCCTGTCCACCGAAGATTGGGAGAAAATCTATATGTATGCCCAAAAAGGATCACTCAATGTGGCCACACAAGAAAGTTGTTTCAAGATCATAACCAGATGGTATAGAACCCCTTCTACCCTACACAAAATCTCACCTCAGGTATCTGATAGATGCTGGAGATGTAAACGCGAAGAAGGCTCGATGCTACATATTTGGTGGTCATGCCCTCTAATTCAATCTTTCTGGATATCGGTACACGAAACTATTACTCAGGTCACCTCAGAGAATCTGAGCTTCACGCCGCTTCAATATCTACTGCACTTTAACTCTATCCCTAAGAATCAATACTTGAAATCCCTCCCATGATCATGATCAACGCGGCACGACAATGCATCCCCTGTCACTGGCGTTCCCCCCATGTACCAACGAAAGCTGAATGGTTTAGGAGAATTAATAACATAGAAACAGTTGAGGAAATCATCAGCATTTCCCAAGAGAGAATTGTTAAATTTTCAGCGATTTGGTCCAACTGGACTTCATTTAAGGTTTCCCAAAATTATCAGCGAGTTATTACATAAAAGTGGTCTAAATACAGGAAAACACTTCAGTTTTCAGTATATATATATACTCTTTCCTTTATCTACTTATGTCACTAAGGTTAAAATGTCTGGGATTTTTTTTTTTTTTTTTTTTTATCTTCCCTCTCCCCCTTTTCCTACCCCCTTTCCATGCACCAGTAATAATATGCAACTACATGCGTATACGTATTCTTTGTTTTAGTTAGGAAAAAAAATAAAAAAAAACCATCTTAAGGTGATAGTTCTGCTATTTATGCTTGATTACCAAAGATACTGCTTGTAATGACTGTATGGATGTATTCTATCTATGCCAAAACTATTTTGTTATCAAATTGCCTACTTATTGTATTATGTACTATGTATGGTACACTGTTATCCACCCAATAAAGAATTTGTGAAATAAAAAAAAAAAAAGAATGAAGGCAACAATATGCATTACCTCTAAAAACTTGGTGGTTTATTCAAAGGGCTCAACGAAGCATTACAGACAAAATATTTTACGTTGTTTGCGTAAGTCGTCCGTGAATAGGAATTTACATCCACGTCAAAACCAATAGGCCAGTGCGGCATACGTTGCCGCAATGCACACTGGGATATGTAGGCGCCGTTCCAAAAAAACGTCAATCACGTCAGGTCAACCAAAATTAACATAAAACACTCCCCCTCAGCCTATTTTGAATTCGGCGCCCTTACGCCCGCCCGCTTTAGGCTACGCCGCCGTAACTTGGCAGGCAAGTACATTGTGAATCATGTACTTGCCTCTCTAACTTACGGCGGCGTAGTCTAAATGCCATAAGCTACGCCGCCGCAAGTATGCGCTTGCCATCCTGAATCTAGCTATTATTCTTTATTTATTCTTATGTAGAGGTATTCTACCATGATCATTCACATATGGTTATATATTGGTGTTTATAATATAGCTATCATTGTTTCAATCCATTTAGCGCAACTATATATCGTTTTTTTCTACGCCAGTCTAAAACCTGCGTCAGGTGACATGCTGTATGGTAGAGGTTGGCATCTGGCAAGGCCATGCCACCCCTCAGCTTCGGTAGTCTAGGGGTAGATTGTGCTAACCGGGGAGGTTTTAATGACCATAGGAAGGTGACAAAGGTTCCATTCACCGCCCTAAGGAAAGAACTCGGGACCCGAATGGGGAGCGCTTGAAAGTGGTACAACATGGGCATCGCGTTCATTTTCACAATGTTGCAGCATCCAAACCACGAAAATATTCCGCTCTGCCAGGAATGTAGACCTTTTTAAGAGCAGTCAATACAGGGGGGAGAGGGGGGTTCAGTGAAAACATCTCTTCTATCCGTCTGGGGAGGCGGATGCCCAGATATTTGATATACTCCGATGCCTACTTGAAGGGAAAGTCCCCTCCAACAGTGTCAATGTAGGGTTGGCATAGACACATTCAGCCCCTCCTGACTTCTGATAGTTGACAACGCTTCATAAGGCCCCGTACACACGAGAGGATTATCCGCTGGAAACGGTCCTCCGGACCGTTTCCGCGGATAAATCCTCTGGCGGATTTTGATCTGATGGTTGTACTAACCATCAGATCAAAATCCACGCGGAATTCCCTCCGCGGTGACGTGTCGCCGCGATGATGACGCGGCGACGTGCGCGACGCTGTAATATAAGGACTTCCACGCATGCGTCGGATCATTACGACGCATGCGAGGGAGGGAATCGGACGGATTGATCCGGTGAGTCTGTACAGACCAGCGGATCAATCCGCTGGACTGGATTCCAGCGGATAGATTTCTTAGCATGCTAAGAAATTTTTATCCGCTGGAAATCCGTCGGCCCGAAATATATCCGCGGATAAATATCCGCTGGGTCGTACACACTAGCGGATCTATCCGCTGAAACTGATCCGCGAATAAATTCCAGCGGATAGATCCTCTCGTGTGTACGGGGCCTTAGTCTTTAGCTCTGAAAGCAAGTTTGGAATAGAGGGTTGGACAGAAAGAATAGAAAGTCATCTGCAAATGCTGCAATATTTGGAGAAAGCATACTATCCAGATGGAGACCAGTGATGTCTGGATTGTTTCGAACAGTTCGCAGGAAGGGCTCAAGGATCAAGATGAATATCAAGGGGGGACAGGGGGCATCCCTGGCGTGTGCCATTAGTTATCTCGAATGATTGTGAGAGGTGCCCATTAACCTTCACTCGGGCCAAGGGGCATGAATAAATGGCCTGAATGCAGTGCATCATCCTCTGCCCCAGGCCAATGAAGCTTAGGGTCTCAACCAGAAAAGTCCAATCCACCCTGTCAAATGCCTTTTCGGCATCGGTTGAGAGAAGTATCAGGGATTTTGCGCATCTGCGCGACGTATATCAGGTTGAGCACTTTGGTCGTGTTGTCCCTAGCTTCTCTCGTTGGGACAAACCCCACTTGGTCTGAGTGGATCAATTGGGGTATACGCCCAATCAGGCGCATGGAAAGTATTTTGGTGAAGATTTTAAGATCTACATTTAAGAGAGATATTGGTCGGTAATTTTGTAACTGTAGAGAATCCTTGCCCTCTTTCAGGATCACGGCTATATGAGCCCGGAGGGTGTCCCCTTCCCCGCAGCATTGTATGCAGGAATGAAGTGTGGGGTCAACAGGTCTCCAAAGATTCTATAATATAGGAGAGAGTAGCTGTCTGGGCCCGGCGCTTTTCCCGGCTTCATTTGTGCCATTGCCAAGGTCACTTCATCAGCTGAGAGAGGCTCATCAAGGCCGGTAAGGAGAGGTTCAAGAGGCCAAGCTAACATCAACGGAAATACCCCCGCCCCCACCCTCCGCCCCCCAGGTGAGAGTAATCCCCATTACACAAGCTACCCCAGCACTATCCGGCCATCCAAGATGAGGCGAGAGCCACAGTCTGCCCCCCCCCCACTACATCCACTATCCCCAAAACCATATATTTTCTGAAAGCATATGACCCCTACAATTAAAAAGAAGGTACCCCTGATTTTTTTGACCACGCAGTATTTGCGTAAAAATGTGTATCAAACCAATATATTCCCCAAAAAAACACTAAAACCATTATTAGCAGATAAAAATACAGCTAATTTTACACATTTCCTGCTAAATCCTTACTAAATATAAAAGCTTAATTTGTAAACTTTAAATTGCGCCTTTTTGCAAAATGGTGAAAATCTAACGTTCCCAAAAGCATTTTTTTTATTTATTTTTTATTTTTTCCTTTTTTATATTTTGTTTTCCAGTCTTTGGTGAGATATCAGAGGTCTCTTTTTTTTGAGACAGAGAAAGGGACTGAAGATAGTCATTTTTTGTGTTTCACTTTACTTGAATGAATGCATGGAATCTGTATAGAGATTACATTAATTCGTAAACTGAGGCCTCGTACACACGACAGAGTTTCTCGGCAGAATTCACAGAGAAACTCGGTCAAACCCGGATTCTGCCGAGAAACTCTGTCGTCTGTACACTTTTGGCTCGATGGAGCCGCCGAGGAACTCGTCGAGAAAATAGAGAACATGTTCTCTATTTTCTCGTTGTTCTATGGGAGAAGGCGGCCCGCCGAGCTCCTCGGCGGCTTCATCCCTGAACTCGACGAGGAACTCGACGTGTTTGGCACGTCGAGTTCCTCGGCCGTGTGTACGGGGCCTCAGAGTCTGAAACAGCAGTGGTCATCAACCCTGACCTCAGAACCCACTAGCAGGCCAGGTTTTATGTATTACCTTGGGGAGATGTAGACTAGAATACTGCAAATCACTGAGCAGCATATTATATCACCTGTGATGTATTTCAGTTATCTTGCAAACCTGGCCTGTTAATGGGCCCTGAGGACAGGGTTGATGATCACTGTGATACATGGTAACACTCCCGGTTACTATTATCAGATGTCAGTGGGCACATAGCAGCTCACCGTTATCGCTGCATGCGCCCAGGGTGCCACACTTAGTGGGGTGGTAAACACGTTTACCAAGCCCCCCTAAACCCAAACTTCACCCGCACTGCTCCCCCCCCGCCGCTTTTCGCAGCCTGTCAGCTTACCGGAGCAGAAGCTGCAGGCTGCGGGAGAAGAAGAAGGCATGCTGCCAGAGCAGGGATGGATCGGGGGGTGCTGGGCCGGTATTGGGGGGCTGAGTGATGGGGGGACACATCTGGATCCCCCAAGCCCCCAGAAGAACCTGAAGCCGGCGGGAGCAGCAGAGGAGGGATAAGGTAGTAGCCACTCCAGGTGGGAACCCAGATGAATATCCTCCGCTGCAGATAACTCAGGTGCAGGCAATTCACTTAGCAAAGTAGGAACAAAAATTGTCTCTACAAATTGTAGCCTTTATTAAAAGAAGGACAGCACTACAAGTCACAGCAAAATAAAATAAAACCCGACTTCTGACGTGTTTTGCACTGAAACTAGTGCTTAGTCATAGCTTGCATTTCTGGACCATGGGACAGGTGAGTGTCTGATTATTGAAAGTCAGCAGCTACACTTTTTGTTGTTGCTGACTTTTAAATGGGTATAACTCCGCTTTAATAAATGAAATTGTCATTTAAATACTGCATTTTGTATTTACTCAGATTATCAAAGTAAAAGGTGAAACTAATATATAAGATAGACTCATTACACGCAAAGCAAGATACCGTATTTTCCGGCGTATAAGACGACTTTCTGGATGCAAAAAAATGCATCCAAAGTCGGGGGTCGTCTTATACGCCCGGTACGGTCTCAGTACTCACTTTTTTTTCCCCAGCGGTGACAGTCTCCATACGGCGAGCGCGAGCGTGAATGATTTCAAAGCCGCGCCTTCTCTTCAGAGTGTTCTGTGATAGGAGGAACAAAAATCTTCCCAGCAGCGCCTCTGTTCTGTGTTCCTCCTATCACAGATGCCTTCTCATCCTCAGACGAGATGAGAAGACGTCCGTGATAGGCGGAAACAGAACAGAGGCGCTGCTGGGAAGATTTGTGTGCCGCCTATCACAGAACACTCTGAAGTGAAGGCGCGGCTTTGAAATCATTCACGCTCGCGCTCGCTGTATGGAGACTGTCACCGCTGGGGAAAAAAAAAGTGAGAGTTATTGCACTGGGGGGGCAACAAGTTCAGGCATGTAATGGCACAGTGGCAATGTGGGGGCATGTAATGGCACAGTGGCAATGTGGGGGCATGTAATGGCACAGTGGCAATGTGGGGGCATGTAATGGCACAGTGGCAATGTGGGGGCATGTAATGGCACAGTGGCAATGTGGGGGCATGTAATGGCACTGTCTGGGCATGTAATGTAATGGCACAGTCTGGGCATGTAATGTAATGGCACAGTGAGGAATGTAATGGCACAGTAAGGAATGTAATGTAATGGCACAGTGAGATTTGAAAAAGCCTGTTTCTGTCAGCGGTTCTGGCACCCCCTCAGCTTCCAGAAAGACTAGAAGGAAGGGGGTAGTCTTACAGTGAGTATATCCCAAAATCAAAAATTTTCCTGGAAAATTAGGGGGTCGTCTTATACGCCGGAAAATACGGTAGTTAGAGCCGCAATTTGTCATAATTGTGATGATTATGGCTTACAGCTCATGAAAACCCAAAATCCACAATCTCAGAAAATTTTAATATTGTGAAAAGGTGCAACATTCTAGGCTCAAAGGGCCAAATCCACAGAAAAGCTGCCTTACTTAACTTTTCAGAGTTAAGTTACACGGCCGCAATTCTCCGAATTTAGGTAGCGATCCTCAAAGCACTTACCTGGAAAATTGCGGCAGTGCAACTTAACTCCGTGCATCCTAAGGCGTTCCTAATTAAAATGGGCGATTCCCATTTAAATTAGGCGCGCTCCCGCGCCGGACGTACTGCGCATGCGCGTGACGTCATTTTTCCCGACGGGCAGCGCGCGAACGTAATTTACGCCGGGCTTTGTGGATTGCGACGGGACAATAAAGTTGCGACGGGTTAAAAAAAAGTTACGCGCCGAAAAAAAAAATCAAAATTTAAAAAAAAACGCGGCGATCGAAAAAAAGGTCTGGTTTTACATGGTGTACTAACTTTACACATTGTAAAACCAGCCCTAATTTTGCGCAAGCAAATCGTAACTTACGCAGAAAACACAAAGCTTAAAAGCTTTGTGGATCTGCTTAAGTACTCATTTGCATACGCTAGGCGGCATTTCGACTCGAAATGCCCCCAGCGGCGGATGCGGTACTGCATCTTAAGATCTGACAGTGTAAGTGTCTTACAGATGTCAGATCTTCTGCCTAACTTTGGAAAAATCCTTTTGAGGATCGTTTCCAAAGTTAGGCACAGAGATACGCAGGCTGAACAGCAGTTCCGCCTGCGTATCTCTTTTGTGGATTTGGCCCAAAGTGTCCTACTCTAATCAGATAATTAAGCCATAACACCTGCAAAGGGTTTCTGAGCCTTCAGTCTGGTTCAGTAGGACCCACAATCATGGGAAAGACTGCTGACCTGACAGTTGTGCAGAAAACCATCATTGATACTCTCCATAAGGAGGGAAACCCTCAAAAGGTAATTGCATAAGAAGTTGGATGTTCCCAAAGTGCTGTATCAAAGCACATTAATAGAAAGTTGTGTGGAAGAAAAAGGTGCACAAGCAGCAGGGATGACCGCAGCCTGGAGAGGATTGTCAGGAAAAGGGCATTCACAAGTGTTGGGGACTTTCACAAGGATTCGACTGAGGCTGGAGTCAGTGCATCAAGAGCCACCACACACAGACGGATCCTGGACATGGGCTTCAAATGTTGTATTTCTCTTGTCAAGCCACTCCTGAACAACAAACAACGTCAGAAGTGTTTTTAAACAAAAACACACCTGGTCTGTTGCTCAGTGGTCCAAAGTCCTCTTTTCTGATGAGAGCAAATCTTGCATCTCATTTGTAAACCAAGGACCCACAGTATGGAGAAAGAATGGAGAGGCACACACTGCAAGATGCTTGAAGTCCAGTGTGAAGTTTCCACAGTCTGTGGTGATTTGGGGAGCCGTGTCATCTGTTGGTGTTGGTACACTGTGCTTCATTAAGTCCAGGGTCACCGCAGCCATCTACCAGGAGATTTTGGAACACATCATGCTTCCTTCCACAGACGTGCTCTATGGGGATGCTGACTTAATTTTCCAGCAGGACTTGGCACCTGCCCACACTGCCAAAAGCGCCAAAACCTGGTTCAATGACCGTGGGATTACTGTGCTTGATTGGCCAGCAAACTCGCCTGACCTGAACCCCATAGAGAATCTATGGGGCATTGCCAAGAGAAAGATGAGAGACATGAGACCGAACAATGCAGAAGAGCTGAAGGCCGCTATCAAAGCATCCTGGTCTTTCATAATACCTCAGCAGTGCCACAGGCTGATTGCTTCCATGCCGCACCACATTGAGGCAGTAATTGCTGCAAAAGGGGCCCAAACCAAGTATGAAGTACATATGCATGCTATACTTTTCAGAGGTCTGATTATTGTTCTATGTACAATCCTTGTTTTATTGATTGCATGTAATATTCAAATTTTCTGAGATTGTGGATTTGGGGTTTTCATGAGCTGTAAGCCATAATCATCACAATTATGACAAATCACGGCTTGAACTATCTTGCTTTGCATGTAATGAGTCTATCTCATATATTAGTTTCACCTTTTTAAGTTGCGTTAGTGAAATAAATGAACCTTTGCACAATATTCAAATTTTTCGAGTTTCACCTGTATATAGTGGTATTGCTTGGTTGATAATGGTAAGCCAGAACTTTATAGTTGGTGCGGAATGGGATTTCCAGTGCATGGTTATTGTTTTTTTTTCTGCGTAAAACATCACTATGCGTATAAAGGATTGCACATTTTTGGACAATGCTTCATCATCAACATATCCCAGCAGACATCTAAGAGGATTACAAATGTTTGGTCTCTCAGCTACAAAGCTGATGAAGACTGTAACATCCGACCAAAACTTCCTGATCAGAGCACATTCCCACATCATATGAAAGAACGTGCCATCGGCCATTCCTCATCGAGTGCACACAGGAGTGGATAATCTCTTTAGTCTATATAAAAAAAATATGGTGTAAAATACAATCTATACAGCAGTTTGGTCTGGATCACCTTGTCCCTTGAGGAGATGACGGAGGGCACCTGGAGCAGAAGAATTTCACCCCAGATCTTCTCCGACAGCTCAGGTATGTCCGTGCGCCATTTTTGTTCAATGGTGGTAAGCCTAGTGGTCGTGGCGTGTAGGAGAGCCTTATAGTAAGAGGAAACTAGTTTGGTGTGGGACGGATCAGTCAATACGTTTTTCAAGTGGAGACGTACACATCTCCTATACTTTGCAGCCTGGCAGCGGTATGTCGTATCTGTAGATATTGGAGTGGAAAGTATTGTCTAAAAATAGGTGCTATATCGTTTTTACCCCTTTCTTAAACCAGTATCCTCCATCGGTTCTCTGGTGAAATTCTGGGAGGCATGGGTTTCCCCATAGTGGGGCGTTGGGAGTATATTTAGCCGGGATGCTGGGTGGTAATAGTTTAGAGATTTTAAAGATCCGCATGGTCATGGCCAAAACATTTACCCCTTCCCTCCCCCTAAGCGACAGACGGTGTATTAGGTTCTGCAGAGATTCATATGAGGTGAGGATGGCCGCCTCTAGGGCAGCAGCCGCATTGTTGGCCTCAGGATGAAACCACCAATGGGCATGTGCCAGTTGTGAAGCAATATAGTATGTTTGGAGACAGGGGAGTGCCGTACATTTGTTAGTGGCTAGACCAAAAGATAATTAACACATTTATTTTTCTTTTATGAATTGGCTTCTTTTTGCGGCAATTAACTGTATTGAATTGATACTTTAAATATTGCTTGTTATATTTTGTGTAAAGCACCAGGGGCGGACTGACAACTTATGGGGCCCCCGGGCAATAGAAGATTATGGGGCCCCCCAGGCTTACAGATGGCCACCATGCCAGGAGGCAGTGCAGAGGCAGGGCAGGTAAAATCTCAGGATTTTCACATCAAAAGCATGTCGGTTTCTGACATATCAGGGACAGGTGTAAAAAAAACACAGATTTTTACATACTGTCCCTGGTTTTATTGAGCCTGGCAACCCTGATAGGGCCCCCTAGTGGCATGGGGCCCTCAGGCAGTGCCCGAGAGCCCCAATGGTCAGTCCGCCCCTGTAAAGCACAAATATCGCAGGCAAAAAGTCAGTGAATTGACAAAGAAGTCTTATATGGTTGGTTGTACTGCTGCCTTCAAGAGGACTGGACAATTCTCCCATCTTGCGTAAGTTTTTTTTTTTCTAGTCTCCCACCAGGATGAATATCTTTTTTGCAGCTTTGCTAAAAAAATGTTATCTTTTTTGATAACTTTTCTTCTTAACCACTTCAATATCAGGCACTTCCCCCCTTTCTGGCCAGGACAATTTTTAGCTTTCAGCACTGTCGCACTTTGAATGAAAATTGCGCAGTCATGCAACACTGTACCCAAACAATTTTTATAATTTTCTTCCCACAAATAGAGCTTTCTTTTGGTGGTACTTGATCACCTCTGTGGTTTTAAATTTTTGCGCTAAAAAGACCAACAATTTGAAAAAAAAAAGAAGGGCGGCACTGATAGGCGGCACCCCCCCTCTGAGAGGGAGAGCAGCCGATCAGCTCTCCCTGTCAGCGTGAACCAAGGAATGCTATTTACCGTCACTTCCTGTTTCACGTGATGGTCAGCTGTGATTGGTCACAGCTGATCACATGGTAAGAAGCCTCTGTCAGAGGTAGTGCAGAGGCGGGGCAGCTAAAATCTCGGTTTTACTGTCCCTGGTTTTACTGAGCCTGGCAACGCTGATGGGGCCCCCTAGTGGCATGGGGCCCTCGGGCAGTGCCCGAGGGCCTTAATGGTCAGTCCGCCCCTGCATATGACGTCGGTCTCATTTTGTAAGTAGGCCACTGGGACTGAGCGTCAGGAGGTACCCCATTATTTGGGCCACTCCGCGCCTTCAAAATTCACACTGTCAATTTCACTGCAGAAGGAGTTAAAGCCGAAGTGTTGAGTCATCTGCTGGGTCAAGTGTCGCACGCACTGCACTTTTTCCTGACATTCAGTGCTGCTCCTGCTTGCTAGAGTCACATGGAACTCCAATATCTGACGTGTTCCTACTACTTGCCCACAATGGCTAAATCGCCAGAACCAGCTAGGATCCATGAGTACCTTAGTTGTAGTCTCTCCTGGAATTGGTCTCTTTAAGATCTGGGGCATAGGAGGCGTTCAAGGCTCTATAAAATGCAGTGTGTTCTTATTGTGGGCGTGACTAGATAAAGGTGGCCACACCTCTGAAATTCACAGTCATAGCAACCTATAAACTGGAGTGCGGTACCAGCTAGTCCGTGCAATGTGCAGTAGATCGTGCATGCCACAGCTAAGTCCCAGCGGTCTGGGAACCGTCAGTTGACCAGATGGTGTCCAGCTGTCTCCAAGTGACATCTTACAGGGAAGATCCAGGAGAGGTGGATGAGGAGATATGTACATGCTCTTTTACTAATCGCCTAATGTGAGTGTATTGATTTATAAAGTGCAATAAACATTATCCCATAAGAGCAGACGTGCGCTCCCTGTTTCCCTTTCTCTCTATCTTGCCTTTCTGCCTTGCAGTGAAACTGATTCTAGGCATGGTCTATGATGGATAAAAATGTCTTCTAAGGAGTCACAATCTTTTGCCATTAGCCTTTTCCACCTCTGTATCTAGTGTAGGCTGCTTTAGAGCTCCTAAAGGTGGCCATAGATGACAATAATTTGTATTCAATCAGCCTGCAGGCTGATCGAAAATAGCCAACGGGTTCTTTCATCCACACAAGGGAGATAGATAGAGGAATTCTGGGACATTGTATTTTTACAGTGGGACTCATCTACTGTCAGAACACACTAATCCCTGCTAAGCTGGCCAATTCGATTAATCTATGGCCAGCTTTAGACTGCCAAGACCTTTTCAGTGCACCTGCTATTTGCAGTCTTCCTGGAGTCTGGAAACCTTGTTACAATGTTACATTGTATTTATTTAGTTTGTTATCCTGTATTCAGATAAGTTGAGTATAGTCTCCAGTTTATTTGTTTGAATCTACACGGTTATACGTTTTGCTGAGCGCAGAGTTTCACACAGTTCCCTTTCAACTCTCACTCACAAGACAGCATTTCTTTTTGCCATAATTTTTTGTGAGGCATGTTTCTGAGCTGGTGTCCTTTGTTCTTTAAGACCCCTTTCACACTGGAGCAGTGCGCAGGCAGGGCAACTAAAAAAGTCCTGCCAGCAGCTTCTTTGGAGCGCATTAGGAGCGGTGAACTCAATGGGCAGCACCGCCGGTAAAACTGGTTTTCGGGCGGTTTTAACCCTTTTTTTTGGCCACTAGCGGGGATTAAAAGCACCGCAAAAATGACGGTAAATCGTGGGCTAAACATAGCAGCGTTTTGCCGCCGCTGCCCGGGGGGGCTCAATGTGAAAGGGAAAATGGGGGTGTAGGTATTGCGCTGCTCTAAACAAACCCTGGGGGATAGATGTGATATAGACCCCAGTTTAAAGAAATGGTGAGGCTCAATTGAAGCGTGGAGTTTGCAATATAAAACAGTATTATAAAACATACAAAAATAAATGAATATAAAATGAAAAAAAAATTTGGAAAAAATGAATAAATATGTGTTAGACCCTTGGCCGGGTCCTATTGCAAAGTGCCCTTGTGGGGAATATACTGAATGCTAGGTAGATGCTATCTGTGAATGTGATGTCAGGTTTCAGTGAATCATCATATACATAAAAAGAAAAGTATTGAGACACATTTCTGTCCAGGTGTTAGACCCTCGGCCGGGTGTTAAATTGCATAAATTTTATATTTATATTTTTTCAGATTTTTTTGGTTCACAACACCCGGCCGAGGGTCTAACACCTGGACAGAAATTTGTCTCAATACTTTTCTTTTTATGTATATGATGATTCACTGAAACCTGACATCACATTCCCAGATAGCATCTACCTAGCATTCAATATATTCCCCACAAGGGCACTTTGCAATAGGACCCGGCCGAGGGTCTAACACATATTTATTCATTTTTTCCATTTTTTTTTTTCATTTTATATTCATTTATTTTTGTATGTTTTATAATACTGTTTTATATTGCAAACTCCACGCTTCATTTGAGCCTCACCATTTCTTTAAGCTGGGGACTATATCACATCTATCCCCCTGGGTTTGTTTAGAGCAGTGCCATACCTACACCCCCACTTTCTCATTCATTCTTTACTCCACCTAGTGGTAGTAAATCAGTATGGGCCGCAGCTCTTTTCTATTTTCTATTTTATCTGCTGTGGTGTGTTTGGTCTCCGCTGCGCAGATCCACACCCCTTTCTTCTATCAATGTGAAAGAGGTTTCTGGCCTTTCCGGCCTTGGACCAAGTACTGTTGATGCTCAGAACTTCCTTGCTTCCTTCCTAATGTAGTTTCTGCTTTTCACCTCAACCAAGACATTGATCTTCCATCTTTATCTGTCTGGCTGCAGTTCATCAGAAGGAGATCTTCTATTTCCTAGAACTATGTAGTTCTGGATGTGAGAGTTTATCTCAGAGCCCCTGCTTCCTTCAGAAATACTAACTCTTTGTCATTCCCGATGGTCTCCCTGAAGGAAATACCAGCTTTTTTTTGCAGAAATTTCTCGGTAGCCCAGACAGTCCGTTATTTAAATGCATGATCTTAAGGATCAGGTTCTACCCTTTACTGTCAAGGCCAGGGCTGTGGAGTCGGTAGATAAATGTTCCGACTCCGACTCCGACTCCTCAGTTTTATGTACTTCCGACTCCCCGACTCCGACTCCTCTGTATTAATATGCAAATGTATTTTATACATTCCTTGAGGGAAAGAAACGCAACCTACCACAGGACTACTGGCTGGGAAGCCAACAGGCTACTGTATTGCACAGTTTAAGCAAAAGACAAACACAATCAAAACAATCAAGTGGCTGGATAGTAGCAGCAGGCATTAACATCAGGAACAGGATCTTTACCAGTTCAAAAATACAAACCACATTATTTGGTTGTTTTAGAACAAAAACAAAGCTTATCAATAATGAACCAAAAACAAAATCTGTAAAACCTAGAAATGGTTTATATTAATCTTGAAATGTAGTTCTAGGCTTAGCAAATGCAAATCAATTCAATGTGGAGTTCTAAGGAAGAGAATTGCCTCTGCCAGATCCTCTTTCATAGAGGCTCTTAAGTCAGACTTTATTATTTTTAGGGCTGAAAATAATCTTGCGACACTGACTTGGGTGGGTGGCATTGCAGTAACTATTCTGGCCACATCACTAACGATCTCTGGATAAACAAGGATGGCTTCTTCAACAGTAAGTTTTGATGAGCGATCATACTTTTCAACTTCTTTTAGTGCTTTATAAAACTCCTGTTGGAATTTTTTTATTTGGACACTTACTGGTTCTCTAACATGCGTTCCCTGTAAAAGCAGAACACAACACTATGGAAAGTATAAGTATTGCAGCTCCTAATTGTGCGTTGCGTGCCATATAGTGAAGCACATGAAAAGCATGCTTCTTCACGGTCACTTAACGTGTTCGTTTTGCGGTTACGTGAGGCACTGCATGCATTGGTCTTTATTCTTACAGTAGAGAAGTCATTAATTATAACTTTTTGTGAATTGGGACATTTAAACTTGCTTTTTTTTTATTTTTATTCCAGTCTAAATTTAGTAGGAGTCGGAGTCGGTGCATTGTTTGCCGACTCCGACTCCAGGTACCCAAAATTTCCCCCGACTCCGACTCCTCGACTCCGACTCCACAGCCCTGGTCAAGGCACACGCCACTAGATCTGTAAGTGCGTCTTGGTCTTTTTTCAGGATTAAGCTATTGCAAGCGTATGCACCCAGCATGATGTGCACTTGCATATGCACATACTGTATGTGTGCTCAAAGTCACAGGTCCAGTTAGGCTTCAATGCCCACAAACATTCATGCTTATGTACACATGCATACGGCTGACATGATGTTCTTGACACATGGGTTCCACCCCACTGTGTTTATGATCGTGCTATTAGTATTGCTTTGCCTTAAAACTAAAGCATGCTTGGGACTAGGAGTTTTTTTTTCTTTTTTTTTTGCTATTGTCCAGTCTTCCTGTAGGCGACAGTATAATCCACACTTAATGGCTTCCTTTGGCCCTAAATGGATTCCAAGTGCCATTTATTTGGGTGACTAGGTAGGAAGTAGATAGCAGATGCAAGCAGAAAGATACCAACTTAGGATGATGGCACCTCTGCTCCAAGCAGCTCTGTCCCATCACCATTCCAAGCTAAATACTACAAATGAGCCCCAATTGGGGGAAATGCATAAGCAGGGGCAGTCCTAGGGCAGGAACTGTCGCTGCCATGTGAATGGTTTATACAGTAAACAAGGACATGTTGGCTATATCATAGTGCAGCAGCTTTTCTCACGGTTTCAGGTTAAGATGATGTTATACTCTTTCTCCATGTTTGCTGACATAACATTTAAAAATAAGAGACCACATTTTGGACTAGTCTTCTCAGGAGGGGTTTCTGCAAATGGGTGGAACGTGTAAAACTAATGATACCTGCCCTGAATGTAGGTGGGATACTGAAGAGTTTTTTGCAGAACTGTTTTGTGAGAGAAAATGCTTTTTCTATTGTCAGCTAGCACAGGGAACATGGTCAAATAGCTTAGTTTTTTTGGTGTTCCTATGAATATTTTGGAGAAGACAAAATCCATATTGGATGATGGACTTATAGGTGGTAGGGACATATGATAATTTTTGCGTGGAGTTCACACTGCAAAAATTGAGCTCCTGCTAAAGAGTGAGCAAAGCTGCTCAAGGCAGATGCACATTGCTTGTTGATTTACCTAATATATATTCTTTATTCCTTCGCAGAGTGGCACCAGTACGATGATGTATGTATGAGTGAGAATCCTGGGAAGCTGTATAAGATAAGGCACCTGTGGAAAAATCGATATGAAGTTATTTTTAAGGGAAGGATGGTCGCTGGTGAAGTCATGCTCAGTGGCATTTTCAGTGTTCTCACCAACAGTGATCACATCAATTTGTCAAATTTCTTTGCTCAACTTTGTCAGTTTTATGCTGTGTATGTTGATCCCATTATAATTGGAGACAAAAAAATTTCATGGAAGAGTCTTGACTTTGGAGTAAATCAGGTAATAGTTTTGTACCGTAAGAGACTAATTGCCACATCAAAATCAGTATGTTGTGAAACAATGTGGAGAGCCAGGATAATGAGCAGAGTCCAGCATCACACTCATTGAAAGATTAAAGTAGAACTACAGGTTCTCATTTTGGATAGAGCAAGGGATGGTTATAATTCCCCTGTCATATTTTTTTTTTTGCCATCTGTGTCCCATTGGGGAGATTTGCCTTCACTTCCTGTCCCAAAGCCAAACGGGAAGTGAGAGGAAATCCCTGCAAATTAAGGGAATTTTTTGGGGACCCCTAGGTCACCAGAGCTAGGGTCCCTATGAGAGGATTTCCCCTCTATTTCTTTTCTTGGGACAACCCGACATTTGGGGTTTTCTTTTACTTTTAATGATAATGGTGAACAGAACAAATAGAGAGGGTGACTCTCCCTAACAGTGGCACAGACTGCGATAAAAATGCACAGGTGTTCCAATCCCTCTACGTTATATTCAAGACTAAAATAAATGTTTTGCTTTTAGTTATACTTCTAATTCTAGTTGTTATGGAAGTTTGTACATTGCTTTTTTTAATTGATATAGCATTGCTATATATTGAAGAACAATTTATCAAGCACCAAAAAATTGTTAAGAAAATTAACAATTGTTTTGCCATCTGTGTCCCAATTGGAAGATTTCCCTTCACTTTCTGTCCCATAGCCAAAACTGCCATTTTAAGGAATCCCTTGTGCCCCCCAGGTCACCAGAATTAGTGTCCCCATTGGAAGATTTCCCTTCCATGACTTTTTTGTGGACAACCGAAAATATGGTTTTCCTTCACTTTTATTTCCAGCCCAGGTTCACACTGGGTTGCTGAAATGAAGCTGCGCGAGTTCAGCTGAACTCGCACGATTTCACTGCCGCTTGTCAGTCCCGATTTCAGTCGCGATTTCAGGGACCTCTTTTAAAATCGGTGCAGCCCCGCAGATGTCAAATCGCATGTCAAAATGCACCAGTGTGAATCAGAGCAAAATGATATTAGTAAACAGGACAAATAGAGAGGACAAATCTCCCTAATAGGGGCACAGACAGCAATAAAAACTGACAGGTGTTCTAATCCATCTGCCAAGTTGAAAAGTTTTGCCTTTTAGTTATACAGTACTTTAGGTCCTTCCTCCCTCTCCTCTTAGCTATTATTTTATTCTCATTATTTTCTTTACAATAGTTAATTTTTTTTTGCACCTATATTTGTTTGTTCCCTAATTCTGCCTTAGTGACACATTTAACAAAAAGGGCAAAAAAATAAAGTCTTTCAATTTATCCCTAAATGGCTTCACTATGCTTTGTAATACACAGAAGAAATTACAGAATTGAATGCACATTTTTTATCAAAGGTTATTTTAAAACTAGCAATGGCCACACTAGAGAAAATACACTTGTTTTCATTTTGTGATGCATCTTTTGTCTGTAGATTTGTAATTGCATAAGTAATGACAAAGTTATTGTCAAATTAGTAGGCGCAAAGCTGAGATTTAAATATTGCTCTAGTCCATAAAGAGGAGGTTCAGCCCCCCATGAAAAATTAAAAGTCAGAAACTACAAATACTGCAGCTGCTAACTTTTAGACCCCTTTCTTACTGAGGCGCTTTTCAGGTGTTTTAGCGCTAACAAATAGCACCTGAAAAGCGCCTCTCATGCCTCCCCAGTGTGAAAGCCTCAGTGCTTTCTGCACTGGGGGCGGTGCTCCTAAACCACACCTGCCTTTTGAAATCAATTTGCAGCACTGCAGAAGCGTCTGCAAAGCGCTTCGGTAGCGGCAGTGACGTAGCGTGGGTTGTCAGCGCCCAGGGCAAGGCAAGAAATTTGCGCCCCCTAACCTGCAGACTTTTCACACTCCCCAAATCCCTTCCCTTCCTACAATAGTACTGACCTACCTGATTCCTACACTGACCACTACACTAACCTACCTGATTTCTACATCACTATACTACACTACACTGTCCACTACACTGTCCACTACACTAAACACTACACTTCACTACACACTAAACTGCACACCACACTAAACTACACACTAAACACTACACTGCACACTACGCCAGTGGTGTCTGGTGCTAAAAAAAAAAAATTGGGGGGACGCAAACAAACTAAATTTTTTTTTGAAAAACACCCATCAATAGCAGCCACTGTGCCCATCAGTAGCAGCCACTGTGCCCATCAATAGCTGCCACTGTGCCCATCAGTAGCTGCCACTGTGCCCATCAGTAGCTGCCACTGTGCCCATCAAATGCTGCCACGGTGCCCATCAAATGCTGCCACTGTGCCCATCAATAGCAGCAACTGTGCATCAAATGCTGCGACTGTGCCCATGAAACGCTGACACTGACATCAAATGCTGTGACTGTGCCCATCAAATGTTGTGACTGTGCCCATCAAACGTTGACACTGTGCCATCAAACGTTGACACTGTGCCTTCAAATACTGAGACTGACATCAAATGCTGCGTCTGTGCCATCAAATGCTGCGACTGTGCCATCAAGCGCTGCCACTGTGCCATCAAATACTGGGACTTCCATTAAACGCTGCCACTGTGCCATCAAATACTGCGACTGTGCCATCAAGCGCTGCCACTGTGCCATCAAATACTGAGACTGCCATCAAATACTGAGACTGACATCAAATTCTGCGACTGTGCCCATCAATTGCAGCCACTACACTCTACACTGTCCACTACACTGCACACTACACTAAACTACACACTAAACACTACACTGCACTACACACTAAACTGCACACCACACTAAACACTACACTGCACACTACACCAGTGGTGCAGCCACTTTGCCCATCAAACACTGCCACTGTGCCCATCAATAGCAGCCACTGTGCCCATCAAACGCTGACACTGTGCCCATCAAACGCTGACACTGCCCATCAAACGCTGACACTGCCCATCAAACGCTGACACTGCCCATCAAACGCTGACACTGCCCATCAACGCTGACATTGTGCCCATCAAACACTGCCACTGTGACATCAAAATCTGACACTGTGACATCAAATGCTGCCACTGTGCCCATTAAATCCTGCCACTGGGCCAACAATAGCAGCCACTATGCCATCAATAGCAACAACTGTGCATCAAATGCTGCGACTATGCCCATCAAACGCTGACACTGTGCCCATCAAACGCTGACACTGTGCCCATCAAACGCTGACACTGTGCCCATCAAACGCTGACACTGTGCCCATCAAACGCTGACACTGTGCCCAACAAACGCTGACACTGTGCCCAACAAACGCTGACACTGTGCCCAACAAACGCTGACACTGTGCCCAACAAACGCTGACACTGTGCCCATCAAACGCTGACACTGTGCCCATCAAACGTTGACACTGACATCAAATGCTGCCTCTGTGCCATCAAATACTGTGACAGTGCCATCAAGCGCTGCCACTGTGCCCATCAAGCGCTGCCACTGTGCCCATCAAGCGCTGCCACTGTGCCCATCAAACGCTGCCACTGTGCCCATCAAACGCTGCCACTGTGCCCATCAAACGCTGCCACTGACATCAAGAGCTGCCTCTGTGCCATCAAATGCTGCAACTGTGCCATCAAGCGCTGTGACTGTGCCCATCTAATGCTGCCACTGTGCCCATCAAATGCTGACACTGTGCCCATCAAATGCTGACACTGTGCCCATCAAATACTGAGACTGACATCAAATGCTGCGACTGTGCCATTAAATGCTGTGACTGTGCCCATCTAATGCTGCCACTGTGTCATCAAATGCAGCCACTGTGCCATCAAACACTGAGACTGACATCAAATACTGCGACTGTGCCCCTCAAATACTGTGACTGTGCCCATCAATTGCAGCAACTGTGCCCATCAAATGCTGCAACTGTGCCCAAACTGCCCATCAAACGCTTCCAGTGCCCACCAAATGCTACCAGTGTGAGTGTGCCCCCACCTGTTTACCCTTTTGGAAGCCTATGGCTCTAATCAGGTGCTTCCAAAACACCCCCCGCCACTGTAATTCATATGCCCGGCGCCCAACAAGGGGCCAGGCACATGCACTCTATGGTGATTTAGAGAGTGACAGGAGAGGGGGGCGCTCCTGCAACCTTTATCGACGCACCGCCACTGCACTAAACTCTGCACACTACACTTAACACTGCACACAATATTCTACACACTACACATTACACACTGCACACTACACTAAACACTGCACACAAAACACTACACATTACACACTACACTACAAACTGCACTACACATTACACTACACCGTGCACATTACACTACACACTGCACTACAAACTGCACTACACATTACACACTGCCCACTACACTAAACACTACAAACTGCACTACACATTACACTACACACTACATTACACTACACACTACATTATACACTAAATTACACATTACAATACACACTACACATTACATACTACACACTACATTACACATTACAATACACATTACAATACACACTACATTACACATTACAATACAATACACACTACATTACAATACACACTACACATTACATACTACACACTGCACTACACTAAACACTGCACACTGCAGTGCCTGCACACTAAACTGACTTACTGGCTGCTCCCTCTCCCATGTCCACACCCCTTAGCCAGTAACGCGACTCACAAAGGAGTCTCAGTCTCACTCACCTGCTTTTTTTCCATGTGCTCTGCTCTGCCTCTATCTCCATCTACGCTATACTGTGCAGATGAAAGAATTTCCTGCTGCTGCTATTGTATTCTGACAGCTAGCCAAGTCAGCCATCAAATTATCCGAAAAGTGTCTGCACATGATTGGCTGCTGCCGTTATTTGGCCAACATTTTTCTGCCTGGCTTTTTTGATTTTCAAGTCAAGGGATGACAGGTGGGAGGTGTTCGACAAGGCCATCCATTTAGTGAATTTCAGCCAGTTAATCAGGAACTGTCTAAAATTGTGCTACCCAGTCGGGTTTCTTCCCTTATTCCTGTTATAAAACATGAAATCTGATTGGCCTTTTTTGCAGTATCTATCGTTTTATATAAATAACTTTTTATTTAAATCTAGGTATGCGACCTCATCTTGAAAAGTCTCAATAGAGTCTGTGAACCTTTCCTAGACCAGAGGCCACTGCAGGAGGATGATATCAAGAACAAGTTGACAGCAGGGTTGATCTGTGTCATAGTAGTAAATATGTTCAAAATTAATGTCCAAAGAAAGGGGCTTGCAGATATTTGCAGTGTTCTGTGTTTGGATGACATGTCCAAAGAAAACATGATTCTGCAACTTCAGGGTGCTAAAACTACATTCTGTAAAATTCCAGGGTAAGTTTTTCCTGCCTTATGTGTAGCCATTTAGAAGTCAACTGTACTGTTTTTTGTTCTTTTCAAGTGTGACGTTCCCTAGTTATTTTGTACATGTTTTCTTTGTTTGTTGTGGTCATAACTGAGAATGCGTAAACTTGCTCGGGTTTGGCAAATGTAGCCGTAAATCTACAAACCCTAAACCTTAGTACTGAACTCCTTTGAAGTCTATGAGTGGTAGGGTTGCACCGATATCGATACTAGTATCGGTTTTGGTGCCGATACCAAGCATTTGCACCAGTCTCGGTACTCGTGCTAATGCTCCGAGGCTTGATCCGATACCTGTTGTATTGGACCAGGCATCCTCAGCATAGCGGGAGGGTTCAGCCTCACAGGCGATTGGTGCGGCAATGGGGGGGGTACAAGCACCGATCACCCTGTATAGCTTCTCTGACAGACTTTTCCTCCTCTCCCTCCCGCAGTTGTCGGATGCTTTATTGAAAGCTATACAGGGAATTTGGTGCAGGTACCTCCCCTCACCGCTGCACTGATCATTCCCAATTGTCCCCCTGTGTGCTCCACGGGTCCCCCTCCAGCTCCCCCATGTGCTCGTTGTTCTCTCTGGGTCCCCTGCTGTGCTCCTCTCTCTCTCTCTCCGGGTCCCCCTCTGTACCCCTCGCTCTTTCCTGGTCCTCCTCCGGTCCCCCCTCATCCTGGGTCTGTCAGAATGGAGAGCGGAGGAAGGAGCTGGTAAATCTGTGATTTACCTTCCTTTTCTGAATGCACACTGACTCTGTCCATTTGTAAATGAGCATCATAAACTGTGATTACGATGCTTCAGTTTATGAATGGAGAGAAGCCTCTGTCTCCTGTTCATTCATCTTCAGTGCAGCCGAGGCTGCTGAGAAAGGGACTGGGTAATCAGTGTCCTCCAGTCCTTTTTTCTGTCCCAAGGGAGAGATGTCAGGGGTCTGTTTATCTCTGATCCCCTGATATCTCTCCAAAGCCCCACAACAGGGCTGATTAACCACTTCAATACTGGGCATTTCACCCCCTAAATGTGTGCCCTAGGGAGTGATTCTAACTGTAGGTGGAGGGGACTGACTGGGGGAGGTGACCGATCAGTGTCCCTATGTACAAGGGACACACCATCGGTCTCCTCTCCCTGACCGGATGTGGATCTCTGTTTACACACAGAGATCCACGTCCCTGGCTCTGTAACTGCTGATCGCGGGCTATATGGCGTGCCCCCTAGCGTCATATGATGTCCACCCAGGATGGGACGTTATATGTCAATAGGCGGGATGGGAAGTGGTTAAAAAAAAAAAAACACAGACACTGTCCACTCCCACTCCCTTCCCCCTAAAAAAAAGCATTGCAAAAAAAATATATATAAATTGTTAAAAAAAAAAAAAATTGTAATAAAAAAAATACCAGTCCACGCCTTATCAGTGCCTAGCGGTGCTGCATATTATTGCCATTGTCACGCGGCATTAAAAAAAAGTAATGGTTATCGGTATCAGCGAGAAACAAAAAGTATCGGTACTTGTACTCTGTCTTAAAAAAGTGGTATCGGTCCAACCCACCTTCATTCGTAAGTGCTTATCTGTCTCCACCTTGCCTCTCTAGCACTTTGTCCTGCTCCAGTGACCTTGCCTTCTACTTTCAGAGAATAATTTAAAGGCGGCAGAGCAGTGGCGGCCCGTAATGCAGGGTGTTGGGGTGCCGCCCCCCTATCCATGTGTCCGGCCCTCTAATCTACATGCATTTTTGATGTTACTACGCAGGGTTTGACAAATTTGCTTGGAATCTAGGAGCCAGCTAAAAAAGTTAGGAGCCAGAAAATGTGCCCCGTCCCGACGAGCTCGTGCACAGAAGCGAACACATACGTGAGTAGCGCCCGCATATGTAAACGGTATTCAAACCACACGTGAGGTATCTCCGCGATCGTTAGAGCGAGAGCAATAATTCTAGCTCTAGACCTCCTCTGTAACTCAAAACATGCAACCTGTAGATTTTTTTAAACGTCGCCTATGGAGATTTTAAAGGGTAAAAGTTTGTTGGCATTCCACGAGCAGACGCAATTTTGAAGCGTGACATGTTGGGTATCAATTTACTCGGCGTAACATTATCTTTCACAATATAAAAAAAATTGGGATAACTTTACTGTTGTCTTATTTTTTTAATTAAAAAAAGTGTATTTTTTTCCCAAAAAAGTGTGTTTGTAAGACCGCTGCGCAAATACGGCGTGACAGAAAGTATTGCAACGATCGCCATTTTATTCTCTAGGGTGTTAGAATAAAAAATATATATAATGTTTGGGGGTTCTAATTAGAGGGAAGGAGATGTCAGTGAAAATAGTGAAAAATTACACACATTAGAATTGCGCCAGCTCACAGAAACTTCCGAAGAGCTTGGCACTTCACAAGGCCGCAAAGCCGCAGCCTCAATTACCGGCCGTCGCGGACCCGCCACGATCGCGCGGCGGGGGAGGTAGGGGCTCACAGAGACACAAGATCCTGTGACTCCGTGCGCCCCACCTCCCCTGCCACGCGATCACGGCGGGCCCGCGGCGGCCGGTAATTGAGGTCGCGAAGGCGACCTTATAGGTCGCAAAGCCGCGGCCTCAATTACCAGCGCGCGCCAGGTCACAATTTCTTGTCGCCAATGCGACCTTGTGCCCGGGTATTGTCGACCCCTGTTACTACATATATCATATGTTCACGCTAACTTATAGTGATATGTTACTATTACATTGTAGCAAAGTGTAATTTCTTTAGTGTTGTCACATGAAAAGATATAATAAAATATTTACAAAAATGTGAGGGGTGTACTCACTTTTGTGAGGTACTGTAGCTCAGCCCCACACAGTCAAATATGGGTATGGTCCCCAAGGTATAACATCAAGGGGTACCAATCAGGAAACTGCTAGATAGCCCAGACCAATAAGCAGTGAGATCTTGATAGAATTACAAGAAAAAAAGGCACATTTCAAAGAAAAAACTTCTCCAAAGAAGATCTCCATCATCTTAGGAGTACAGCAAAAAAATGGAGTCTCATGGAGTGGGTGGGATAATATAGGCATAAACTGGGGGTAGCCCAAATAAGTGATCAATCACCTAGAGGTAGACTGCATATAACCAATGGTCTATGAGTACAAGCCCTGTGTCCTAGTGCCGGGTTTTGTGCTCTTGACCTAGCTATTGTCATACAATACTGTATAATGTTTGCTTTGGGGCTTGGATCCTGTGTTAGTTGCTAACATTGGCCCAAAGTGCAATGTGTGTATTTACCCACAGGGTGCTATAAAGGCCCAGGACTGTAGTCCATCTCTATGGTTCCCAGACCTTCTAGACCTCTTTGGGGAATCTCCAATCGGGCCCAGCAAAATTGATCAGGCAAGAAAGGATTTCTATGCGTTCCTGGCTATTGTTGTGATTGATTGACATTTTTGTAATAATAAAAAAATGGTGCCTTCATTCTTTTTTCTTTTTTTTATTATCAAATTTTTTATAAATTTTTCAACAACAATTCCTTTTAACAATATATCACATATCAAAAACATTATAATAATGTAAACCTCATTATCTATATTCTATACACCCCCTCCCAAAAAGAAAAGAAAGAAGAAAAACAAAAAAAACAAAAACAAAGGAAATTGTCCCCCTCACCCCCACTTATTCCCTGTGACTTTCTCCCCCCCCCCCCTATAGAAAAAATAAACAAAAAGGTTCGGGGGGTAGAGAAAAAAATTAATCTTTTTCCTTTCCCTTTTCTTTCTCCCTTTCTTAAAAAATAAATAAAACCCCTTATATAAGAGGCTTCTAAAAAACATTGTTTTTAAAAACGTCATTTAAAATGATCGTGTGTGGGCTGCACATCGTTTTTCAGTTTCTGAAAAACGACAATTTTTTTTTCGAACATGCTGCATTTTTTAACGTTGTTTTAAAAAAAATTGTTTTTCGGGTAGTAAAAAATGATCGTGTGTGGGCTAAAACGACGTTTTAAACCCGCGCATGCTCAGAAGCAAGTTATGAGATGGGAGCGCTCGTTCTGGTAAAACTACTGTTCATAATGGAGTAAGCACATTCATCACGCTGTAACAGACAAAAAAGCGTGAATCGTCTTTTACTAACAAGGATTCGGCTAAAGCAGCCCAAAGTGAATAGAACTTCCTCTTTAGAGTGCCGTTGTACGTCACTGCTCTTTGTTCATCATTTTTTAAAAACGATGGTGTCTGGGCAACGTCATTTTTAATGATGAAGTTGGAAAAACGTTGTTTTTTGGACATGCTGAAAAACAACGTTTTCTTTCATGCCGAAAAATGATCGTGTTTACGCGGCATTAGCCATACTTGAAGATATATGGCAGGGGAATAGTATAGACCAGGCCTCAAAATTTCAGGTCCTGAGCTACTAGCCAGGCCTTAAGAGTTACTCGCCACCTGTTGCCCCACCCAAACCCTACCTTGCCCCGTCCCTTAAACACGCCCTTATAAATGATCTCATGAAATAGCACTGTTAAATGTTTTATTCAGTATTAAGTTACAAAAATACATAACAACAAACATTCTATCATACCTATGCCTCCAATTCTGCCCCATTCTATCATACCTATGCCTCCAATTCTGCCCCCCTGCCCCCATTCTATCATACCTATGCCTCCAATTCTGCCCCCCTGCCCCCATTCTATCATACCTATGCCTAATAATTGGAGGCATAGGTATGATAGATTGGGGGAAGGGGGCAGAATTGGGGGCATAGGTATAATAGAATGGGGGAGGGGGACGGAATTATGGGCATAGGTATAATAGAATGGGGGGAGGGGGACGGAATTATGGGCATAGGTGTAATAGAATGGGGGGAGGGGGACGGAATTGGAGGCATAAGCATGATAGAATGGGGGGAGGGGAACTGAATTGGAGGCCTAGGTATGATAGAATGGGGGTAGGGGGGCAGAATTTAAAGCAAAAGCATGATAGAATGGGGGAGGGGACAGAGCTGGAGGCATAGGCATGATAGAATGGGGGCAGGGGGACGGAATTGGAAGCATAGGTATGATAGAATGGGGGAGGGGGACGGAATTGGAGGCATAAGCATAAGCCCCCCCCCCCAGTCCAGCACATTTGTTCCTTTAATCCCCCCTTACTCCCAGTGTTGGCACTTTGTGCTGCATTAGTGGCAATGTTTAAAAAGGGGTTAATTAACACTGATAGTGCCACTGACTGTCATTAATGCAGCACAAAGGGGTTAATTGCCACTGGTCAATAATACATAGGTGAGTACATTAACCCCCTCCAGGCTCCATGTGCAATATTACAATTAGCATTGTAAATTATTTACCCCCCCCCCTCCCCGCCCCAAAGCATTAACTACTTCACCCATCTAAGAAAAGGTGTTAAATATGGCATTGTTATGTAAATGAGCTACTTGATTACTCACTTGCAGTGCACGGAGCTCTGGCTGGCTACAGGTCCTGACTCTATCAGCAGCATCTTGTCTTCAATTCCGCGCTCCCAGCCTCTGAATCGTGACATCACACCAGCCGGGACTAGGAAGCTCCTGTCGGGTGAAGATCACTCCGCCTGACAGGGAAGTGAAGCAACACTCACCGCTCTGCTGCTACTCTGCCAGTGTGGAGTCTGCAGCGATCCACACCTCTATAGTGACACTACTCTAAATGAACTGATGGGGCAATTGTCCCGTTGCGCCCCCCCCCCCCCCCCGGATCCACCCCTGGTGTCCACTCTGCTGCTAGCCTGTGCGGGACGAAGATGAGTGGGAGGTGGAGAGGGGCGGTCCCAAGCGGCGATGTGGAGCGGTACGGTGCGGCAGCTGTAGTGTACTGCAGGTTAGAGACAGATATTGTACTGGCCGCACTGTGAGTGTGTGAGCGGCGTGACATGAAGGGAAGCCCTGTCCATACTCGCACTGAACATAAATTCCCTCGCCAAATGCGAGGAGGCGAGTACAAATTTTGAGGGCTGTTATAGACTTCTCAAAATTAATCTTAAAATTGGATGAAACTCCAAATTTAGATACTTCTACCATCAGAGCGGGTAATTAGGTCTGTGGTGCGGACAGGTAGAACAACAGGTCATCGGCGTATGCCGAGACCTTATGTTCATCCGGCCCAATACACGTTCCCTGGATTCTATTGTTTTTCCTTATTTTACTGAGAAAAGGTTCCAATATCATCGCAAATAGCAATGGAGACAGAGGACACCCTTGTCTCGTACCATTATATATTTGGAAATAATATGACAAAGTGCCATTCACCTTTACTCTTGCTCTCAGGGACGCATACAACGCCAGTACCCAGCCCATCATACGATCTCCCACTCTCATCCACCTCAGGACCTCTGTCATAAATGCCCAGTTAACCCTGTCAAAAGCCTTTTCGGCATCCATAGATAATATTATTCTAGGGGCTCTGTCTGGGCCATGTTGCATCCAGTGGAGGACATTCGATGCCCTTATGGTGTTGTCTCTGGCCTCACGGCCCTTCATAAAGCCCGTTTGATCAGGGTGAACTAGCTTCACTAAATGATCCTGTAGTCTAAGTGCCAACATTTTTCTTTTAATCATCTTTTATTTGATTTTAAACAGCAAAAAACAGAAAGTCACAGAAACCCAAGAGGCATTCCTCTACTTTGGCCCCCTCAATTCACATATAACAGGGATATCAACATACAATCCAAAGAAAAAATTCAAGAACATTTCCCCATCATATCATTCTCCATATGTAAACGAGGCAAAAGAAAACATGCTACATTTTAGATATTCTTGTCTTATCCTAATTTCCCTCCCAGCTATCGGTCCTCCGAGGTCAGCTCTCTACTCTAGTAGCACCATCCCTACCTCAGTACCGTTTTGTCCCCTTCCTGTCGGGATACCAATGTCCCGCCAGAATTGGGGCAATTAAACTATTAGACTGTCTCTCTCTGTTTTGCTTTACTTAATCTCCCTAATACCCCCCAATCCATAACCCCTCCCCTAGACCAAACAAAAACAAAACCCCCCCAAAAAAAAAAGGAGGAACAAAACCATGCCTGCTTGTCTCTCCCCTTCGCACCCCTCTGCGGCCGCCCCCCCTTCAATCCACATCCATCAGGGCTTTCCCCTCCTCTGAGTATCTAAATATGTTCCATTCCGTCCACGTTTCCAAGTAGACCTTCCTCTTCTGCCTTGAAGTCCATACTAAGTCCTCCATTCTGTTCAGGTCTTCCACTCTATTAAGCCACATCCTAATGGATGGGGCCCTTGTCTGTTTCCACAACCCTGGGATACAGGCCCGGGCCGCGTTTAAGAGGTGGCATACCACTGATTTCCTGTAGCGGCTCACTGGTATCCCCACATCCTGAAGTATAAAAAAGGACCACTCGACTGGTAGTTGTTCCCTACTAAATCTTTGCGTTATTTCCCGGACCTTTCTCCAGTAGGTTAGGATCTTAGGGCAGTCCCAAAAAATATGCATTAAAGTTCCTCCCTTCTTCCCACATCTCCAGCATCTGTCTGTCGTATCTGGGAAACATTTATTCAATATCTCGGGGGTACGATACCACCGAGATAAAATTTTATAATTCATCTCTTGTGTCTTTATACACATGGATGTTTCAAAAATATTCCCTATTATCTTAGTCTTTTGATCTTCTGTAAAGGGTCTTCCCAGTTCCTGTTCCCACTTATTAAAGAAGGGCATCTGAGAGCCATCTGTTGGAATATTGAGCAATTCACTAATTCTTGAAAGGGAGTGCCGTAAGACCCCTCCCCCACTACAAAATCTCTCGAACATTGTCAGTCTTCGGCAATATCTGGCTGGTGGTTTTAATGTATCTAAAAAATGGTGCAGTTGTAAGGATCTCCAATAGCCTAGTTGGTAAGGCAGATCCTCCCTCTCCATCTCCTGCCTGGTAATCCATGCACCCTCCCTCAGAAAGTGCGATGCTTGGAACCGCCCTTGTTCCATCAATTTACTAAAGGGGCCATTCATCGCTCCTGGTTCAAACTGCGGATTTCCCAAAATTGGGAAAAGCGGCGAGTCTTCCGTTGACAGTACCCCCCTCACAAATAGCTTATGTGCCACCCGCAAGGTGGGGCCTATCAACGGGTGCCTCTTCATCTCTATTGGGAGTCCCCGGTAGCACCATGCCGCCCGCCGTAAAATACTACCACACTGATCCTGCTCTAACCCTGGCCATAGCTTTTCTCCAGCATGTCGGCTCCAATCAATCAGTCGACACAGTAATGTCGCTTGATAAAATCTATAGATATCTGGGGCCGCTATTCCTCCGTCCCGTTTAGTCAATGACATTATACGAGCCTTGATTCTTGGGCGTTTGTTTGCCCATATGAACCTATTAATAATAGACTGAACCTGCTTGAAGAAAGATCTGGGTATTGCAATCGGAAGGGTCTGGAAGAGGTACAAAAATTTAGGTAGTATACTCATTTTAATGATGCTAGATCTCCCAAGCCACGAATGGAACCCCCTCTGCCATCCATCCAGGAGGGCCCGCGTTTTGGACACCAAAGGCAAGAAGTTAAGTTTAAAAACTTGTGTTAGGTCCGCCGGGATGGAGGTTCCCAGGTATGTAAGGGCAGTGTCAGACCATTTAAATCTGAATTTTGTTTTCAATATCCTTAATTCTCTCCCCGGAAGTGCCAACATTTTTGATAATAGTTTAGTGTCGGAATTTAACAAAGAAATTGGTCTATAATTGGCGCAGTGTTGGGGATCTTTTCCTGGTTTTGGAAGGACTGTAATGTGTGCCAATAAGGCTTCTGGAGGAAGTGGATTCAAAATGTTAATCGAGTTGAAGTAGTCACATATTTGGGCACCCAGGTTTGAAACAAATTTCTTATAATATAGATTCGTAAAGCCATCTGGCCCTGGGCTTTTCCCTATTGCCAAATTTGCTATTACTCCATTCACTTCTTCAACTGTAATCGGCCTATTTACCTCCGTTGCTTCAGGCGGCAGCGAAGGTAACGATAAATCCGCAATATAGTCCCGGATCTCCCCCAATCGATATTCATTCGTGACACTTGCCGATTCGCGTTGAATATTATATAAAGTCTCCTAAAATTTGTGGAATTCTGCCGCAATAGCCTGGGTTTCTACTGTTTTTTTATTTTGTATTGTTAAATTATGAACATGTCTGAAGTCTTGTTGTTTTTTAAGCTGCCTAACTAAAAGGCGACCGCATTTGTTTCCCTGTTCATAGAACCGATGCACATAATATCTATATTTATTTCTGTTTCTATAATCTAGACACTGTATCAACTTACTTCGCGCGATTTCCAACCTCTTAGCATCTGCTGGATCTAGAGAAGATTTATGTTTTATCTCCATCTTATTTATTTCTTCCAGCAGATCTGTTACTTCTTTTTGTTTTTCTTTTTTTTTCCTTGACCCCAAAGCTATCAATTCCCCCCCTAATCACCGATTTATGGGCCACCCAAATAGCTTGTTCAGAGGTTTCCCCAGACACGTTCATTTCAAAATATGTTTTAATTTTAATAGTTAAATCCTCCACAATGCGACTATCATCTAACAATGTCTCATTTAACCGCCATGTTCGTTCCAGGTGGCCTATTGAGACTGGGTGTAAGGTCATAATGATAGGTGCATGGTCTGAAATCGTTATTGGTTCTATCGTTCATGATCTGATCTTTTCTAAGTAGAACAGGTCCACAAAGAAAATATCTAGACGAGAGTATATATTGTGTATTTTGGAGTAGTAGCTATAGTCCTTTATCCCCTCGTGCATTACTCGCCATCCATCTACCAAGTGGGAAGACCGTAAGAGCTGTTTTATATGTTTTAGGGCCTTAAATGATATGGGTGTTTTGCCCGTTGATGTGTCTATACTTGGGTTTATTGCTAAATTAAAATCTCCCCCCAAAATCAAAAATCCTTCTCTATACTTCTGCAATAATTTCAGAGTTTTTATCAGGATTTTTTTTACCGTTCCTGTGTTTGGCGCATACACTGAGGCAAACGTATAGCAATAGCCGTTCAATTTCGCCTTTAAGAAAAGGTAACGGCCTTCGGGATCTATTTGTGAGGATGTTACAATAACTGGGCATGTCTTTCTAAATGTTATTGTCACTCCTCTTGCCCTTACGATCGGGGACAGAGCATGAAACCACTGATTAAATATGTGTAAGGGCATATTTGGTGTGGCCCCTTTCAAGAAATATGTTTCTTGTAAAAAGGCCACATCTATTGCATAATGGCGGAACTCTTGCCAAAGACGGCCTCTCTTCTGGGGTGAATTTAAACCTCTAACATTATATGTTATTACCTTTATTGGACCTGCCATTGCTAGTTTTTGTATATTATTTTCCCCTGCCCATGTGAGAGAGAGGAGATAGGGAGGCAGAGAGAGAGAAAAAGAAGCAAAAAAAATAAAAAATTCCCCAAAAGAAATAAGGCCGGAAAAATGTCCTCATCCCCAGCCCTCCCTTCCCCTAAGCCAGTACTCTCCTTTGGGTTACCCCCTAATCGGAAGAGTTGTCCGCAGGGGGTATACTCCCCCTCGCCGACCTCTCCACCTTTCTGCAATCTTGCAGATTTTCGTCATTTGTCCCGTATATCAGACCTGGCCTACCGGGTAAAACACCCATTTACCCCCCCCATTACTCTGTCCCTCCCCCCGGGCATTCCCCTTTTACCCCTCCCCCCTTTTACCACGTGCATTGGGTAACCATGACTTTTCCTCTCTACTATAGTTCCCCTCCCTTTCCCCGATACCCAACCACCTCCACATATAGATACCTCACATACAATATACAGTTGTATTCAAGATTATTCAACCCCCACTGAAATAGATTCTTTTGCCCAGTTTGACATTGATTTTGATAATTCAGTCATCCTGCTTACAATTAAATCAAAGAGGCACGTGTAGGTCAGACAAATATAACATAACATTTATAATGAAATAACCACAAATGTCTTTTCTGTGCTCACATCATTATCAGTTTTATTCAACCCCCAGTTGACATTCAATCTTAGTACAACATTCTTTTACAGTTAGAACAGCTTTTAAACTTGAAGCATAGCTTGACACAAGTGTCTTGCAGCGATCTACGGGTATCTTCGCCCATTCGTCATGGGCAAAAGCCTCCAGTTCAGTCACATTCTTAGGCTTGCGCACTGCAACTGCTTTCTTTAAGTCCCACCAGAGGTTCTCAATCGGATTTAAGTCTGGTGACTGCGATGGCCACTCCAAAATGTTCCAGCCTTTAATCTGCAACCATGCTCTAGTGGACTTGGGGGTATGCTTGGGATCATTGTCCTGTTGAAAGGTCCAACGTCTCCCAAGCCTCAGGTTTGTGACGGACTGCATCACATTGTTATCCACTATCTCCTGGTACTGAAGAGAATTCATGATACCTTGCACACGCTGAAGCTTCCCTGTACCTGCAGAAGCAAAACAGCCCCAAAGCATGATTGACCCCCCGCCATGCTTCACAGTAGGCAAGGTGTTCTTTTCATCATAGGCCTTGTTCTTCCTCCTCCAAACATAGCGTTGATCCATGGGCCCAAACACTTCTAATTTTGTTTCATCATTCCACAGAACACAATCCCAAAACTTCTGTGGTTTGTCCACATGATTTGGTAGCGTTTCAACAGTGCCCTTTGCCTTGAATTTGCGAATGTCGCTTCCTATGGTGTCTCTTGGTATGTTTAACATCTTTGCAATCTTCTTATAGCCATTGCCCTTCCTGTGAAGAGTAATCACCTCTTCTCTTGTCTTCCCGGACCATTCTCTTGACTTCACCATGTTTGTAACCACACCAGTAAATGTCTAGAAGGAGCTGAGTATCACAGTCATTTTAAAGCTGCCTGATTGGTGCTTATTAGGCTTTATTGCTGCTCCCTGACATCCACAGGTGTTTTCAATACCTGATTGAAAACACTTCAATGAACCTCTGTTCTTCACAGTGGTAGTCTTTAAGGGGTTGAATAATTGTGTAAATGAAGAATTCACAAAATAAACATTTACTACTGTATTACAAAACCAATTGATGTCATTTTAGTTGCATATGGTTCTTTAAGAAGTCCTTGTAGGATTTCATTCTGAATACAATTACAAATGTACACTAAATTCCCTAAAACCCTTTATAGCATTGGGGGGTTGAATAATTTTGAACACAACTGTATGTGGTCCCTGCAACCCCCTTTTGTTTATTTATTTTCTCCTTCTTTTTTCTCTCTCTCCTTGCCCTTCCCTTTTTCTCTGATAAATACAAATTGTGCTCTTCACCCCTATGCAGACTTCACTCATTATACCAACATTTATATTTAACTTCCCTAAATAGGGAACACCCAAAAACCATTTCCATATACCATTTTAAACAATTATATCAGTGTGTTAATAATTAATATCAACCTTCTCCACAAAAATAAAAACCAAAAAAGGGTAGGTAGTGCCTCAAGTGTCCATATACCATTTTCTCGCATATTATTTCATACACTTCTACCATTATTTATATAATTATTATCTCAACTATATGTATATAAAAAAAAAGGGAAAGGGGGTGGTGTACACCTTCAAATTCATATATTTCATACACCACCTTTTATATAATTATACCAACATTTAAGTTCTACAAATATGTGAGACCCTTATTCCCATATCCTGTTACAAACTTTTGTCCCAACAATCCCGTAATTTCCTTCACCCTTCTTCCAAAAGAAATATACATGTAATAAAAGGAAGGAGAAAACCCCCTCCCCCACCCTCAATCCTTCTCCATATGCCTTCTCTGATCCATTATTTCTTAAAGTTGTACCACCATTTATATAACTTTTAACCATCGGTTTTCTTCCCCATTTTACCTATAGAAATTTGACTCCTGAGGGGAGATAAACAACCCCCCACAAAAACAAACCCCTTCTATATATAAACACCAACAACATATACCCATCCCTTGCAAAAAAAAATAAAAAAATACAAAAACAATAATGCCGCGTACACACGATCGGTCAAACTGATGAGAATGTTCTGATGGACCGTTTTCATCGGTCAAAACCGATCGCGTGTGGGCGCCATTGGTTATTTAACCATCGGTTAAAAAAAAGCAAACTTGCTTTAAATTTAACTGATGGATTCCTAACCGATAGGTCAAAACCGATTGTTAGTAGGCACGAACCATCGGTTAAAAATCCACGCGTGCTCAGACTAAATTAGGGGGCGGGAGCGCTCGTTCTGGTAAAACTTGCGTTCGTTTTGGAGATGGCACATTAAAAATTTTTTTAATTAGTCCCTCGTTTATTGCAGCGCATTTTTTTCTTTGTTCTTTTGCTAGAATAAAGACGTTGTTTTCCTGATGGTATTTTGACAGAGTTCTCCCATACTGACATCTTTTATTTTTGGCTTGTGATCTCATGAATAATGCTTTTTTTGTTAAAAAAAAAAAAAAAAACAGATCTCCAAAATATATATTTTTTTTGTTTTAATTTAAAATTTCTGGTTTTTATTTTTTATCAAGTTTTCACACCAAATTTGGTCCCCCCCCCCAAGGAGGTTGTGTCCTTTGTTAATTACACATTGTATTTCTGAAATGGTTTATGGCTATTCACCAGAAAAACACAATAGACAAGTATTTAACTTAAATTAAATCTCCATTTATTCTGGTTCAAACAATTAAACATGAAGGGCAACAATTGAGCACTCAGCCAAATCTATGTAGACTTTGGAGCCCAAAGGCTCATTCCACCATGATAAACATCAAAATCAATAACCTCTAATTGGGGTCACAATGTGCTCCCCAAATCCCAGAAAGCTGTGGTACTACAACAACAACCTCAGTTTTCTGGCAGATCAGCTTGAAGTCACGGATTCACTTTCTGGTCTTCCTTGCAGCCTTCCTTCCACGGCTGTCTGCACGGCCCCTTGCAGGTGGTGAGAATGTGGAAGCAGGAGGAGGAGACTGGGCCTGGGCACCTGCTGACTGTCACTCGGCTCAGCCTCCTCCTGTCTGCCACTCACCCCTTCCTTCTCCTGGCTGATCTTTTCCTGTGTCTAAAAAAGGGACATGTTTTTTTTTTTGGGCTTCAAGCACACACACATTTTAAAGCTCATGACTGTTGCATTTTTTTGTTTGTTTTTTTGGTAAATTGAACAGACTCTCATTCTGACCCCTGCAGTTGGCATCCCTGTCAGTATATTTTCTGCCCACGACTTTTGTTTGTGTTTTCAAGCTTTCATTTTGGTTCAAAAAACATCTCGTTAAGCCAAAAATTATTTGAGGCCAAGAAATATGTTGGAAACTACTATACCTGACTGAAGGTGTTCAGATCTGGCTCCTCAATCTCAGCCAGCTCAGCGGCACCCTCTGCAGGGGTGGGGGGAACAGTGGAAGGAACGCTGGAGGGAACGGTGGAGGGATAGGTGGAAGAAAGACTGGAAAGTGATTCTCTGGCCTCGATCTGATCGTACAGAAAACTGAGGTGTTTATAGTACCACAGCTTGGGCTCCTGTACTTCATCTGCTGCTGCTCCTGACCTCCGAGAAGCATGGACCTGTATCAAACGCTTCTTGCAAGCATTCCTCATGTTATTGATTTTATTGCTTATCATGGTGGAAGTTAGCTCTGGTATGCAGGTCTGCATATAAGTGACCAATTGATCAATTGTTGCCCTTCGAACATTCTTGTTAGAATAGGATGGATTTTGGATTTCCCACAGGTTTTTAATAGTGCAATATTTGTTGATGAATCGCATCATATTCTCGGGCTAAAATATCCTCTGCCAGGGCCCGTTGTCGCTCATCCATTTTTTGCAGCTGGTCAGCAAGGTAGGTTCTGTAGCCCTCAATAGGGTTAAGGGGGCCCTCATGATGGAAGCTGCCTCCCTAATGACCTGCAGACACTCTTCCTCCAGCTGGGACATGCGCCTCATTTTTTTTGTTTGTTTTTAAAGAAATATGGTCTGGCATAGCAATGGCCCCCCTACCAGTGAAGTACTCCACGTATATATCACGGATATCTCGAGCAGTTCGGGGGGCCAATCCAGTACGGCCAATGTCCAGGCCAGTCAGGTTCTCAGATGATTGTCTGGCCTCAGGCCCAATGTTTGAAAGGTAGGTCTCTGAATGCCTGCGCAAATAATTATGAAAAATACAGCAGGAAAAATGACAGTGTTCAGATTATAGTCCGCCATGTGGATGGCTGTCTGGAACAGGCGGAATCGTCTGGCCATTATTCCGAAGGCATTCTTGACAACCCTCTGGGCTCTGGCCAGCCAGTAATTAGAAACCCTCCTCTCCGGGGTGAGAGTCCTCTGGGGAAACGGCCTCATGAGGTGTGGCCCAAGCCCGAAAGCTTCATCCGTGACAAAAAACACAAAAGGGAGTCCCTCCACATTGTCTTCATCCCGTGGCAGGGCCAGGCCACCAGTCTGGAGACGGTGGGCAAACTCCATCTGCGCAAAGACTCTATCGTCGGACATCCGGCTGTTCTTCCCCACGTACACATACAAAAACTCGTACTGTGCCGACACCATCAACACAATACTATGAAAACCTTTGTAGTTGAAATAGTATGACCCTGGCAAAAGCTGGCAAAAGCTCACGCATCTCCAAAGACTAATCAAGGTGGGGGTTCTGAAAGGTCTTATCTCGGAATTATATGAACAGATTAGCGATCAGTTAATAGGAAAAGAGAAGCTGAGCAGAAACAAACAGAGATGGGAGGAGGATATTGGACTTTTAACGAACGACCAATGGGATAGGATACTGGAACTAGGGACAAGGGTCTCATTAGCCCCGTCACAACGGGTCTCCCATTTATTCCTCCTACACCGGGTATATTATACCCCAAAGAAACTATATGGATTCGGATGGAAGCAGGATGATTAATGTCCCAGATGTCAAAACACAGGGGACCTCATCCACATGATGTGGAAATGCCCAAAATTGCATAAATATTGGGTTAAAATTCTGGACACTATAAATGAAACTTTTAGTACAACTCTGGAACTTGAAGCTAGGGTCTGTCTATTAGGATGCATTGAGGAGGGAATGGGGCAGAGGGACACATTAGAAGCAGTTATAAGATGCCTGTTTCAGGCGAGGAAATTAATAGCACTAAAATGGCAAGCACAAAATCCACCCACAGCAGAGGAATGGTTGAATGTAATGAATAGCACAATTGGGAAGGAAAGGGGAACATGGATTAGAAGGGGTAACCTCAAAAAATTTAATGCAATATGGGAGGACTGGTTACGTAAAATAGGCCGCTCACTTTAAATCAAGCAAAGATGGGTAAAAAAAATAATATAAGGAAAAGAATGGAACTAAAAACGTGTATGCACTTTAAAAGTAAGATGGGAGGGAGGGAGGGAGGGGAGGGGCGGGAATGAGATGAATGGACATTTTTAATCTTTGTATGCACATAAAATGTACTAAGTATATATATAAAAAAAAATGTACATGTAAATTTTTCTTGGCACTTGTATGGAAACAATAAAAAAAGTATTGAAGTTAAAAAAAGAAATAGTATGACCCCAAACGGGGTGGCGGCACTATGCGGACGTGTTTCCCATCTATTGCCCCTCCACAGTTAGAGAAGTCCTACCGCTGGGCCAATTGGGAAGCCACAGTCTGCCATTCCTGTGGCGTGGAAGTAAACTGTGGAGTCAAACAAAAAAAAAACTGTACTTTGGCACATAAACATTGCAATCACAATACAAAAGACATCCTTGTCCAACATCAGTATAACATGTATTAGTGCAGTGCTAATTTCATGCCAGAACTAAAATAGGCCCAATTATCAGACTCCTCACCCCTCTGATGGGCCATTAAACATTTTAAGGGGGGGGGGGGGTTTCTAGCCGAGTTTGGGCCCACAAAAATAAACCCTCTAGCACTCTGCCAAAATGGAATGCGAAAAAATACATTGAGACACATTTTAAGGGGGGGGGGGCAGAACTACAGTGGAGCAGACAAAACAAAGGTGAAAACAGACTAGGCTAGGTGTGTTTGGGCCTAGGATAGCATGCTGGACAGGTTAATGAAGGGAAATATGCATGAAGCCAAAAAAGGAGCCTTCAAAACTTACAACATGCATGGGGACAAAGGGGACATTCACAGCATATTACAATCATGGTAATTAGGGAATGATGCAAGATATACAACACATTAGCGTACATTTAGGACATGTATAGATTGTAATGTGAAAGGAGACAACTTACCTTCATATAGACCTTCTGTATCACGTATGATGGAAGAACACTTAAAACAGAAAGCAACCAAGTACAGCAACGCACTGCAAAACAGATACAACCTGACTGCAAGCACTGAAAAACGGATACGAACCCACAAGCACAAACTGAACCTGAGAAAACCATCTTTAAAGCACGGAGACTGAAAAGCATGAATCGGCTCGAACCAAACTTTTACTAACATGCAGTAACAAGGAATCGGCAAGAGCAGCCCCAAGGGTGGCGCCATTGGATATGACCTTCCCCTTTATAGTGCCGTCGTACGTGGTTTACATGACCGCGTTCTGACACGATCGTTTTTTAACCGATGGTGTGTAGGCGTGACGGACCATCAGTCAGCTTCATCGGTTAACCGATGAAAACGGTCCATCAGTCCGTTTTCATCGGATGGACTGATCGTGTGTACACGGCATAAGTGAGAGACTACAACCCTTTACCCCCCACCCTACCATCCCTCCCCAAGGTTATTCCAAAACAGGGGCCCCCTTCCCATTATCCATAATTTCATCGATTCTTTTTCCTTCCTTTTAATTGTTTTACTTATTTCTGCATGTTTTGGACGTTGTAAATAGTTTCCATTATTACTCCTTCTCCAGTTCACAAAATCTATTGGGGGTAGGTCTAATATTTCTGTAAACGACTGCAAGTCATCCTTTGTACGAAGGGTTGCTGTCCTGCCATTTCGCGACGCCGTGAGGCTAAATGGAAAACCCCACCGGTACTTTACTTCAACGGCTCGTAGGGCTTCCAAGACTGGCCTGACATTCCGTCTTTGCATTAGGGTTCGGTATGATAAGTCAGGATACAGTGATATATGTATTCCATCAAAGACAATTTCATTTTTACCCCGGGGCGGCTTTTATTATGGACTATGGATTCACAAAGCACTTATGCCGACGTATCTCGAGATACGCCGCGTAAGTGTAAATGTGCGCTGTCGTATCTATGCGCCGTGCCCACAAAAGTAGATACGCCTGAAAATAGGCTTCATCCGACCGACGTAACTTTCCTACGCTGTCGTATCGTGGGCGCATATTTACGCTGGGCACATTTCCTGCTCCCATTGATTTTCTATGCACATATGCAAATGAGGGAGATACGCCGATTCACTAACGTAGTTGCGCCCGGCGCATAATATACGCGGTTTTCGTAAGTCGTACGCCCGGCGTAAAGTTATTCCCCATATAGGAGGCGCAACTCATGCAAAGGTATGGACCAGGGAACACAAGCCGTCGTATCTTTTGTCTTTACGTTGTACGTGAATATGAATTGGCGTAGGTTACGTTCACGTCGTAGGCAGTGATCTGTCGTATCTTAGGGAGTAGTTCCGACGTGATTCTGAGCATGCGCACTGGGATGCGTCCCTGGGACGGCGCATGCGCCGTACGTCATTCGTATCTTTATGACGCTCAGTACATCATTTACATGGGGTCACGCCTCATTAGCATGGCTCACGCCCACTTCCACCTACGCTGGCTTACGCCGAGGAAACCCAGCGTAGATTTGGGGGCGAGTGCTTTGTGAATCCAGTGCTTGCCTCTGTGCGCTGCGCGGGCGTAGCGTAAAAGATATACGCTACGCCAGCATAAATATGTGCCGATGTCTGTGAATCCGGGCCATAAACTGCAAATTTGTGTAATTTACATATTATGGCTCGGATTCACGTAGCACTTAGGCCGACGTATCTCGATATACAAAATAGTGAGAGTGATTCTGCGCAACGTATCTCACAACGCTGTGACACACAAAAGTAAAACACAATAAAAAAGTGTGAATAAATATTAAAATGAGTAGTCCATGCAATAAAGTGATATAAGAGAGCTTATCACACTCAAATAGTGCAACAAAATAAAGGTGCAATAAAAAGTCCAAACTGAGAACCAAATGAATGGTTAAATGAGTGATGTGCAAAAAAAGCAAAAAAGAGTCCTCAAGTTCAATATTAAAAGGATGAGAGCTGCCAGATGATATGCTAAATAATGCTGAATCCAGTATTTAGATAATGACAAGCAGGTGATAGATCGTATCCTTTACTAGGCTCACAAGCCTCTTACCTCCAGGCAGATATAAATGAGCATCCAATCTCTCACACAGTGGCAGTCCTCTATGGATAATTCCTGTCCGTCCACCCCTTGAGCTGGCACCGCGTCTCTTTCACAGATCCATACAGTACTCCGCCCAAATTGTAAAAAAGAGAGAGAACAGAGAGGAGCCTCCGATAGTGAAGTACAGTAAACCAGGGTAAAATTTATTAAAGGAAAAGACCTGTGCTTACATCTAAAGACTACAAACGTGCAGCAATTTTTACGACACGGGGTCACGTGTCTTCATCTGGGGCATCTGATTGGCGGTCATTCTACTGTTTATGTATCTGAAAAACGGAAATAGTATCGCCGCCATTTTGTTGAAGTCCAAATGCTATGCATATTGTACCTATCTAGTAGGACGTACTGCATTGGAATGGCACATCTCCGCCTGAAGATATAATTCAAAGATAAACATCTACATGGCGACTAGATAATACAGAATGGCTAAAATTGAAGATTAAATAATATGTAACCGCTACACATCAGGCAAAAATACATATATCATTACAAGTTAAAAATTATATATTGAAAATGTATATATATCTCCGCAGCGTGAGGGGGAAAGGGAAAATAGCCATCCCCATCACGGAAGTATAAAGTATATAAAAATGGGGATAAAACCCTCTCGAACACCTATACTGCGGGAAAAATTATTATATGTATACAGGTCCACCAAAATATATAAATACATGATAACAATCATAATGGGGACATAACTATAAAGTGTTTAAAATAAGACAAGTTCATACACTCGTCAAACACTGAGCATAATATAGACGCAGTATATAAAAATACTATATAAGTATATATAAAAAATATAAAAAATGTACTCCAAATAGTACAATATATATATATAAAAATATATATAAATATATGTAAAAAAATATATATATAAAAAAATGGTGGTCGCACACCTGGTTTGTCGCATCACATAACCACAATCTATATATACATAAAGGTATTCCTATTCTATCATCATGTTAAAGCTAATCTCCCTCGAAATGGTGAGATAGCGAACATACACAGAACGACTTAATATATTGAAGAACTTAAATAGATCGATCAAAAGTTTCTAAGGAAACAATTGAGATCAAACTCAACGTTCATACCACCCGGTACAAGTGTACGCATAGTATGAATCCATTTAGATTCCTTTTGGCTAATTGTACGAATCTTGTGACTCCCTCTCCATAAGGGATTGAATTTCTCCACCCCCCAAAATTGTAATTGGGTGGGGTCACGATTGTGTACTTGATCAAAGTGTCTTGAAACACTGTGTTTCGGAAAGCCTTTTATTATGTTCTCCACATGTTCACTGACCCAAACCTTCAGGGCCCTCTTGGTTCTGCCGACATACTGAAGGTTACAGCTACATTGTAGCACATATACAACCGCCTCAGTATGACATCCAATAAAGTCTCTAATCACATGGGTTTCACCTGTGTTTGTGCTACAAACTCAGTACGTTTCTTTTGAAACCTCTGTGATTTCCGACATGCATTACAGTTCTTGCATGGATAAAAACCTTTTCCTGAAAAGAAGGTATAACCTGGTTTTGGTGGTGGTTCAACTACTGTTTTCACAATCAGGTTTCTCAAAGTAGGTGCTCTCTTGTACACTATCCTCGGTTTTTCTGGAAGTAGTTGCCCTAGATCCTTATCTCCCTTCAAGATGTGCCAATGTCTCCCAATCAATTTGGCCACATCTTTGTATTGGGAGTTATAGTCTAGAATAAGAACTGGTGCAATTTGTTGTTGATGTATTTTCGGTTTATCTTGCAACATCAAATTCCTATCTAGCTTTCTGACAGTATCTATTTGATCTTTCACCCATGGCCCTTCATAGCCTTTTTCTTTAAACCTCATACCAATCATGTCTGCTTGTAATGTGTAGTCACTCTCTTTCGTGCAGTTCCTCCTTATTCTAATAAGTTGCCCCTTCGGGATATTAAACAGCCAAGGTTTAAAATGGCAACTGTCCATCGAAAGATAACTGTTTGTATCAACATTTTTAAAATGTGTTTTGGTGACTACCTTGTCTTTTTCTATACTTATGTTCAAATCTAGGAAGTCTATAGTCTTCTCATCAATTTTCCACACTAGGGAGATATTCTTGTCATTCATATTGAGTGTCTCCAGGAAGTTCTCCAAACCTTCTCTACTCCCGTTCCACAGGATGATGATATCATCTATATACCTCTTATAGAGGGACAACTCAACTGGAGTGTTCTCATATATAGCTGACTCTTACCATAGTGCCATGAAGGCATTCGCTACACTAGGTGCGAACTTTGCTCCCATGGCAATACCAATAGCCTGATGGTAATAGCTCTGATCGTACCAAAAAGAATTGCAATTATTTTTGGTACGATCAGAGCTATTACCATCAGGCTATTGGTATTGCCATGGGAGCAAAGTTCGCACCTAGTGTAGCGAATGCCTTCATGGCACTATGGGAAGAGTCAGCTATATATGAGAACACTCCAGTTGAGTTGTCCCTCTATAAGAGGTATATAGATGATATCATCATCCTGTGGAACGGGAGTAGAGAAGGTTTGGAGAACTTCCTGGAGACACTCAATATGAATGACAAGAATATCTCCCTAGTGTGGAAAATTGATGAGAAGACTATAGACTTCCTAGATTTGAACATAAGTGTAGAAAAAGACATTGATTGGGAGACATTGGCACATCTTGAAGGGAGATAAGGATCTAGGGCAACTACTTCCAGAAAAACCGAGGATAGTGTACAAGAGAGCACCTACTTTGAGAAACCTGATTGTGAAAACAGTAGTTGAACCACCACCAAAACCAGGTTATACCTTCTTTTCAGGAAAAGGTTTTTATCCATGCAAGAACTGTAATGCATGTCGGAAATCACAGAGGTTTCAAAAGAAACGTACTGAGTTTGTAGCACAAACACAGGTGAAACCCATGTGATTAGAGACTTTATTGGATGTCATACTGAGGCGGTTGTATATGTGCTACAATGTAGCTGTAACCTTTAGTATGTCGGCAGAACCAAGAGGGCCCTGAAGGTTCGTGTCAGTGAACATATGGAGAACATAATAAAATGCTTTCCGAAACACAGTGTTTCAAGACACTTTGATCAAGTACACAATCGTGACCCCACCCAATTACAATTTTGGGGGGTGGAGAAATTCAATCCCTCATGGAGAGGGAGTCACAAGATTCGTACAATTAGCCAAAAGGAATCTAAATGGATTTATACTATGCGTACACTTGTACCGGGTGGTATGAACGTTGAGTTTGATCTCAATTGTTTCCTCAGTAACTTTTGATCGATCTATTTAAGTTCTTCAATATATTAAGTCGTTCTGTGTATGTTCGCTATCTCACCATTTCGAGGGAGATTAGCTTTAACATGATGATAGAATAGGAATACCTTTATGTATATATAGATTGTGGTTATGTGATGCGACAAACCAGGTGTGCGACCACCATTTTTTTATATATATATTTTTTACATATATTTATATATATTTTTATATATATATATTGTACTATTTGGAGTACATTTTTTATATTTTTTATATATACTTATATAGTATTTTTATATACTGCGTCTATATTATGCTCAGTGTTTGACGAGTGTATGAACTTGTCTTATTTTAAACACTTTATAGTTATGTCCCCATTATGATTGTTATCATGTATTTATATATTTTGGTGGACCTGTATACATATAATAATTTTTCCCGCAGTATAGGTGTTCGAGAGGTTTTTATCCCCATTTTTATATACTTTATACTTCCGTGATGGGGATGGCTATTTTCCCTTTCCCCCTCACGCTGCGGAGATATATATACATTTTCAATATATAATTTTTAACTTGTAATGATATATGTATTTTTGCCTGATGTGTAGCGGTTATATATTATTTAATCTTCAATTTTAGCCATTCTGTATTATCTAGTCGTCATGTAGATGTTTATCTTTAAATTACCGTATTTATTCGAGTATAACGCACACCCGTGTATAACGCGCACCCCTAATTTTCAATTAAAAATCGGTATAAAATCATTGTAATTGCCAAAAATCATTTATGTCCAGCCATGCCCCCTGTATGTCCAGCCATGCCCCCTGTATGTCCAGCCATGCCCCCTGTATGTCCAGCCATGCCCCCTGTATGTCCAGCCATGCCCCCTGTATGTCCAGCCATGCCCCCTGTATGTCCAGCCATGCCCCCGTATGTCCAGCCATGCCCCCTTACCTTTAATCACGCGGCGCGCGGGAACATTACAGACAGCGTTCGTTTGAACAGCTGTTTTCCCTGCCACGCATAGACACTCCCCCTTGCTCGCGATTGGACAGATCCGTCCAAGGGGGAGTGTCTACGCGCGGCAGGGAAAACAGCTATTCAAACGAAAGCTGTCTAATGTTCCCCCGCGCCGCGTGATTAACGTTGTAGCGGCGTTGGTGGCGGCGGCGGTAGCAGCGGCGTGTGCGGCGGCGGTAGCGGCGGGGGGGACAAAGTCCTCGAATAAGTACGGTATATCTTCAGGCGGAGATGTGCCATTCCAATGCAGTACGTCCTACTAGATAGGTACAATATGCATAGCATTTGGACTTCAACAAAATGGCGGCGATACTATTTCCGTTTTTCAGATACATAAACCGTAGAATGACCGCCAATCAGATGCCCCAGATGAAGACACGTGACCCCGTGTCGTAACGCATAGGGATTGGCGTACACCTGGAGTGACGTAAGCCGGCGCTGTGAACGCCGCTCGTTTTAAAATTGCTGCACGTTTGTAGTTTTTAGATGTAAGCACAGGTCTTTTCCTTTAATACATTTTACCCTGGTTTACTGTACTTCACTATCGGAGGCTCCTCTCTGTTCTCTCTCTTTTTTACAATTTGGGCGGAGTACTGTATGGATCTGTGAAAGAGATGCGGTGCCAGCTCAAGGGGTGGACGGACAGGAATTATCCATAGAGGACTGCCACTGTGTGAGAGATTGGATGCTCATTTATATCTGCCTGGAGGTAAGAGGCTTGTGAGCCTAGTAAAGGATACAATCTATCACCTGCTTGTCATTATCTAAATACTGGATTCAGCATTATTTAGCATATCATCTGGCAGCTCTCATCCTTTTAATATTGAACTTGAGGACTCTTTTTTGCTTTTTTTGCACATCACTCATTTAACCATTCATTTGGTTCTCAGTTTGGACTTTTTATTGCACCTTTATTTTGTTGCACTATTTGAGTGTGATAAGCTCTCTTATATCACTTTATTGCATGGACTACTCATTTTAATATTTATTCACACTTTTTTATTGTGTTTTATTTTTGTGTGTCACAGCGTTGTGAGATATGTTGCGCAGAATCACTCTCACTATTTTGATTTCTGTTTTTGTGTATGGTAAACACTGCTAGGTTTTGCTGCACTGTATATATTTTGTTGAGGTTATCGAAGATTAAGGATCTATATTAGCGCAGAAGCACTTGTCACTTTGTATCTCGATTTAAGCCGCGTAAGTGTAACTGTGCGCCGTCGTATCTGTGCGCCGTGCCCACAAAACTAGATACGCCTGAAAATAGGCTTCCTACGTCCGACGTAACTTTCCTACGCCGGTGTTTCGTGGGCGCATATTTACGCTGGGCGCATTTACCGCTCCCATTGATTTTGTATTCAAATATGCAAATGAGGGAGATACGGCGATTCACAAACGTACGTGCGCCCAGCGCAGGCTATGCGCGGTGCGCGTAAGTTCAACGTCCGGCCTAAAGTTATTCCACATAAAGCAGGTGTAACTCAACACCAGACGTGCACAGGTCAGCTGGACAGCAGCTGCAGCAGCACCGTTACTGACGAGCTGAGCAACCACACTTGCAGGACAACAACTCTATGCCAACATGCCAGGCAGGGCCACCATCAGGAATTATGGGGCCCCTTACACAGCTTCAGGCATGGGCCTGGGGGGGTGCTGCCGCGAATTGAGAAAGACGAAATAAAGAAAAATATATATAAAAAAAGGAACTCAAAAGAATAAAAAAATTTTTTTAAAAAAATTATCAAGAACATTTATTTTTTTTTTTTAATAAAAAAAAAAAAAAAACTTGCCATCTGGGGCCCTGTGCTCACACACACACCACATCCACATCACATTGGTTTAGCCCAAGTCCACCATGCAGGACTTGGGAGCAGCAATGCCACGCCAAGGCCCCAATGGTGTTGCTGTCCATTCATACCACATTCACATGGTCGTGGGGATAACCTCTCCCCGACGACCCAAGGTGACACACCTTGCTGGCAGGCATGTCACCCACACATTCACACACCAGTCACACTGTAGCCTGCACTACTGACCGTGCGCAGTCACTACTAAAATAAAAAAGCTCATAACCTGAGCAAACACAAATAAAAAAGCTCATAACCTGAGCAAAGAAAATAAAAAAATGGCACTCATTTGCCTTGTCGTGGGCCACGCATGGTGCTCCGGCTCCTCAGTTGTCTGGGGGGAACCTCGGGTGTAGGGGGTGGGGCATCAGGAGGAGGATCATTCCCAGGTCTGCCACTCCTGGCAGGTGCTGCCTGCCCTCCAACGCCAGGGCAATGCGGGTGAGGACCGCGTTAGTCTGCGCCTGCATCCGCAGCTGGCGGGTGGTGGTGTGACGCTGGTGGCGCCTCGTCTGCCTCCCCTCTGCCTCGATGGCAGCAGTATTGGCCTGTACAGCCACTGCCAGGCTCTTTACCTCTGCCACGAGGCCTGATGTTGTGGCCTGCAGCTCCCCAACGCAGATGACCAGAGCAGCGCAGTTACCACTCACATCCTGCAGGCTGTCAGTTATCTGGGCCGAGGAGGCCAGGCTGTCTGCCACACGGCGCAGGTCCCCCGCCAAAGCACCCATATGGTGGGTCTGGCGGGCCTGTCCCACTCGCAAGATTTTCCTGGAGGGATTGGGGTACACCCCTTGTCTTGTGTGTAGCCTTCCTGGGAGCAGGAGAGGCTTGGGGCCGTCTGTACGGGGAGGCCCTTGAGGGGCTTTCCCTGATGGGGGAGGCCCTTGAGGGGCTTTCCCTGATGGGGGAGGAGGGTGAGGGGCTTCCCCTGATGGGGGAGGAGGGTGAGGGGCTTCCCCTGATGGGGGAGGAGGTTTGAGAGGGTCCAGGGATGAGGTTCTCCTCATCGAGGTATACACCTTCCTCAAGGTCCCCATGCTCCTCAACTTCCTCTAGAGGAGAGGTGTGGGCACACTCCTTCGGGGATGGCATGGGTTGGACACTGGCAGCAGATGGCCCAGCTCCCTCCAGCACTTCTGTGGATGACACAAAACATTCACATGTTGGTGGACCCACACACTTGTCACATATTCCCTTCCACCCCCTTACATGCTACACACCGGATGGGGGATAAAACACACTTACCTGTCCTCAAGGCCTGGTCACCGGAGTCAAAGCCCTCCATGCCCTCCACCTGCTCCCTCTCCAGACATTGGGCGATGACCTCCTCCTCATCCGTCAACCGCAGAGCAGAGGCTGGTCCTCCCCTGGCGTGCCTCCTCATAAGGGCCAGCTTGTCCCGGACCCGACGTCTCATGTCCTTAATCGTTTTACAGATATCGTTGGGGGTCCTGGTCTCATTACCGATGGCATTGACCTCCAGGGTGATCTCCTCAAGGATCTCCCTCTTACATGCCCTGCTGGTCCTAGCACTGTGGGCACCATGGAGGTACTTGTCAAATTTGGCTATTGCCGAAATCAGGACATCCCTCTGAAAAATTCCTCTTCCTCCTCTCCTTGCCAACATTTGCAGCTGCCATCGCTCAGCAAAAGTACCTTGCTTCAGGGTGGGAAACGAGCAGGATGTACTTTTGCACCGGACAGGCGTATGGCTGGGCGTATTTATGTGCTCAGCGTAAGCCGGTGGGCCGGCGTATCCCAGGAAGTTGCGCCGGCGTAGTTGTGAGCATGCGCACAGGGGTACGGTCATACGTCCGCGTCACTGCGCATGCGCTGTTCATGATACGCCGGGCGTAAAACACTGCTCCACGCTCGGAGCATCATTTGCATGGGGTCACACTCACTTCCACCTACGCCGTCTTACGCCTACGAATTTACGTTACGCTGGTGCAACGTTGGGAGCATTTGCTTTGTGAATTCCATGCTTGTGTAGTGTAAAAAAGATACGCTACTGCGGCATAAATATGCGCCGATGTATGTGAATCCGGACCTATATCTCTTGGTCTTTCAGCATTGGGGGTAACATAGGATTGAGATACGATGTATTCTATCAACCTCAATAGTTTCTAATGCCTCCTCTCCCATTATTTTATGGAATATTTCTTAAACTGTCGGAAGTAGTTCTGCACTCTGAAATGTCACTGGTAGTCCTTTTATGCGAATGTTTTGCCTGCGATCCCTGTTTTCTCGATCGTCTAATTGGTCCCTGAGGGAACTTAGGAGCTCTTTTTTTTTTTTTTACTGCATTTTGTATATCTGCAACTGCCTGTGTCACTGCATCCTGTTCATTCTCAATTGATTCTACCCTGTGCCCCAGCTCACATATCTCCTCTCTAAGGCCCTCTACTGCTTGCTGGCATGATTGTTCTACCGCTGTTATTAATTGAAAAATTTCAGACTTGGTAGGTGTCATGGACCTTGGAATGCGGAAGTGTTCCTCCTTGAAATCTGTTATACAGTGGGGGTCTTCTGCTCTGTCTTATGGCTCCAGACGGCTCCATTGTTCTGTGTCTAGCTATTGTGTACATTGATTGCCCCCTGGGGCTTCTGTCTCATTACACATAGCAGTCCTTCTATTCAAGCTATCGGACCAATCCCTGCTGACTCATTTTCAAGTCCTCATTTGCATGGCTAAGAGGACCTGAAGGAGAACTACATGTACTTTACAATTGACCAATAGGAAAGCGGTTGTTGGGGGCGGGATGTTCCAAATTCTGTATAAAATTGTGTTGTGTGCTTCCAATAAAGGTCTTCCTGTTTGAACTTGCATACAGCCTGCCTGGTGTTTTGTTCTAATGGATTCCGAACGGCACATAAGCTGTAGTTCGGATCCCGGAGCCTTGGATGACCGAACCATCAGACGTTGCAATCTGCAATCTGATCCAATAGTAGCAGAGGAGTGTCGGCAGAGCGGAACTGAGCAAGCAAGCAATCGTTAAAAAACAAACAAAATAAATGTCCATCTAGTAGTGAATAATACTCCAATCGTGAAAGCAGGTTCATCTGCACACTTGACTCCTGTTCCAATCGGTACCCAAAATTGGCCTCTTTCAGCAGGATAATGTAGTCCTGCCACACTGCAAAAATGTTTCAAGAATGGTTTGAGGAACGCAACAAAAAGTTTGAGGTGTTGACTTGGCCTCCATATTCTCCGGATCTCAAGCCAATTGAGCATGTGCTGGAAAAACAAGTCCGATCCATGGAGGCACTATCTCGCAACATACAGGACATAAAGGATGTTACTGACGACTTGGTGCCAGATAGCACGGCATACCTTCAGAGGTCTAATGGCATCCATTCTCTTTCCCTGTCATAATACACTGATCAACAGCCATAGATCAACAGCCATTGATTGCAGAGGCTGATCGAATGCTGGTTTTCCAGCAGGACCATTCATCAAAAACTGGTCTAACATCTGACTTTTTTTGAACAGATGGGGCTAAACGTATACCGAAATTCCTGCTAAACCAACTGAATTCCAATACATGTACACCCATCTTTAGGCTAGCCATTGTGGCAGTGCCGCACCCTTCCAGGGTCTAAATAGAGGTTATAACCCAGGATTCTCAACAAGGCAGGTTGAAGAGCTCCAGGGGGTGCGTTTAATGCAGAGGAACTTGGCTTTTCAGTTCCCTCGTTGTTTCGTAAATTCTTTTTTGGGACCTGGAGCCTGGAGATTTTTTTTAGAGAACCAGGTGGGATAAAAGCTCTAATCTCGGGTCCAGGTTTTGTGAACAGTAAAAGGGGGTAAATACTGCGCTAATTGTACAAATATGACAAAATTAGATTAAGTGAAAAATAAGCTGCGAAACAAAAACATGTGATAATCATGTGAAAACAACTGTGCAAAAGGGAATAGTGGCGCTATAAAATTGCATATGGATATATATTTAGTGATCCAAATACTTATTGAAGTGTGAAAATGAAAAATTAAAAAAATGTATGAATAAAATTAAGAATAAAAATGTGTTAATTAAAAATAAATTAATCTGAATGCTTAAAGATGAAGTAAATAGCATACAATAAGGAGCAACATATATATATATATATATATATATATATATATATATATATATATATATATATATATGCAAATAAAAAGTTGTGATACAGAACGTCACAAGGACATCCTCTGCATGAGTCAAATATCTGTGAATCAAACCAACAACCAGTGTTCACATAAATACACAACGATAAAAATAGGACAAAAAAACAATGGCCCGGATTCAGAAAGGACTTAAGACAGCGTATCTCCAGATACGCCGTCATAAGTCCAAATGTGCGCCGTCGTATCTATGCGCGTATGCTGAGATACGCCTGAATTTTGCAAGATACGACCGACGTAAGTCTCCTTACGCCGTCGTATCTTGGGTGCATATTTATGCTGGCTGCTAGGGGTGCTTCCGTAGATTTACGTGTCGAATATGCAAATGACCTAGATACGCCGATTCACGAACGTACTTGCGCCTGTCGCATTCAGCTACGCCGTTTACGTAAAGGCTTACGTCCGGCGTATAGTTACCCCTGCTATTTGAGGCGCAGGTAATGCAAAGTATGGACGTCGAAACAAGCGTATATTTTTATGTCGTTTACGCAAGTCGTACGTGAATGGGGCTGAGCGTAGGTTACGTTCACGTCACAGGCATTGAGCCGGCGTATGTTATGGAGTAAATTCAACGTGATTGTGAGCATGCGCGCGCATGCGCCGTTCGTTTCGGCGCTTCATTTACATGGGGTCACGCTTCATTATAATACAACATGCCCACCTTACACCTACTTTGAATTAGGCGGGCTTACGCCGGCCGATTTACGTTACGCCGGCGCAACGTTGTCGGCGAGTGCTTTGTGAATATAGTACGATGCCTCTCCAAGTTACGTCGGCGTAGCGCATATGAGATGCGCTACGCCAAACTAAAGATGAGCCGATCTCTCTGAATCCCGGCCACTGTATCTAAAAAGAAAAGTCCAGTCCCACAAAGGAAGATCCATATAAGTTGAAGTGAGGGATGAAGGAGATGAAATGACGATACCTTGGATGAGTATTAAGACCACGCAGAGAGTTATCAATCTGGTAAGGTTCCATCTTTTCACCTGTGTGTGCTGCACGAGGAGGAATTCATCTTGGTGGTGGTGGACAACCTTTAATTTCCTTCATCCCTCACTTCAACTTATATGGATCTTCCTTTTTGGGACTGGACTTTTCTTTTTAGATGCAGAGGGCTAGATTCACAGTTGAAATACGCTGGCGTATCTACTGATACTCCGGCGTATTTTCAAATTTGCCGCGTCGTAGCGTTGTTTTGAATCCTCAAAACAAGTTACGGCGGCTTTAGGCTTCGATCCGACAGGCGTACGGCTTTGTACGCCTTCGGATCGTAGGTGTAATACTCCGGGGCCCGCTGGGTAGAGTTTGCGTCGTTTTCCGCGTCGGGTATGCAAATTTGCTGTTTACGGCGATCCACGAAGGTACACGCGTTCGTCGCATTGTCTTACGTCGTCGCTAGTCGGCTTTTCCCGTCGTAAAGTTGCGGCTTCTATTTCATGGCTTATATTTAGACAGCCCAAGTATGGCCGTCGTTCCCGCGTCGAATTTTAAAAAAAATTTTGTTTGCGTAAGACGTCCGGGAATACGAAAGGACATAACGCATGTCGCCGTTCCAAAAACACGTCGGGCGCCGTAATTTCGCGCAAAGCACGGCAGGAAATTTCCTAACGGAGCATGCGCAGAACGTTCGGCGTGGGAACGTGCCTAATTTAAATGGTACACGCCATTTGAATTAGGCGGGCTTGCGCCGGACGGATTTACGTTACGCAGCCGCAAGTTTACAGGCAAGTGCTTTGTGAATCAAGCACTTACGCTTAAAACTTGCGGCGGTGTAACGTAAATGACATACGTTACGCCGCAGCGCAAGTACCTGAATCTAGCCCAGTGTTTTTTTGTCCTATTTTTATTGTTGTTCATTTATGTGAACACTGGTTGTTGGTTTGATTCACAGATATTTGACTCATGCAGAGGATGTCCTTGTGACGTTCTGTATCACAACTTTTTATTTGCATATATATATATACATATATATATATATATATATATATATATTTGTTGCTCCTTATTGTATGCTATTCACTTCATCGTTTAGCATTCAGATTCATTTTTTTAATAATTAACACATTTTTATTCTTAATTTTATTCATACATGTTTTTCATTTTCACACTTCACATTTTAATAAGTATTTGGATCTCTAAATATACAGTCCTGATCAAAAGTTTAAGACATGTGAAAAATGGCAAAAAATCATATTTTACATTGTTGGATCTTAACAAGGTTCCAAGTCGAGCTTCAACATGCAACAAGAAGAAATGAGAGTGAGACAAAACATTTTTTGAGCATTCAATTTAATGAAAACAAATAAACTGAAACAGGCTGTTTTTCAGCTGATCAAAAGTTTAGGACCACATGCCTTTTAAAAGGCCAAATCTGTGCAAAGATGTGGATTCATTGTCATTTTCTGTCAGGTAGTCACATGTGATGGCAAAGACAAAAAAACTCTCCCTTTTTGAACGTGGTCGGGTTGCTGAACTGCATAAGCAGGGTCTCTCATCAAGACACTGGACGATCCTCGACCCAGATTAAGGCCCTTACTGGTGCTGACTGCAGCCCCATAACCATCAGACGGCATCTGAGACTGTAACCTTGATGGTCCTGATGGTTTCCAACGTTACTGGCATGACAAGCAGATCCCACCTGAGATGTTTTCTACGCGCCACAGTGGAGGGGGCGCCATAATGGTCTGGGGTGCTTTTTCCTTGAGTGGAACAATGGAGCTTCAGGAAGTGCAGGGGCGTCAAACGGCCGCTGGCTATGTCCAGATGTTGCAGAGAGCATTCCTCATGACTGAGGGCCCTCGTCTGTGTGGTAACGACTGGGTTTTTCAACAGGACAACACTACAGTACACAATGCCCGCAGGACAAGGGACTTCTTCCAGGAGAATAACATCACTCTTTTGGCCCATCCTGCGTGTTCCCCTGATCTAAATTGGGGGATGGATGGCAAGGGAAGTTTACAAAAATGGACAACAGTTCCAGACAGTAGATGACCTTCGTGCGGCTGTCTTCACCACTTGGAGAAATGTTCCCACTCACCTCATGGAAACGCTTGCATCAAGCATGCCGAAAAACAAATTTTTTAAGTGATCAACAATAACGGCGGAGCTACTCATTACTGAGTTCATGTTTGGAAGTTGGATTTCTGTTTTGGGGGGGTTTAGGATTTTTTTGGAGGTGTGGTCCTAAACTTTTGATCAGCTGAAAAACAGCCTGTTTCAGTTTATTCGTTGTTTTCATTAAATTGAATGCTCAAAAAATGTTTTGTCTCACTCTCATTTCTTCTTGTTGCATGTTGAAGCTCTACTTGGAACCTTGTTAAGATCCAACAATGTAAAATATGATTTTTTGCCATTTTTCACGTGGTCTTAAACTTTTGATCAGGACTGTATATCCATATGTAATTTTATAGTGCGACTATTCCCTTTTGCACAGGTTTTGTGAATAGCCAGTACACTGATTGCATGGGTGTGTGCAGGGCTTTTTGTAGAGACGTGACCATGGTTCTGGGCTCTACTCCAGCATACAGGAGGTTTATATCCAGGATTCAGGAGCGCTCCACCTAGGAGAGAGGTGGGAGCTAGAGCAGCAAAGGACTGCTAGCTTGTATGGACAAAATGTGTGTCTGAGCATACAGTCTGTAGGTAACAGGCAAGGCCTGAAGAGTAAAGCCAGAACCACAGTGCTGTATGTGTAAGCCAGGAGGCCCAATATCGTCTTGTTTGTATGGTAGACCGATGCTGAATACCCCTGTGAGGGAAACTCATGTTTTGTTTTTGAACTTTCTTTAACCGCTTAACGACCGCTGCATGTATATGTACGTCCACAGAATGGCACGTACAGGCAGATGGGCGTACATGTACGTCCCTGCCTTTCCGCGGGTCGGGGGTCCGATCGGGACCCCCCCGGTACAAGCGGCGGTCGGAAATCGTCGGGGAGCGATCCGGGATGAGGGCGCGGCTATTCGTTTCTAGCCGCCCCCTCGCGATCGCTCCCCGGAGTTGAAGAACGGGGAGAGCCGTATGTAAACACAGCTTCCCCGTGCTTCACTGTGGCGGCTGCATCGATCGCGTGATCCCTTTTATAGGGAGACACGATCGATGACGTCAGACCTACAGCCACACCCCCCTACAGTTGTAAACACAAACTAGGTGAAACATAACTCCTTCAGCGCCCCCTAATCCAGGACTCGGCTGATCAGGTGCCCATGTGCGATCCAGCCCGTTTATGCACTCAAGCAACCTTATGCGATTTTAGGCATTTCTGTGAAAACAAGCCCCTCTGTGTGACCAAATATCCCTGGTTAATCCAGGACTTGGGTGATCAGGTAACCATGTGTAATCCAGCATCTTTATGCATTCAAGCATCCTTATGCGATTTTAGGCATTTCTGTGGGAAAAAAAAACATGTATCTTTATGTGAACAACAATGAAACATGTTCTGTTACTTGTTTTTACCCCACATGCATTTTGAACATTTCAAACTCATGTATTTTATGCAAACATGTGGACTGGTAAAGAGGAAGTTATCCTCTGCAGATGTGCGATTCCTGCAATTATGAGACGTTAGCCATGTTCACCAGCAACTTTGTATCCCCCAGTTATGCATTTAGTTAGCCTGAAGCCAACACCAGGATGAGGACCCTATGGAGGACTTTCTATCAACCTAGGAAAAACCTACTAAACTCCAAGGAGGAGAAGGATGCTCTGGCCGTCTATGCTGAGGTAAGATATATGTAGTCTGATTATCTGAAAAAAGACTGCAGGTGCAACCAGAACTTGTTGGGCTTCTGATAGCTTCCTCGTTAGGCTGCAGCTGTTCCCTGTCCTCTGACAGTGAACCCTCATCCTCAGGTCTTTTAATCCCTTTGTTTAAGGATTTAGAGCAGGGAAAGGGGCTCACCCTGTTCCCTTCCCTTTTTTTTTTTTTTTTTGTGAGGATGCTGCGAATATAGCAGTGAACCTCTTATAGACCAACAAATGCAATGCAAACAAAAAAAAACATATGCAGAGTGGCTGCAAATGTTGGGGGAGGCTGCAATGCCTGACGGGGCTGATGGCTCAAACAATGAGCTGTCTCACTCTATAGGGGAGGATAGTATCATGCATGATAAGGGCCACCAGGTTCAGGTGGCGATGTCTTGGACCCGAGCCAAATGCACGGAGTGTTTGGTATCTGTTTCCTGAGCCAAATTAGATAAGAAGCGTTTGTACAAACTAAAGTAAATAATCTACACTCAGACTCAGGGTGAAGACTATTACTTCTGCTTTTTTATTGCAAGCCGTGTCTTTTATATGGTTTACAAGGTATTCAAGAGCACATGATCACAATCATTAATATTCATTAATATTCAACATTCTCATTAATATGTAATATTCTTGTGACGTCCTGATGACGTTCTGTTGTCTGGCATCTGTCTGGTTCTGTGGTTTCCAGGGACTTTTCATTGTTCTAAAATAGCTGTTTTGCAGACTGAGTTCCTGTTCTGATAAACCATGTGATGCATCTCTGAAATACAACATTATATTAGCAAAGGGGTAAATTATGCATTACGATTATATGTGATTATTCCTATAGCAATCAATAACCTATTTGCATACGTTATATATATATATATTCATATGTGATATGAAGCATGTGTTTGTGCATTGAAATAGGCATTTCATTATCTTAGTTTGACTATTTTTATCACATCCACTACAGCGATACTACCCCCAACCTTCTTTCTATGGGGAGACAAAAAAAGTCCTAAGCAGAGGAACTTAACCCAGGTGCAACAACAACTGAACTTAGTCTAGCAAAAAACAATGCCTGCTAATCTGCACAGCTAGCTGCTGAGTAGGCATCTTTAGATGAATCTGTATCCCACAAGGTGTTTACGTGCCCCCAAGCTACTGCATCCCCCTGGCTTTACAAAGCTCTGATGTCTGGGCCTTTTTGAAGAGCCCGCCCTGCGTCTGTACTATGAGAAGGCGAGCACATGCGCGTGCGCCAGTGGCAACCACATCGTCCCCCCGACTACAAAGCGCGCCCCCTCCTTGCGCACGCATGCGTAGGGAAATGGTGGAGGCGGGGGGAGAGAGAGAGAGAGATCGATCCCCCAAGGCGTGCCGTGGACCCAGACTACAGGGGACCCCCTCATACCACTGTGGCAGAGCCTTAAGCGGAGGGAGTGTGTACACAATAGACTAGCTAACACTAAGCTTCCATTTTATGGAAAGCATGGTAAGCGAAACACCAGGCATGTCTTTTTACTGCCCTTAGTGGTGGAAAACAGATAAGACATGCAGCTACTCATGGAAGGCAATCCCTTTACATCGGATTTAGCGGTACCAGCTCCCTCAAGAGGAGATATATAAGGGTACTACAGCCATCCTGTCTCAACAGACATAGTGGTTTCCAGGCACACATGCCAGCTAGGGGCGGTATATGGGTGTCCAGAGCCATCCTGTCTCAGAAGACATAGTGGTTTACATTGCCCATGCATAGAAGCATAATTTAGGCTAGACCCATAATCCCCAAAGGAAGACCTACTGTCGAACCAAGTTCAGTAGGTACCTCCTCTTACCTTTCCACGCCGCAGGGTATTGCCAAGCAAGAGGCCCAATCTTCACCCTTCACCATGGGTATTGTCCTAGACCTTCAGGGACCAGAATCCGTGGACAGGAACACCACGCCCCTGGACCTATAAAGCACCCTGGCAGCAGAAAACATTTGGTTCCTTGGTAAGGCACAAAGTACTGGAACCCAGGGTCCAGCCCTCCGAAGAGAGGCATTATAGGCAAAACCTCGTTCTTCGTACCGAGGCCCGGGTACCGTCCACTTTGGCCATAAAGCAGCTTGGACGGATCCGGATTTATGGAGGCTTTTTACATCCAGCATGGATCCCTCCAGTGGAGCTCCTTAGAGCACATGTTCACTCGTGACAAACACTGGTGAAAAAACTGAGGTGCTCCCAGTATGGGAGGGGTTATATAGGGAGGGAACTTTCTGTTTTTAATTGATTACACCAGTGTCCAGCACCTGAAGGTGGAATATAACCCATTTAGTAATGACATTTGGGTAGATTCAAAGAGAGCGCCGCAACTTTAAGGCGGTGTAGCATATCGTATTTACGCTATGCCGCCTTAAGTCAGAGAGGCAAGTACTGTATTCTCAAAGTACTTGCCTCCTAACTTACGGCGGCGTAGCGTAAATGCGGCGTGCGCAAGCGCGCCTAATTCAAAATAGACTGAGGGGGCGTGTTTTATGATAATATGCTTTGACCTGACGTGATTGACTTTTTTTTGGAACGGCGCATGCGCCGTCCGCCTACATTTCCCAGTGTGCATTGCGGCAACGTACGCTGCACGGGCCTATTGATTTCGACGTGGACGTAAATTACGTAAATCCCTATTCACGGACGACTTGCGCAAACAACGTAAAATTTTCGAATTTCGAAGCGGGAACCGCGGCCATACTTTAACATTACTATTCCAACAATTTTATGTAATATCTTTAGGCCTGATCAAGCGTTACGTAAACGGCATATCTGTACTGCGTCGGCCAGGCGTACGTTCGTGAATAGGCGTATCTAGTGATTTACATATTCTACGCCGACCGCTATGGAAGCGCCACCTAGCGGCCAGCCTAAATATTGCCCCCTAAGATAGGACGGCGCAAGCCGTCCTAACTTAGGTTTAAGTGTATCTCTGTATGAGAATACACTTAAACTTAGGTGGGCGCAGATTCCGAGTTAGGTCGGCGTATCTTCTGATACGCCGACCTAACTCTACCTGAATCTAGCTATAAGACTCTGTGTCCCGTGATGTACGATAAAGAAAAGAAGAAAGTGAGTGGCTACATGCTTAAACTGAAGCTATACTGATAGATACAGTTTCTAATTTTAAATCCTTATGGAGACCTTAAATCAAACACTATTTACCCCTGGTTTGGACTGTTCACTAATTTCTCCCTGAGAGATTATAATATCCACCCCGCTACTATGATTACCTTAACCTTATTCTCTAACCATTGAGCCCCCTGGACATTTCTTTCTCCTCTGTGCCCTATCCCCTCTACTAGGTTTATCCTTGTTAATTATCTGATGTACCAACTGTAATAGAAGATGCTTTGAATGGTTGGGATTTTTGACCTTCGCACCAGATAAAGCCAAGCCATAAGAAGGAATTTGGCCCTGGTTTTGCCTAATTTATTCCCCCAGCTATTCTACAACACATTAACTTTATATTTCTTTATAGGTTCATTCAATTCTATTCTCTTCATAGATGACATAATTATATTATATTATTTCTATCAACTTAATTTATTAATTACTTGTCCTCAAACAGCTGCCATGAAGCTACGATTATGAGACTTCCTGTTACATAATCGTATGTTATAGGTTATCTATTTTCATTTACATTTATAGGAGTTACTTTCCTGAATGATTTACGCCTTTTTCTACTATACTATTGTACATGTTCTGTCAATGGAATATCTATTTCTATTATATTATTGTACATGCTCTGTTAATTGAATTTTGTTGATTTGTTGATGATTATAATATTCAATAAAATATTTGAAACAAGAAAGCGAGTGGCTGAGGCCTAAAAAGCTCTACTGTTTGATGCTAGTTCTCACACCATACAACAGTTGGATTTCTCTCCTTCAGCCCCATGCTCTGAACAACAGAAAACAATTGATTTTTCCATCCTCCCTTTAAAGTATTACTAAACCCAGGACCTTCATTCACTATATCTGGTCTTTCACAGTACACAGAACATGGAAATGCAATTATTTTAGTAAATTGGTAAAAGTAAAAAACAAAACAAAGACTGAGCTTGCTTTAAACCTACCATTTGCTATTTCAGGTTAATATTGATTCAATTCTACATCTGAGCCTTAATGTGATCATAATTGCTGTCTCATTCTTGTTACAGGATGGATAACTATTTAAGGGCCTTGTGTCAGAAATGTATAGATGACAGTATTGATGAATGGGTATGGGTACTGCCTGTGTTTCATGCATTTACTGCTTCATCAAATCTGGATGCTTCGTATAAAGCAGCAAGAGACAAACAAGAAGATGTATGGGCAGGTCTGGAAGGCTTTGAATATCGTAAAGTGAAAAAATGGGACAGGTAATTAGGTTACATTATTTTTTTTATTTAACTTCCCTGGAATGACCCTGTCACACTTTTAAAAGTGAAAATAAAACAAATCCCTCCCTGCTCCTTTCCTGTACACACATTGTTTACTCCGATTTTACTGTACAGTGTAGATTAGTTAAAACCCCCAAATTATATAGTTTCTGAAATCTGAGACCCTGGAGCAGGGGTCTTCAAACTATGGCCCACCAGTTGTTCAGGAACTACAATTCCCATTCTGCCCAGTCATGTCTGTGAATGTCAGAGTTTTACAATGCCTCATGGGATGTGTAGTCCCACAACAGCTTAAGGGCCGTAGTTTGAGGATCCCTGCCCTGGAGGATAAAATAGTATTTCCAAATTTTCGTGTTATATGATAACGCAGTACAAATTTTCTGTAAAAAATAAATTTAAAGCAGAGCTAAAGTTTTTTTTTTTTTTTAAAAAGCTGCAAACAGGCAGGCTCTTTATTGGAGATGAGATATGCAACGTCTCTTCTGCAATAAAAAAAATACACCTGCCTGTTTGCAGTTATCTGTAGAACATCTACTGCGCGGGCGAGGAAGTGATGACATCCTGCGCTGGCCGAGGACAAGATGCTGAGGAAGAAGCCAAGGACAAGATACTGGCACCCATGAGACCAACCACTTGTCCCACCAAGCAGAAAACGATTACCCGCAGAAACCTTTTCCACTTTATTCCTTCTCTTTTCTACTCTGCAATTGAGCATCTCCATGACAAAATCTCACCCCAACCTGGCTACCTCTACCTACAACAGTTCACCTTTAACCTCACTGGACTCTCTTGCTCCTCTTACTTCACAAAATGTCAGACCCCGACTATTACAACCTTGGCAGACCGACAACACCAGAAAGCTTAAGAGACATAGCCGAGCACAGGAGCAAGTGTGGCAGAAAAAAAACAACTCCCAGCATGCATTCACCCAATATAAATCTCCCTTCTTTAAATACAATTCCTCCCTCCATGCTGCCAAACAAACCTACTTTGTCACCCTCATTAATACTCTGTCCTCCAGTCATCGTTGTCTCTTCTCTACTTTTAAATTTCTACTTTCTCCACTATCATCTCCACCCAGTAACTCGCTCACAAGATTGCCAATCACTTCAAAAACAGCTTTGATGCAATTTGTGGGGACATCTCCCCTGCACAGACATCTAACCCACTTTAACAAATCCACTCTCAACACTCTTCTCCTTTAACTTTGCTACTACCGAAGAGATCAGAAGTCCGCTTTACCACCTGTCCGCTGGATCCTGTTCCCTCTAATCCTACTATGGTCACCCTCTTTATTCTATCTTATGCTCCCTCACTCACATCATCAATCTCTCACTCTCTACTAGTACCTTTCCCTCCCCTCTAAAACATGCCCTTATCAGCCCAATACTTAATAAAGCCCTCACTGGATCCCACCAGCCTCAACAACATAAGACTCATCTACTTACTCACATTTGCGTCAGAACGCTTAGTCTACAACTGTCTTGGCTTCTCTCCCACTGACAACAACCTTCTTGACCCCTTACAGTTTGGCTTTTGCTTGCTACATTCCACTGAAACTGCCCTACTGAAACTCACTAATGACCTACTAACTGCTAAAACCAATGGCCACTACTCCATACTCATATTACGTGACCTTTCTGCAGCCTTTGATACTGTTGACCATCCCCTCCTCCTCAAAAAACTCCACTCTCTTGGCCTTCAAGACTTTGCTCTCTCCTGGCTCTCTCCCTACCTATCATAACACACATTCAGTGTAACCTATAACTCTGTTTGTTTCCTCCTCTCCACTCCCTCTTTCTTTAGGGGTACCTAAAGGTTCTGTCCTCAGACCCCTTCTCTTCTCCATTTACACCTCCTCCCGTGGTCTGTTAAAAAAACTCCCATTCCTTCCAGTACCACCTCTATGCTGACGACACACACAAATCTCTCTACGCCTCACCTCACTCATTCAGTCTCCTCTTGCATTACTTACTTACTAACTGTAATATCAACATGTATGTCACACCACTTTCTCAAACTCCATTTTCTAAAACCAAGCTCATCATTTTTCCTCCAGCCCGTGCCCCCCCCCCCCCCCAAACTTCTCCATCAAGATCAATAATACAACCATCAGTCCCTTCCCTTATGCCAAGGTACTAGGTGTAATGCTAGACTTTGTCCTGTCCTTTCAGCCCCAAATCCAATCACTATCCAAATCATCCAGACTTCACCCCCGAAACATCTCCAAAATACGCCCCTTTCTAACCTTTGACACCACTAAGCAATTTATTCACTCCCTTATTATCTCTCGCCTTGACTATTGTAACTCCCTCCTTATTGGCCTACCTCTCCACAAGCTATCTTTTCTTCAGTCTATCATTAATGCTACTGCCAAACTCCTCCACCTTACCAACTGCTCAGTGTCTGCCACTCCTCTCTGCCAATCCCTCCACTGGTTTCTTATTGCCCACTGAATACAATTAAAAACACTAACAAAAACATACAAAGCCATTCACAAAGCTGCTCTGATCTACAGCACCAATCTTATCTCCAAATATCACCCAAATCGTCCTCTCCGGTTCTCCCAATATCTTCTACTCTCTAGCTCCCTTGTCTCCTATTCCCATGCTCATCTCCAGGACTTCTCCAGAGCTTCTCCTATCCTCTGGAACTCACTACCCCAATCTGTCGGGTTATCTCCTACTCTGTCCACTTTTAGGCGATCCCTGAAAACTCAGTAGGAGGCAGGATAGGCCTTCCTGAAGAGATAACTGAATCTTCTACTCCCCTCATCCGTTCATCCCTCACAGTCCCTGTCTTTTTTTGTTTTACCAGCTCCTCCCTCTTAGATTGTAAGCGTGCAGGAACACCCTTTTGTTTTGATTTGTACTGTTGGTGTAGTCAAGTGTCTCCCTTTACATTGTAAAGTGCTGTGCAAACTGTTGCCGCTATATAAATCCTGTGTAATATAATAATTATAAACTTAAGTTCCAAGTTAAGTTATTTTGGGACATACAGACACAATATATTACCCAATAGTTTGGCAAAATAAAAAAGGATGAGGATACGCTGAGTAGATAGATACAAGTTGCACAAGAGTAATGGCCCTTGAATTATTGCTTTCTACTGAAGATTGCACTCCATTTTTTATATATTTTTCTTTGGAGCTCTGTGGTGTTGTCCTTTTGAGTCCTAGTGATCAAAAAAAAGAAAAACCAGAGTACATCTAAAAAAGGAAAACCTGCATCACTGAACGCCCAGGGGCTCAAGGCACCTGACAGGAGCAAGGTGCTCTGACTTACCTAGACTGAAGGGAGAAGAACCCCTCTCCTTTAGGGACCTGCTGAAACTGGTACACCAAGTACTTAGTGAGGGCTCTCCCGAAGCAACACCCCTTGTAGGAAGAGCAAAAAGACCTGAGGGACAAAGGATAAATATGTGCAATAAAAAAAAAAAAAAGTGCCATGCACAATACACTAGGAAGGCCTTTTGGCTACTTTAATAAAAGCTATGTAAAAAACTGTGTGTGTGTGTGTGTATATATATAATTTTCTGTTTTCTCTAATTTATACATGTAATGAATATGAATCTCATTTTTATTGGCAGCGATTTTCTGAAGAAGATGATTTCAAAAAAATATTTGCTACAGGCAGACATGACACTGATAGAATCTTGGCTGTGTCTGATTCCGATTAACCACATGGCTGAATTTTTGGAAAAGATTCCAGTGAAGATTGTTAGTGCTCTAAAAGCATGTTACTTCAAATTTCCTGAAGCTGAATTTCACCACAGAGAGGTCAGTAAAAACATGTTCATTCAAAGCTAAACTCTAGGCAAAGCTCTAAATACACAAATGAAGTGCATATGATGGAGGCGTTTTACCTGCAAAAGGATTTGTGTTTCTGTCCATCCTGTTCTGAGATTTACACAGCCTTGTAAATCTGATTCTTCTCCTCTCTAGGTGCCGGAAGTGGCATAGATCACCAAGGTGATCTATGCCAGGAAGTGGGAGCAAATACCTGTATTAGACCGGTATCTGCTCCCCCCTGAAAGGTGCCAAATGTGACACCGGAGGGGGAGAGGATTCCAAAAAGTGGAAGTTCCATTTTTGGGTGGAACTCCACTTTAATTTTTTTTTTTGGCGGAACTCCGCTTTAAGGCCTGTTTACACTTCCTGCACTCTAGTAGTTTCGTGTGTGGGCAACTGTCCATTTTGTCTGCAGTGAGTCATGGTGAGGGGGCTTTGTAATGCACATTTCAGGGCACATGACAGGTCCCTTTATTTTTTTCTCAACTTTATTTGTGTTAGGCAACTAGTTCAACTAGACCCGGGTTTAAGGATATTCTGAATGTATGGAAAGTCTGCAATGCATTGCCAGTCAGAAACACACGCACTCGTGGTATGTCCAAGACTAAAGTTTTATTTCTCCTGCGTACTTGTACATAAGAAAATCATACAAGAAGGGACACTCTAGTCCCAGCCAATCATATGTAATTAATTAGGTTATACAAGTAATATTCGTCACAATTATACTACGTGCATAGAATACAGCAATCCCATCTTTGTGCCCTGCTTATCTCATTTCTACTGCAGTTAAAATTAATGTTTTTCATTCTTCATCTAGAACATAATAACAAAATGGCAAGGTTGTTTGTCTATGTAACTTGTTCTAAAAGCTCTGGGTTAAAAGGGTACATAAACATACACACATTTATCACTAAGGGGGAACTCTAACAAGCCTTATAATGCATTTTTAGTATAGGGGAACTATTAGCCTATCAATACATATGGGGGAACTCTAACCGCCTTTCAACCCCTCCTTTTGATTGCGTCGGCTCTAGCCGACGCAATCACTCATTATACCATTACCGTTCTATGGTCAACATCGCCATGCTGACACTCTCACCCCTTTTCATACGGGGTTTAGTCAATTTTTCAATAGCGCAAAGGGTTATTATAGCAATCAGATATATAACAAAAGCGCAAATCAATATAATTTTCCTGGGGTTGCAATAAGGAGAACACAACATGTAACAATCGGTGACAAAAATATTCTGCAACTTGGGCCAATGTGGAGTTGGACGTGGTCTGGGACCGAAACGGGGGAGCAAATTGGGGGTCAGTCTTTGACAATGTTCCAATCCTTGGATCAAGTCCTCCTGTTGTGTGGCTTGTTGATCCCTCCTTTTCTGCTCTTCTGTCGGTGCCTCCGGAGTTGGAAGTAAAAGAGGGGACTTCTTTATCCGGGATGCATGGATCCATTGTGGTCCCTAGGAAGTAAGTACAGCAGTTCTGGAGACTTTTTCTACTTCGTGTGGCCCGGTGTAAACGGGTCCTATGGGCCAGATCCTCAAAAGAGATACGGCGGAGTAACTGCTGTTACTCCGTCGTATCCCTGGTCCTAACTATGGAACTGATCCACAGACTCAGTTTCCCATAGTTAGGACGAAGATCCGACATGTGTAATTGAATTACACTGTCGGATCTTAAGGATGCAATTCTAGGCCGGCCGCTAGGTGGCGAGGCCATTGAGGCCGGCGTAGAATATGCAAATGACCAGTTACGGCGATCCACGAACGCTCCGACGGGCCCGACGCTCTAAATCTACGTCGTTTACGTCGAGTTCCGCCGCGTAAAACTAGGGCTAAGCCCTAGTTGTCCTAAGCCATGTTAAGTATGGCCGTCGTTCCCGCGTCGAATTTTAAATTCTACGTCGTTTGCGTAAGACGTCCGTGAATGGCGCTGGACGCCATTTACGTTAACGTCTAAGCAAATGACGTCGGAGCGACGTCAGTTAGCGCAATGCACGTCGGGTAATTTACCCGACGGAGCATGCGCAGTACGTCCGGCGCGGGAGCGCGCCTAATTTAAATGGGACTCGCCCATTTGAATAGGAACGCCTTGCGCCGGACGGATTTAAGTTACAGCGCCGCAAAATTCCAGGTAAGTGCTTTGTGGATCGGCACCTAACTTGGGAATTTTGCGGCGGAGTAACTTAAATCCGAAAAGTTACGTTGCGCCGCGGCTTTGTGGATAACCCCCTATATGTCTTCTCACTGCGAGTTGTTTTATTAGGACTTGGTCTCCCGGTATGACTCGGTGGGTCGGATCTGTGGAAAGAGGAGGAAAGGTGACAGCCACTGCTTCATAATTTTCACTAAGTGTACTTACCAGATCTCTCACGTACTCTTCCTGTAAAGAATATAAGTTAGGATCCTGCCTAGGGTTCCTATCCTCTCTGTACCATTTCTTCTTCTGAATGGGCTTTCTCATTAAAGTTCATTTCTTGAACTAGGGGTGTTTCTAATTCGGTATAGTATCGAGGGTAAGTGTACTAACCAGTCTTTTAAAGTTCCTTGCGTGGCTTTCCTATTTTCAATTGATAGCCCCACCTAGGGATGATTCCCTGCGTGAGTATGCGCACTACTGTCTGTGTGTCTTCTCTTGTGGTTTTGAATGCTTCCACCCATCGTGAGAATACATCCACGATGACCAAAAGGTATTCTTGCTCTGTTCCTTTCTTTGGCATGTGGGTGAAATCTATTTGCAGATGAGTGAAAGGTGTAGTAGGATACGGGAGGTGTTCATGTTTCACCTTGTGTGATATGTTTGCATGTGATGTGATGATACATGTGATGCACCGTGACACATATGCTTTTAACAAGCTTGGCTTTGAAGAAATCCTTCAGTAAAATGTGTTCTGCCAACCTCTATGACCTACCCCTCTTCGAGGAAAAGTCCATTCATGTCTTTTCCGAGCCAGTCCCCGCCCAAACTTTCAAATCTTTCATGTGTCTGGAAATCTAATAATGAATAATCTAGCAGTGCTATTTTAGGTGTTTAGTACTGGCATTTGGCTATGTGCTGGCTGCTCTAGTAGCTGATTCTGCACTGCAATGTACTTTAAAAACAGCAGAATCTACAAAATCCTTGTGTATATCAGGAAAATCAGTGGAAGTCATAAGTGACCTGGGACAAATGTCCCGTTGAGCAATGTGTATACAGTCATGCTGTGACACTACCTTACCCTGTTCTCCTGCTTAATCCCAAAAAGGCATTTAAAATCCTAGCCTTTGGAATAACTCCATATCCGCCCAAACTTTGAGCAGACATGGGCGTGAAAATTTTAGGTAACATTATAGTTGGTCCGCCCAGGGTAAATGATGTTGCCATTCCCTACCACCATCGCTCAGGAGGTATGCCCTGAACCTGAACCACTCTTGGAAAAAAGACCCCACAGGGCAAAGCTCTCCACCATGTTCTTTTTGGTGAGGACACCTACCATAGACCCACAATTGCCCCCTGCATACAAAACATAACGAGGAGGTCAAATCTGGGTGCTACAACCACAGTACTATTCAGATACCTTCACTTGTGCACCCGGATATATCTCTCATATTTCTGGAAGGGAGGTTCAGCCTTTGGTAACACCTTTGGTAGCAGGTAAAACAAGAAGTGGTATATTATAAAACCAACTGTGGTGAACTTTGCCTCTTAGACTATGTTCATTTACCAGGGCAGCCATAACTGCTTGTGACTGAAGACACGTTCCATGTGTCAGGCTGCAGGGCTGTGGAGGGGCCAGAATCCTTGTGGGGGGGGGGGGGTTTGCATTCATGTTCTTTGTCTGGTTCGTTGGAAGTTAACAACGAGTGAAGGACACGGACCTGTGGGTTGGGGCATCAGGGGTGCTGTGGAGGGGCCCGAGTGGCTGACAGACATAAAAGATCACATTGATTTCGAAGATGCCCCCTGCGGACCACTTGTTCTTCTCGTTCTGGGGTCCTTAAAGTTGAATTATTTTTCCCAGCTATACTGGGCCAGAACTAGGTGGAATCTGTGAGTTGCACAGAACCATCAAGTGTCCGGGGCTGTAATGCAGCATCCTTAGCCGCCTGGCCTTGGGGCCTGGTCTGCTCTTCTGTAGAAGCTAGGGGCTAGAGGCTAGGGCCTGCGCTTCCACATGTGAGCCTCAAATGCTAGAATGGCTACCTCAGCAAGAACCTGGAAAGCTGAAAACAACCAATCAATCTAACTCATTGCTTGATTGATTTACCTGCCGAAGTAAAACAACTTCTGGCCCTTTATGTGAAACCAAGAAAAACCCTCTGTTTCTATACATAAATATATGCACCGACCCCAAGTAAAGGATCCAATGACTCTGAATACAGAGTGTCCTTCTGGGTGCAAACTCAACCCATCCTTACAACCGGCCTCCAAGGAGTAACTACATACTGTAGAAGGGCCGATCTGTGTGCAGGTGTGTCTTGTAGGTGGGCTTGCAAATGTAGTCTGGAGCATAATTGCGTAGACCCCAAAGGTATATAACCCTGTGGATATTATCCACCAGGTTAGTCATCAGCCGTGAAGGATACATTTCCAAAAGATTGGCTAGTTCATAAGGGGATGCCCTCTCCTCGTCTACCAGGACGCTAAAACATATTTGCTGAACCATTCACTATGAAGTGAAAATGGGTGGCATTAGATGGTGTGGCAATGGATTTTGCCAGAAACTTGGCATCCTTCTTAGGTTGGGTCTGAAGAGAGAATTCTTCTGCTCTGACCCTGAACCCATGTTCAAATCAGTGCTCTGCCTTTTTCCAAACTATCTCTTTCCACAAAAACCCGAACTCTACATACATCTACAATTTAAACAATATAAACAATACAAATAATAAATGCACAAGTTCCTTTTAATATTCCGGCATGCTCAACCCACCCGGTCACACAGAATATTCTTAATTCGTTCCAAACTCCTCCGTGAGGCTATTTCCTCATCAGAGAACCCTGAGAAACTTCTGCGGAACCTCACTCAAACTTGACATTTTTCAAATGCTTCCTTTCTGTATTAGCCAATGGACCCCAGACACCGATTAATTATTAACCCCTGATAACAAAAATGGAATGACAATAACCATTTGCCACCGCGGCCGCTCTTTTGTTAACAGCGGGATTCATTCATCTTTTTGGTCTGGGGGTCCATTGACCCTCACTATCAGCATTTGTAAGTTTTTCACATTTACTCATAGAACACCTTTGTTCATGGAGGTACAAGACTTTCATGTACCCTCACATAATCACAAACAATCACTTTGTTCACTTTAATTCAATATCACTCTTACAAACAAACAGTTTATTTTATATTAGTCACACGACAGAAAAGAACAGCGACAGAGGTCTGAGCTTTTTTTTTTTTTTCTCCCCTCACTCATAGTTCTTCCCTACTGTTTTAACAGTTAAACTGTTTTAGGCCTAACAAAAAAAAATCACAGATCCTACATAAAAACGGAACAGACCCGCCTTATGAGTCCTTTCATTTTTGAACCGTGCACAGTTCCACAGCTATGGCTGCAGGGAGGAAGGTTCTTACTTCCCTAAACAAATAACCTCTACCGATCCTATATTTCTACTTATAATATCTTTAATCACTTAATTAAAACTTTTTAAAACCCAGGGTCTTTTACTATGTGCTTCCAAAGCACCGTATATATTCTTGTATATATATGGGACACAGTCTATGACCAACAAAGTTATACAGATGGTCGCAATTTAGCCCCTTCTAGGGTAGACTTATCCCTGACCAGGTTGTCCCTTAAATCATCTTTTACTAGACAGTTTATTCAACCTACTGTCTAGATTCTGTCTACATACCTTTAAGATGCAGTAGGGGGTGTAACTTGTAAGTCTGACCCCCCCTGCTGCCCCCCTTAACGATCCCGTGTCCGTGTTCATACTCACTACTCCAGGAATATCCCTTTCTGCTATGGGGGAACCAAAATAAGGGATCCTTACTGATCCTTGAATGATACACACCCTGCACACTTAATATTAAATATGTGTGACTTCTGTAATAACAAAACAATACACCCACAACACATTCAGAACACATTCAGAACATCTATGAGACATTAATAATGTTCTTATACTCTAAAATATGTCTGATTTACTGAAATAACAAAACAATCCACTCACACTCTGTGCACTTACCAGGCACCAACAATATTCTTATACCTCTATACAAGATTATACTTATCCCTCTATGCGATAGAAAAATAAGCAAAAGCAAACAGAGATATGTATTTTTATGTATACACCTTTAAATTTAAGTTTCTCTTAATAGCCACCTAGGACCTAGGGGGATATAAAAACATATAAACAATAAACCAGTTAAGCAGTAATCACATTTAGATGTCATATATACATGTATATACTTTCAATCATACAGTATAACAACATTTAAAAACATATAAAAATGGCCAATCAAGAAAGAAATCGCGATTATATAACCCCTTAGATTTTCCTTACATCCGTCGTTTTGTGGGAGACATAAATAGCGCTCTAACTCCCTACTCTAGTCCGGCCATCCAAGCGGGACAATATCTATCTTAAACTAAGTCCGGCCAACCTAGCGGGACAATATATATATATATATATATATATATATATATATATATTTATCGGTGTAGAACATGCACAGGGGAATAAAACACACCCTAACTTTAAGAGGAAAGTTTCAGGGGAAAAAAAACCTTTCCACAGCCCCCTGCGTATAACATGCAGGCACAGTTTACCCTCCATTTTCAGGGTAAAAAAAATGAGTATTATACACCAACAAATACAGTATCTCTTAAACTAAGTCCGGCCATCCAAGCGAGACAATATCTTTTACCTTTATTCTGGCCATCCAAGCAGGAAAAATATCTCTAATCTACACAACCCTAACACCTACTACAGGGAAGGCCAACCTAGCGTCCCCTGAGCATATAATAAAAAAAATATTTTTAAATTAAAATATGAGTGCGATCAATCGCTGGCAGAGTAAGTGAATATTCTTCGCAAATAAAATCTTTACAAAGATCTTCACCTACCTGCAAGACGACTGTCCCACCGCTGCCACCATCTGTTAGGCAACTAGTTCAACTAGACCCGGGTTTAAGGATATTCTGAATGTATAGAAAGTCCGCAATGCATTGCCAGTCAGAAACACACGCACTCATGGTATGTCCAAGACTAAAGTTTTATTTCTCCTGCGTACTTGTACATAAGCAAATCATACAAGAAGGGACACTCTAGTCCCAGCCAATCATATGTAAGTAATTAGGTTATACAAGTAATATTCGTCACAATTATACTACGTGCATAGAATACAGCAATCCCATCTTTGTGCCCTGCTTATCTCATTTCTACTGCAGTTAATCTTAATGTTTTTCATTCTTCATCTAGAACATAATAACAAAATGGCAAGGTTGTTTGTCTATGTAACTTGTCCTAAAAGCTCTGGGTAAAAGGGTACATAAACATACACGCATTTATCACTAAGGGGGAACTCTCACAAGCCTTATAATGCATTATTAGTATAGGGGAACTATTAGCCTATCAATACATATGGGGGAACTCTAACCGCCTTTTCAATTTGAAATGCACAAAGAGACACTTCATACTCAGCCATCCAGTGCACTGCAAAAAAAAGGCAGCATGTCTTTATTTTATTGCAGCTCACTGCACCACACATACGGGCTGCATTGCAGTGTTAACGGGGCACATTGAAAACAATTGTTTTCATGGTGTCTTTTCAGTGACCAGTGTTCTTCCAGTGCGGAAGAACTCCTTACTATGTGTGAACAAGTCCTTACTCTGAAGAGACACTACAGATTCAGCAAGACACCTGAGGTACTTGCAACTTCTAAAGAAATGCAAAGGAGGTATTTCTTTCCTTCTTCCCCAAATCCCTTCTCCCAGCACAAATCCTCTTCTTCTCCAATTCCCCCTCCCAGCACAAATCCTCTTCTTCTCCAATTCCCCCTCCCAGCACAAATCCTCTTCTTCTCCAATTCCCCTTCCCAGCACCAACCCCCCCCCCCCCACATAACCCCTTCTAGCACAAATCCTCTCCTCCCCAAATCCCCCTCCCCGCACAAATAATCTTCCCTTCTCAGCACAAATCCTCCCCCCAAATACCTCTTGTAGTACAAATCCTCTTTTCCCCCAACCCCCCAGCACAAATCCCCCAAACTCCCATCCATCCCCCAGCACAAACCCTTTCCCCAATCTCCCCATCTCAGCACAGATCTCTCCCCAGCATAAATCCTTTCCCCCCTGCTGGCACAAATCTATCCCCATACATTTCAAACCCTTGTATTGCCCCCAAATCTCTTTTCCCAACACAAATGATCTGTCTCCCAAAATCCCCCCAGCACACATCCATCCACCCCCCCCCCCCAATCTCCCCTCCCAGCACAAATTCTCACCCTACTGCTATTACAACACCCCAACCCCCTTCTAGCACAAATCCCCTAAATCATCCAAGCACAAATAACCCCCCAATTACCCCCGAGAACAACCCCCCCCGGAAAAACACTCTAACCCTCATTTCCCCCTGTCCGTACAGATCACAAATCCTCACCCCTTTCAGCACACATTCTCCCCCCTCACACACACAAATCTCCCTTCCAGCACAAATACTCTCCACCTTTTAGCACAAATTCCCCCTCCCAGCACAAATCCCACCCCAATCCCTTCAGCACAATCTCTCCTCTGCTAGCATAAATCCTCCCTACCCATACTTCTAGTACAACATTTTTTCAGCCCCAAATCTACTATTCTTGCACAAAACCCCACCAAGCACGAATCATCTTCACCCAAAACTCCCTTGTAGTACAAATTCTCCTAAATCCCCTCCTCCCAACAAAATCCTCTTCCCCCTTCTAGCGCAAATACCCCCTCAGCACAAACTCTCAGCTCCCCACCCCCCTTTAAATCACCCTCCAGCGAAAATCCTCCACCACAAATTCTCCAATTACCCTCCCCTCCCAATAGAAATGCCAGCACAAATCTTTATTATACCCCCCTTCCCACAGGTCAGTTTGACCCCAGTCCCTAAAACTTACAGAGCTTAGATGTCGGAGATGTTCTTCCTCCTGGGCTCCTCCTACTGTGTATCATGCGACATGTCAGAGCCGAAGAGGAGCCTAGGGGAAGCTTCCCTTGGTTTTTATATTTTTTCTTCTGTCAGGCAGCTGGGGGGAGCACATTTTGGACAGCAGCATTGTCAGTCTGAGGGAGGGGAGTGTTGGATGTACTAGCAAATTAAGATACAGCCCTCATCGACACACTTGATGTGGATGTAGGTATTCTTCCTGCTGAGCAATTTAATTTAATGTTGAGACTTCCCTACCGTCAAAATACACTCCTCAGTGCTGCGGGCTATAGCCAGTGGCACTGATTGATTGGGAAAAACCCAACAGGGTGGTTGTACAAAAGTCGATCCGTAGATCAACTTCTGTACTACCAGCCTACCCATACATAGATTGAAATTCGGCTGGTCCCTGCTGAACCGGACGCATTTTGATCCATGCATGGATGGCTTAAGTCTCTGTCTAGGGGGAAAGTATGTCTAGGCATTAATACCTTCTTCTCTTGTTTGGAGTACCTATTTGAAATGGACACTTTGTGTGTTCATCTAAACTGCTTACTGCTATCGCTGAACTTTGAATTAAATTGATATATGAAGATCTACTCCTGTGGGACTTTATTCTAACTAATTTCTCTGCACCTTATATGTTGGACAGTTTATGAACTTATTTGAACAGGCCATTGATATTGCACAGAATTTGCACTTTGAAATTAATTACTGCAGTGAGAGAATTGTACTGTGGGGGGTTTATATGGACTTAGTCATGATCAGGCATCGGGCTTGAAGACCAGTAGCTATAGAAGTTGCAGGACTACCACCCAACCAGCAGGATATGTTTACAGGCAGTCACTCTGGCAGATGACACAGGCTCATCTGAGATGCAGAGTCTAAGTACTAGCCAGTGTTCACCAGAGCTCCTGATGGTGGAGCTAGTACCGTGCTAGTACCAGGTCGCGGTCCTCGGGTTTGCCCCACCAGGGTGTGAGCAAGCCGGGGTCCAGTAGCGGATGAGCAGATAAGGGTTAAACAGCAGAGTGGTCAGTAAAGCCAAAAGGTCGGTAACAAGTAGTTGCAGGTTGGGATCAGGCAGTAGAGTAGTCAAGGAACAAGCCAAGGGTCAATCGCGAGTGGTAGCAAAATACAGATGGCAGCAGGGAAGTCAAGAGCAAGGCACTGGCTGAGAAGGCACAATAACCTGGCAAAGAGGAAGTGCTGAGACAAGGCTTTTATAGGAAGTTCATGGGAGGAGCAAGATGTTCAAGGTTCAACAGCAATCAAGACACAAGACAGGGTTGTCCAATGGATCAGGTAGGATTGTCTGATAGATCAGGCAGGGAGCTGTCCAGCATCCCAGATAGCTCAGTGGGAAGAGTCAACGGTGGACACAGAAGAGGTCCCAGGTCCTGACATACTTTTCACTTCAAGCACTAGTAAACCGAAAAGCAAACCTTTATTATATTGCAGCTTACCAATTATTAGATGTGATAGCTGCATTCGTTTTTTTTTTCAAAGGTTTTTTTTTTCTATTTTTATCTGGCTATTAAAAAGTGTTTATAAACGATTGCCTTGTAAAACAACCCATTCAGGTTAAGGCCAGGTTCACATTGAAGAAATTTGGTGCATGCCAAATCGGTGGCAATTGGTGGCATTGGCACCATCCTGAATCTGTGCTGCACTGCACGGATTCCCAAATGTAGTTCCTGTACTACTTTTGGCGACTTTGGGGGATTTGTATAGACATCTGTGCAGGAACCCGCATAGATGTCTGAAGTCAGACTGCATTGCCGATTTCTAACCCGCATCAGTGTGGACCTAGGCTAAAACTGAAATGAAAAGCAAAATATTTGTGTATAGATATTAAAAAAACATTGCACGATTTCTAACCTGCATCAGTGTGGACCTAGGCTAATACTGAAATGAAAAGCAAAATATTATATAAAAAAAAAAATTATAAATTCTTTTTTTTTTTTTTTTATAAGTTATGACATAATCTCTGTTCTCAGCTGCATAGGAGCTGGGGGAGGAGCAGCAGCAGCAAACTGAACTTTCCAGTGAATGGCTGTGCAGGGACGGCATGTCAGGACAAGTCTGATCATTGAAAGAGAGCAGGCTGATCTCCCAGCATAGCAAGAGAACTGACCATGGTGGGCTCTCCAGCTTGTGTGGTCAGTTTCTAATCGGAAAGCAGAGGGACTGGCAGGAACACCGGGGATTTCACACAAAGGAAGCAATATAAATAGAACAGGATACTTTTCCATGCAAGTACAGCAGGCACATATCAGGAATATGAAATGCTGGGGTAACAAACACATTAAGGCTGGTGTGCGGTGCGCAATGATTTATATAGGTTTCTTATGACGTCACACTCCCAGCATGCTCCGGGTGGTGACAACATAAGGGGGCGGGGTAATTATGTCATCGCCACCCGGAGTATGACGTCATAAGAGGCCTATATAAATCGTTGCACACCGCACACCTGGCATTACAGCGGGAGGGAGCGTCGAGTCAACATCGAAAGAAAAGGGAAGAAGGTGACGAGGAAGACCGGGCTGGCCGCCGCTAGTAAAAGAGCTTCAAAGAAGATAGCGGCGGCCAGCCCCGAAGTAGACACCAGAGAGCGGGAGAAGAACCGGGGAGTGCGGAGAGCAGAAGAAGAGAGCGGAGAAGACCCCCGAAGTCAGAAGAAGACGTCCAGAGAGCGGAGAAGTCGGAAGAAGACCCCCGGAGCTGACTAATAAATTATTTTAAAAACCTGTGTAGTGTGTTTATTTTTTTGACACTTTTCCTCCAGGTGAATGGGTAGGGGTACGATGTACCCCCATACTCATTCACATAGGGTGGGGGCCGGGATCTTATTAAAGGGGGCTCCCGGATTCCGATAAGCCCCCCTCCCGCAGACCCCGATAACCAACGGCCAGGGTTGTCGGGAAGGGGCCCTTGTCCTCATCAAAATGGGGGCAAGGTGCTTTGGGGTGGCGGGTTGCAGTGCCCCCCTGCCCCAAAGCACCCCCCCCATGTTGAGGGCATGTGGCCTGGTACAGCTCAGAAGGGGGGGCGCTCGCTTGTCCCCACCCCCTCTCCTGGGGGTTCCCCTTAAAATCCATACTAGACCGAAGGGCCCGGTATGCTCATGAAGGGGGAACCCATGCCGGGGTTTTTTCCCCCAAAAAATTGGCGTGGAGTTCCCCTTCATGCACAAGTCGCATGCCAAAGTCGGTTCTGTTAATACGGATGCCGTGATGGAGACAAAGCCGTCATAGAAGCGACGGGGATCCGACATGGATTCCCGCCAATTCTAGCTGCAGCGTTTGGTATGAATCCTGAGAGGGAACTCCACGCAAAATTTTAAATAAAAAAAACGGCATGGGTTCCCCCCCCCCAGGGACATACCAGGCCCTTGGGTCTGGTATGGGTTGTAAGGAGACCCCCCCTACGCCGAAAAACAATCCCCACAATCCATACCAGACCCGTATCCAAAGCACGCTGCCCGGCCGGTCAGGAAAGGAGTGGGGACGAGTGAGCGGCCCCCCCTCCTGAGCCGTATGCGCCCCCCCACCCCAGAGCACCCTGTCCCCATGTTGATAAGGACAGGGGCCTCTTCCCAACAACCCTGGCCGTTGGTTGTCGGGGTCTGCGGGTGGGGGGACTATCGTAATCTGGGAGCCCCCTTTAATAAGGGGGCCCCCAGATTCGGCCCACACCCTATGTGAATGAATATGGGGTACCCCTACCCATTCACCTGGAGGCAAAGTGTAAAAGAAAATAAACACACAACACAGGTTTTTAAAAGTAATTTAGTAGTCAGCTCCGGGGGCCCCCCCTCTCTTCTTTAGCTCTTTTTCAAGGGGGGCCTTCTTCGGCGGGGGTGGTCAGTCTTCCGCTCTCCGGGGGTCTTCTTCCATCTTCTCCGCTGTTGTCTCGGCGCTCCCCGGTTCTTCTCCCGCTCGCTCTCCGGTGCCTTCTCCTTCAGGGCTGGCCGCCGCTATCTTCGCGTTATGCTGGGTATGTACCACGTGGGTAGGTACCGGAGCATGATGGGACTGTGACATCATAAGAGGCCTATATAAATCGGTGCGAACCACGCACCCGGCATTGCAGAGGGAAGAAGCATTGTGTCAACATCAGAAGAAGAGAAGAAGGCAAAAGACATCACAGAAGAGCGGGCTGGCCGCCGCTAGTAATTGAGCTAACACGAAGATAGCGGCGGCCAGCCCTGAAGGAGAAGGCACCGGAGAGCGAGCGGGAGAAGAACCGGGGAGCGCCGACACAACAGCGGAGAAGATAGAAGAAGACCCCCGGAGAGCGGAAGACCAACCCCCTCCCGCAGATGAAGGCCCCCCCTTGAAAAAGAGCTAAAGAAGAGAGGGGGGGCCCCCGGAGCTGACTAATAAATTACTTTAAAAACCCTGTGTCGTGTTTATTTTCTTTTACACTTTGCCTCCAGGTGAATGGCTAGGGGTACGATGTACCCCATATTCATTCACCTAGGGTGGGGGGCCGGAATCTGGGGGCCCCCTTATTAAAGGGGGCTCCCAGATTCCGATAAGCCCCCCGCCCGCAGACCCTGACAACCAACGGCCAGGGTTGTTGGGAAGAGGCCCTGTCCTTATCAACATGGGGACAGGGTGCTCTGGGGTGGGGGGGCGCAGTGCGCTCCCCTGCCCCAGAGCACCCAACCCCCCCATGTTGAGAGCATGCGGCCTGGTTTGGCTCAGGAGGGGGGGCCGCTCGCTCGTCCCCACTCCTTTCCTGACCGGCCGGGCAGCGTGCTTTGGATACGGGTCTGGTATGGATTGTGGGGGGGACCCCCACATTGGTTTTTCGGCGTAGGGGGGGTCTCCTTACAACCCATACCAGACCTAAGGGCCTGGTATGCCCCTGGGGGGGGAAACCATGCCGGTTTTTTATTTAAAATTTGGAGTGGAGTTCCCTCTCAGGATTCATACCAAACGCCGCAGCTAGAATTGGCAGGAATGCAAGTTGGATCCCCGTCGCTTCTATGACGCGCTCACTGGAATGTGCTTTTTCTATTCCAGCGAGTGCGAGATGTCGGCAACCTGTCGCCGAGTATCAGCACGATGTTGTCGTGCTGGAAACACATTCTCCGCAACAGGTACAGTAATGCAGGAACTACTTTGAAGTCGGCACGACTTAAAGTCGTGCCAGTATGAATGGTAGTCATTGAAAATCATAAAGAATGACTTGTCATACGATTTTGCCGTCCAAAATCGTGCTACAAGTCGTTTAAGTGTGAAAGGGGACGAAGTCTGTTTTTCAAAAGAACAAGCTCTCTTGCAGATGTATCAGTTACAGGGATGAGACAGACTATTTATCACTGGCAAGGGGTGTGTACACGGATCAGCTTTTATTTATGTAAATCCTTTATCCCAAAAGAAAGAAAATAATTTGCTGTAAGTGCTTATAAACAATTAAGTGGAGTTTGGCTTCTATTTGTTAGTGTACTTGAAGGGATTGTAAAGTCTCCAGGTTTTTCACCTTAATGCATGCATAAAGGTGAAAAAACACCTGTGCTGCAGCTGTCCCCAGAGCCCCCCCTTTCTTACCTGAGCCCATTTGTGCAAGCAATGTGCACAAGCCCAGCGACTCCAGCCGCTGTCTCTATCCTCATTAGATAGATTGATAGAAGCAGGAGCCATTGTCAATCAAATCCAGTGACACAAAAGCAGGGGGGCAGGGCCAAGTCCTGCTGCCTGTGTCAATGGATGCAGCAGCAGGACTCGTGAGCGCAACCGCATGGGTGCCCCAATTGAAAAACGGCTCTCTGTGGGGCACCTGATGAAGAGGAGGGGCCAGGAGTGCCACCGGGGCACCCCAGAAGAAGAGGATTGGGGGTGCTCTGTGCAAAACCCTTGCACAGAGCAGGTAAATATAACTTGTTTGTTATAAAAAAAATAACCTTTATAATCACTTTAAATCTGCCAGTGCATCTAACACTCCTCCCCCAAGCCTCACAATGCTGCTGTCCAAAGGTGCCACTTTTGCTCATTCATGGGTACTTTAATACAGGAGGTGTGTTACTGGCCAAATCACCAGGTGAAAACAGGTAAACATGCCTAAAAAAGAAAATAAATGCAACCACCACATCTAATGATTGGTAAGCTGTAATATATTAAATTTTTGGTTTTAGGTTTAATACCACTTCGTGGGACATTCACATTGGAGGCGGGTTTGAAATCGTGAGAGTTCACCTAATTTCAAACCCACACTTCATCGCGAGTTAGGGGGTGATTTGAAAGACACCTGTGCGGGTTCATGCACAGATATTTATTGAAATCGCCCCTGAAGTCGACTTTGCGGCGCCGCACCGATTCGGGCGGTGCCATTGCTGGCAATAGGCTGAGATTTGGCATGTGATTTGACATGTCAAATATCCCAGATGTGAACGGGGCTTAATGTCTTTGCACTTTGTTTGGGGATTTTGAGCACATATTTATTTATCTCAAATATTTTGCGCTAAGGTGTTATTGTTGGATTTTTTAGTAGTGTAATAATCTACTTATATCCTTAGCAAGATCTTTACAGCAGATAAAATATTTATATTTTTTATTTTAGATTTATTTAGCTTGGACTAATATATTATACTGTAAATACAAATTAAGATGCACAGAAGGATTTGGTTCCAAATAAGAGACCATCCCTTCAAATGAAGGATAGTTAGGAGCTAATTTTACAGGTTTACTTTAAGCTCTATCCACGAGATATCTGAATAAAAAAAGTTTTACACTAAAAAAAATATGGATTAACTTATGCCGCATACACATGGTCGGGCTTTCCAATGGGAAAACCTCAGTCGGAATTTTTCGACGGAAAAATAGAGAAGCTGCTCTCTATCTAAGTCCGTCAGAAATTCCGACAGAAATATCCGACCAAAAGCTCCCATCTGACCCCTTCTGTCGGAAATTCCGACCGTGTGTACGCATCATTAGAATATATAGAAATGGTGATGCACACCTGTAAGGTAAACCAGTCATGACAGATGTATTCAAGAAGCCATTGCTGACCATATCCTGAAAATTCGAGCTGCCTAACTTTGATACTGTAAAAGAAAAAGATAGGAATGGTGCACTTATTCAATAATGTGCCATAAAGTAATATACTCACAGAAAAAAATATGATGAGTATCCAAACATACAAATAAATAAATGTGAATAAAGTCTGACTAAAGCCCAATGGTAGGAGTTAGTTCATATAAAGGAAAAAAATAACTCGTAGAGATAACATGATAGAAGAAAAAACAGATAAAACATCTATCCAAACAACGACTGTTAAATCTATGAATTGGCCGCTCACCACCAACAATGACCCAAGGCTCATCAGATAGTCAGATAAGGAATCTGTAAAGGCATCCAGGTTTCAGGCGAAGACAAATAACTACGTCCAAAACTTGGCATCAAAACATCTTGGGTAATTCCACATATAGAGGAAACAGCTCACTCAAAGGAATGGCACTTCTTGTATAAATGGCGCTCAAAGGAAACAAAGAACAGCCATAGTGCAATATTGCCAAATGAAATGTACATTTATTTAGTAAAAAAACTGCTTGCATCAAGTGAGGATAAAAACCGCAGTAAAAAGCAATGGGAGTAGTGACACACAGGCCTCCTCACCGTACTTCTGTTTAAACACCACCGGAACTGACGTCACAAGGCTCCACCTGATGCGTTGCATCACTGGTCACGTGACTTCCGCAGGGACGCTCCTTCCCTCCCCCTCCTAACACACTTGCCTATTATCAGGCTGCTCCAGTCCGGTCACATGATCTCTGTGTCAGCCAGTGCCTGCTACAGGAGCGTGGAAAGAGCACATGACAATGTCTGGTAATGTCGCAGTGATGTCACCCATAGGCTTACTATGGACCATCCGCTGTTGGTGCTCCCTCTTCTCCCCTGCATTAGCGCTAGCTGACACAGGTGAACCAATCGCATGACCAGACTGGAGTGACGTTAAGATAGGCAAGTATAGATATCTTTTCTACACAGTTTAGTTAGTATCAGTGTTAGGAGGGTGGAGGGAGGGTTTTTAAGCATAGTTAGTAAATGCCCAGGATTCTACTTGAAGTGTTGACGTCAAACGACCAGCATGACAGTCAGGCAAGTAGTATTTTTAGAAGGAGCCTACCTATTTCGCTCATGATAGGTGCAATTAAAACCTGTGGTGTTCTTGTATAATGTGTCATTCTTCACATACTATTAGCTATACTGGGCCAGATTCATGTACAATGGTGCAGATTTGCACCGGCGTGGTGCATCATTTTTAGACTACACCGGTCCAGCGCGGAGCGGCAGTTAGGTGATTCAAGAAACTTTTTTTGTCTACGATGCCCCAGCGGGGCGGATTTTAGACGGCGTAAGGCGGGGTAAGGCCAAATGGGAGTCACCCTATGCTAATGAAGTGCCGACTGTGGCGCAGGGGTCACGCCGGGGCGCATCTTAGACCGCACATGCTCAGTGACATCCAGGGGTAAATGCCCCAATCTGCACATGCTCAGAACTGCGCCCTGGCTTGACCCCTGAGCTATGCCGGCCCACTACCAACGCCCAGTCCATAAATCAGCCCAGACTTCCGCCCTGCAGGTGCAAATGTACTGAAGCTTTTTCTTTCCAAGCTAGGTCGTTTGCATTGTGGTGGGGCAGTTATGGCTGATGAGGAATCCTCAGGTGGGCGGATTACCAATTTCAGCCCAGAGGAGACGGCTGTAATTATTGAGGGCCTCTCCCAACATGGGGACCGCCTCTATGGGCCACAGAGTGGCTGCCCCTGGCATGTTGGCACACAGATGTGTTGTCCAGCAAGTGTTGTTGCTCAGTTCGTTTGTAATGCTGCTGCTTTAGCTGCTCTCCAGCTGACCTCTGCAAGTTTGGTGCAAAGTTACCTCTGCTTTTATGAGGTGTAACTTGGCGCCGGAAATTTCAGCTCCGCGCACCGGGAGTAGCCTGCGCCGGTCAAGCTTAAGTTGATGAATCGGCCCAAAAACCTCATTTGCATGTTTAAAACACAAAAACCATGGCCGCGCCAGATCCGACCAGCGTAAATCTGCGCCAACGCCGCGCCGGCGTGGAAAGGTTACACCGAGGCGATGAAGTCTATTTGGAGGCGTAATCTGGTTCTCTGGGTACAGCGCAGCGATCCGCCGGCGCAAATCTGCACTTACGCCGCGCATCTACCAAAAAAACGGTGTAAGTGCTTCATGAATCTGGCCCACTGTTTCTAAATTGCTACTGGTAGACAAAAGTGCTGTGTACTATATCTAGAGATTTTACTTTTTATTTATTCTTTTTGTAATTGCAGAAAATTAAACCTATATTGAAGAAGTTGATACAACTTATGGAAAAGCAGGGCAAGTAAGTACTTTTTGTATTAATGTGAGCCTGTCCCTTCCCCCTAAGAATAGCTCTGCTCACTGCAATAGAAAACTGTGGATACTAACTTCTCTGGTAGCTGAACTGCTCTCCTCCAATGTTTTCAGCATTGGACAATGTTGGATGCCAGCATTCCCACTGCTCACTGGGGACACAGTAGTAATGTAGGGCCGGTAGGAGGAACCATTGAGCACAATTGTGGTTGTAGGCTTTTGACTCTCCTTGAAGTGTTGAAAGTGGAAACTTTTGCTGGAGGCTGCTGTGTTGGAAGACAGTGGAGTTTGGCTTGTCACCTGCAGTGAAGTATTTCACAATCTTTTATTACAGGGACCATTCTTTAGATTTTCTACGGGAAGCGGCAGAGTTGTGTTTTAACTGAGTAGCGCATTAAGCGGTTTTCAGTGGATGGGCGAGATGTGGTTCTCCCTGTAATTTGAACTCAATTCTGTATAGACCCCCATATAAAAGTTTCTGCTTTAAGCAGAGTATTGTTGCTACAATTGCTGGGAAATATATCATATCTCTCCCTTAGAATGTCCTTTGGCTCCAACCACTCCTGTAGCATGCAAAAATTTTGAGTATAGCCTCACATAATACAAAACGTAACTAGCCATAGTAAAGTACCATCATCCAAATTGGTATAGAGACAGTTGCTGAGGCTAACCCTACACAATTCCCACACAATGGATTATAATGGACAATCTTGGTACTGATGAACAACAACATGAAATGTTATGTAAAAATTTGATATTTATTACATATAAAAATTACATACAAAGTACATTTTAAAAATTGAAAAACAGAAACTTAGGATTCCCCCTAGAGATATCTGTTAATGCAGAGTTTAGATTGGCCTTGTTCTCGACTAGTTTTGCGGTGTAGTACTGCTTTCTCAGGAGGACTAATCTATAAAACAAATGGTACAATAAGTCACAAAGAAAATATAATACAACAGTGATAATAATACAGCAAAAAATTATAAGTTGCTCACCCAACAGATCGATGTCCATGTGTGGAGCAAAGCTGCAGGGGGAAAATTTTTTGAGCGGCTAGGCTCCGCAGATGGCCATCGATCTGTTGGGTGAGCAACTTATACATTTTTTGCTGTATTTTTACCATTGTTGTATTATATTGTTTTTGTGCCTTATTGTACCATTTGTTTTATAGATTAGTTCTCCTGAGGAAGTGGTACTACACCGCAAAACTAGTTGAGAACAAGGCCAATCTATACTCTGCATTAACAGATATCTCTTGGGGGAACCCTGAGTTTCTGTTTTTCGATTTTTAAAATGTACTTTGTATGTAATTTTTATATGTGTATTTTGTATATGTATTTTTTTACATAACATTTCACGTTGTTGTTTATCAGTACCAAGATATAGTCCATTATAATCCGATGGGCAGGCATTGTGTAGGGTTAGCCTCAGCAACTGTCCCTATATTCCCACCCCTCTCTGTTTCCCCACTCCTGTAGCATGTCTGCAATGGATCATCCCCTTTAAGGTGTATGTAAAATCCACTCTCTTGTTTTTGTTTTGGATCGAGAAGAGACGTTTTTAACAGTTTATCTTTTGTTGTCTGTCTCCTGTTGGGATAATTTACCCTAATTTTGGGGTCTGTTTATGAAAAGGATAAAAGCCGTGATACTCAGGATCACAGCTGATCTCTGGTGTGTACGGGTTTATGTAGCTGAGATGGCTTCTTATCACAGCACACAACAGTTCTGTCACAAACGGGCAGTTTATGAAAGTTACACTGAATTATCTCTGTCCCAGATTCGGCAGCTCAGAGGTGGAGAATCTGGGAGAAAAGCTGGTGCGATTAGTGGACGAAGCCTTCTTTCTTCCTATATATCCAAACCGGTCGGTTAAAAATGAATATAATGAATGTGTGTATAGAGCCCATAGTTATCTCTGTAGACTACTGTTGAGGCAATATTCTCCTCCATATATATTTTTTCTTACATCTTCTTCTGATCTTTGTCATCCTGTGTAGGCCTCCTAATGCTGATGCATTTCAGGCATGTTGCAAAGCTAGCCTGGACTTGCACAAATGTATCTGCTGCGATCAAATTTTGAAGAGACTACATGAGCTCCCAGCTCTTTCTGCTGAAATCATTTTAACATTGTTGCGTATTTCGGATCTATCGGTGAGTACATGCTGCAAATGCATAGTATTTTTTAAAAGAAGTCTTCCTGTTCATGAAACCGTTTACTCTTTATGGGATTGAAGGCATCAAACAGTCATGTATTGGTGTAATGTTTACTACACATGTAAGAGTAAAAAAATATATATATATAGGTTCATGATGTCCATTAGCAAAAGCATAGCACTTGAACTCCAACTTCTCCACCCCCCCCCCCCCCCGCACTCCCTAAAACCCCCTCAAATGTAGGTGCAGTAAGTCCGTGGAGGAGTGTTTTAAGGAGTAGGTGAATATTTCAGCTGCTTTTTACATTTTTATTAATTGTTTTTTTCCAGTACTGGGCAAAAGAAAAAAAAAGTTATGTTTCTGCTTACCCATGAAACCTTTGACCCTTGCATGGTAGCATGTTAATATTATTTTTTTTTTTTTACTTTCAAAGTTTTATTAAAGTCATAGTAAAAAAAAAACAATGGAGTACAGTGGAATTTGAATATACAAACATGAACAAAAATTGTATAGGGCATATACAACAAATAGTCCCGAATTGACCGTGCAAGGTCTGAGACAGGTAGAACGAACAGTTATTAAATCTATCACATTCCATAGCAACGGACATGGACTGCAAAATAGAAAGTGTTCAATAAATCTCGTATTCAAGACAAGAACCGTAATGTAAATATAAATTCAGAGGTATGAGAGTCCAAAGGAGAAAATATGAGAGGAGAAAATAAAGGAAATAAAGAAGATGTAGAGGCTCAGAATGAGCTAGCAAGAGAAACATAGAAAATAAGCTTAGCATTGTCTCTTTAAAATTAAGCAAATAATTCCAATTTTAGGATTGGATACGTAATAACCACCATGGATTCCATTTAGCATCATAAATTGGTACCGAATCATGTAATTTATGAAAAATTTGTTCTGAAAGCATGATCTGGTCCATCCTAGAGAGAACCTGAGGGAAGGGGACTGCAGGGGATTTCCAATTGAACGCCACAACCCAGAGAACCGCCGTGCAGAGTGTATATATCAAGCGTCTTAAAGGTCTAGGAGTGTCAGGGATCTTTTCAAAAAGCAGACAATGTCTATATGACAAATCAATGTGATTACCCGCCAATTTGTCTATAAGATCGAAGACATTCTTCCAAACTGATGAGATCTTCTCACAGTCCCAAAAAATGTGGAAAAAAGTGCCCGACGTAGGACATCCCCGAAAACAATTTGGGGAGGCCTGGGAAAAGATCTGGTGTATGCGCTAGGGAGTAGTACCAACGGGTAAACAGTTTGAGTGCAGTTTCCCTAAACGATAATTAAACTGTTCATTGCCGGAGATTTAGCCAATTCCTCTCCCAGTCCCTCCAGCGCATTATCCAGGCCCAACTCTGATTCCCATTTGGTCATATACTTCAATTTGTCCCGAACCTGATCACGTGCCATTGCATTATATAACAAAGAAATCAGACCCCTCTCTCTGGGCCCAGATCTGCACACAGACTCAAAGGATGAGTAAGAAGGGGACAGGGACTGTGAATAATGAGTCATGAAAAAATGCCTGATTTGCATAAATCTATAAAATTCACCTACTGGGGCCCCCTTAAGCGATTGCAGTTGATCAAAGGAGATAAATTTATCATTATGCTGAAAATCCTTCAGAGTTGTCAAACCAGAGGAAATCCACCAACCGAATGAACCAGGGTCCGAAAAGGCAGATGGCAGTCTAGGGTCCCACAGAAACGAAGACCCTGGGGGGGCCGCAGAGGCCAAAGATAAGGAAGAACAATAACGTCTCCATAGTTTCAAACCCTGAGCCACCAGAAGGTTGTGATCAGCCAACTCCGGAGGTCGTGGCCCAGAGAACCACAAAAGACCTGGCAAGTAGAGGGGATAGATAGAATCATATTCAAACTTGACCCATGAGACCTTAGGATTCCTGATGGACCATTGTGCCTATTGAGAGAACCTACCTGCCAAATAATAAAGCCATACCTGAGGGACTCCCAGACCGCCCAATTTACAAGATCTATATAGAACATCCCTAGAGAATCTAGCGGGTTTGTGTTGCCAGATAAATCTGTTGATGCTGGACTGAAACTTGAGGAGATATGCTTTGGGGACCAGAAGAGGGAGGGCACGGAATAAATATAATAAATGGGGAGGATGGTCATTTTGATCGCAGTAATTCTCCCCATAAAAGAGATACTATGAGACCAAGATTTCAGAAGTTTTTTTAAATTAGCAATTAGAGGGAGGAAATTAAGATTAAATAACTCATTATAATCTCCAGAAAGCTTTATTCCAAGGTAGGGAAGGGAAGATTTAGCCCAAGAGAAAGGGAATGTTTTTTTAATGGGTACCAGCTCAGCAGGGGAGAAACCAACCGGAAGGGCTAGAGATTTGGATATATTAACGGTCAGGCCAGAGACATCAGCAAAAATAGATAGAGTGTCAAGAAGGTTCGGCAATGTAACTAAAGGGTCGGTCAAAAAGAGCAGCACATCATCTGCATACATACAGGAGTTTGTATTCCGATCCTGCTTTAACATATCCGGAAATAAGTGGGTGTTGTAATAGAGCAATAGCTAAAGGCTCAATTGCAAGGGCAAAAATTAAAGGGGAAAGTGGGCACCCCTGCCTAGTCCCCCTACCAAGCTGGAAGAATTCAGAATTACATCCTGGAATTTTTATCCGAGTGCAGAGATTTATGTAGAGGGCTCGAAATGCATTAAGAAATTCTCCCCAAAATCCAAAGCGATGTAGCAAGAGGGACACAAAGTTCTATGAGACACAGTCAAAGGCCTTATTTATATCTAGGCTCAACATAAATAGTTTCCTAGAATAGAGGTTAACATCCTGGATGATATTTGTGACTAAGCGGATATTGTCAGTGATAAAACGGTGGGGGATAAAACCTGCCTGATAGGGAGAAATTAGGGAAGAAATCATACTACCAAGTCTATCTACCATAATTCTACTAAAAATGTTAACGTCATTATTCATGACCGAAATGGGCCTATAATTTTGGGGCATAGTATGGTCTCTATTGGGCTTGGGAATCAAGGACATATTTGCCAAAAGCATTTCGTTGGGAAAGGAACCTCCCTGTAAGACAGAGTTAAATAGCCGTGCTAATCTAGGGGAGAGAAGAGCTGAAAATGTCTTATAATAAGGGGCAGAGAATCCATCAGGGCCGGGGGAGGAGGTATTTTTAAGGGAACTAATTACTATAAGGACTTCCGTAACCGAAATAGGGTCGTTAAGCTTCTTTATCTGGGCCGGGGTAAGAGCAGGCAAAGGAAGATCTCTAAACCAAGACATGGAAGCTTCTGCAGGGGAGGGGTGTTGTGGGCCTAACAAAGTAGAATAGTAATCCTGAAAGATCTTCAGGACCTCCTGAGGATGGGAGACTAAACCCCCTGAAGGGGAAGATAACTTATAACTATGTGGAGGCCTGAAGGACTGGTTCAATTTCCTTGCGAACATAGTGGAAGCAGCATTACTATGAAGTAAAAATTTAGCTTTAGCCCAACGCAAAGCCTTTTCGGTCTTAGCGGAGAGCAAAGCATCCAATTCCAACCGCTTCTGCTCAATCAGAGTTCTAGTGGACTCCGAAAGCAGGGAATGCGGAATCTTTATATAATTTATCCAGCTCAGATGAAAGCTGAACAATCTTGAGCTTGTTCATGGCATTACGAGCCAAAGCCAATTTAATAAACACACCCCTAAGCACTGCCTTATGTGCGACCCAGACAGTAGAAATCTGAGTCTCGGGGAGATCATTGATGGAAAAATAGGAGTCAATAGATTGAGATTTCCGATTGAATTAAAGGGTCCGAGAGAAGGGCTTCATTCAACCTCCACGTGAACGCAGAGGGGGGCAACCTAATAAATTCCGTAGAGAAGGACGTGATATGATGGTCTGACCACACACAACTATGTATACTAGCCGAGCTGGAGTTGGCAAGGATAACTGGGGTGGTGAAAATATAGTCAAGTCTAGCGTAACTATGGTGGGGATGTGAAAAAAACGTATATTTCTTCGCACCTGCATTAAGGGCTCGCCAGGAGTCAATCAACTGAAAATCAGTCAATTTGCGAGAAAGGGACTTAGGGAAGGCCTTTGAAAAAGGAGAGGCATTACTTCTATCCAGGGATGGGGTAGATACCAAGTTAAAGTCCCCCCCAATAATCATATGAGGAGACAAAAACTTTTCCAGGACAGTAAAAAAAAGTGTAAAAAAAGTTTGCCGCTGCATCATTAGGGGCATAAACACTTGCTACTGTACACTCCCTATTGTGAAGAATACCTTTAATAATAACAAATCTGCTCTCCTTATCCCTATAAATGTGTTGAACATCAAAATGAAGAGAAGAGTGTAAAAATATAGCTGCACCCCTACTCTTAGTAGAATGGAGGGTGTAATAAGCCCGTGGGAAACCTTTGTTAAAGTATTTCGGATGGGATGCCTGCGAGAAGTGGGTCTCCTGTACAAGTATAATCTTAGCTCCAAGTTGTTTATATTGGGAAAATGCTTTCCTGCGTTTCAGAGGGGAATTAAATCCCTTAACATTATGTGAAACACACTTAATAGCCATAATAACAGCCAGCTAAAAGAGCACCCGAGATGGCCAAAGGGTGATCTAATCGGATAAGCATAAAATAGAAACCTCTCCAGACAGGCACCCTAACCACAAAAGGAACATCTTTATGTGTAAAACCACTAAAGCACACAGCAGTAAATTGTACAATAAACTCAGTATGGAGGCCAGGGATTTCAGAGATCCTTGTAAAATCTCTAAGATACAGGCCTGAATACACATCCAGAGGGCAATAATATTGACACAAGGAAAAAAGATAATGAGACTGCATAGCATAAAAAACAAGACAATATAAAAAAATGTGAAAAAAATGAGAAAAAGAGAAAAGAGTCATTAAAAAACAGATCAGGAAAATAGTAAATCCTGACAAAAAGAAACCTAGGAATCCTGAGACTTCCACGTCTCACAACCAGCTAGTCCAAGACTGCAAGCCAAAAAAGCAAAAAACCTTGTAGCAGCTTGTGGAGTCGCTGGGGGGGGGGGGGGGAGACATGCAGTGGCGCTCTGGAAAGGACATCCATACAGTAAAGTCATCCGGAACCAGAGAAGCATGGGCAGTGCAAACCGTGAGAAATGAACAAGAGTAACAAGTCCTGAAAAGGAAACATAAAAAACAGGGTTTCTGCTGTGAAAACCATAATCAAAAATAAGGACCTAGACTGGTCAGTTCTTCGGGGAGCCTTCACCATATCGAATCCTCCTCCTGTCACGTCTCGATGGTGGTGTCTGCCAGATCTGAGAAGGGTGAGGAGTCAGGGGGGGACGGCGAATCGCTTCAGCATCCAGCAGGCCAAGCTTGACCAGAATCTCCTTCCCCTCAAATACTGAAGTGGCTATATATGTAGACCTATTGTGGGGGATCGACAACTTGAACGGGAACCCCCATCTGTAGCGGATACGAGCCGATTGTAATACAGCCGTGACTTCCTTCATCCCCCTCCGTCTATCAAGAGTGGCGGGGGATAGATCTGGGAAGATTTGAACTGTGAACTCATCCAGGGTGATCCTCTGAGTATTCCTGGCAGCTCTCAAAATTTCCTCTTAAATCAGGAAGTCTTTAAGGCAGAGAACAATGTCTCTAGGAGGTTTATCATCCGGGGGCTTAGGTCTTAACGCCCTATGGATTCTGTCGCACGTAAAAGCTGCGGCCTCCCGATCTGGAAGTAGGGACTTGAATAGTCTAATTACAGCAGGGATCAGGTCTGTGATCGTTTCTGGGAACCCCCGCAGACGTAAATTATGGCGGCGATTGCGATTGTCGAGATCCTCGACTTGAGATTGCAGATGAGCAAAAGCTGCAGACAGATTTTCATGTTCCCTGCTCAGATCACTATATGCCAGGGCCAGCTCATCGTGTTTCGTCTCGAGCAAGTCTGTGCGGGAACCCAGAGAAGAGATCTCCTGAGATAAAGTATGTGAGGTTTTGTTTAGTTCCGATTGGAACTTTGAAGCCAAGCGGGTGTACATGGCCTCCAGGCTTGCATCCAGATCAGCCTTAGGCCCCATACACACCATAGAATCTATCCGCAGATAAATCCCATCAAATGGGTTTCTGCGGATAGATCCTATGGTGTGTACACGCCAACGGATATTTATCCGCAGAGAAATCTCCCCTGGGATGGATTTCCAGCAGATGGATATTTGCTGACATGCACAAAAAATCCATCTGCTGGAATCCATTCCAACGGATGGATCCGCTCGTCTGTACAGACTTACCGGATCCATCCGTCTAAAGGGATTCCCCGCACGCGTCGTAATGATTTGACGCATGCGTGGAATTCCTTATATGACAGCGTCACGCCCGTCGCCGCGTCATAATAGCGGCGACGGCGCGACACGTCATCGGCAGAGGATTTCAGCGCGGATTTCAATGCGATGGTGTGTACACGCCATCGCATAGAAATCCTCTGAAATCCTCGAGAGGATTTATCCGCGGATACGGTCCGCTGGACCGTATCTGCGGATAAATCCTCTCGTGTGTGTATGGGGCCTTAGAGTAGCTGGGTTCTCACAGTTCACGGGATGTGGAGAAGAACTCAGTTCAGGAGGCAAGGCTGGAGCCGAAGCGCCATCTTGGGCCATGCCGTACTGCTCCCTTGTGCGGAGGAGGTAGTGGATTAGAGAGGTTTGGGCAGCTCCCTTGTTTTTTTTCTTCGCCGCCGACATGCACCGTAGTCACCGGAGCCAGGGGGTGTTAATCTGGGAGATGGTCAGAAGAATAATAGCCCCTGGAAGGATGAATTAGTCCCACTGCGCCAGGAGCAGGTCTAATAGGCGTCCATCTCGTTCCGCGCCGCGCATGCGCCCCCCCCCCCCCATGTTAATATTATTTCGGTTTTAGGATCAATTGAAACAAACATGATCTGGGGATGTTCTAAGGTTAGACTATATCGGTCTTGAATTTATTTCTCAAAATGTTCTCATTCCCAATACTTGCAAAACAAAGTGCTTTTTTAGTCTCTTTCTTTTTTTTTTGGTGATATGAAATTAGGTGTGGCTAGGAAACCCTCCTACAACTGCTGCTTTTTTATGCCAGGAAAATTATAGTTTTAAATTGGATGCATACTGAAGTCTTGGAAGTCAACAAGTAGAATAGATTAATAAATAAAGTGCTCCTTCTTTATAGAATAACCTATGAGGCATGGGGATTATCTTGATAAATCTTTATATTTCAGTAAGTGGTAACACTGCTGTTGTGTCTACCTCCTTAACTGAACCTTTTGACTGTGATCATTTTGAATAACATCTACCTGTGTACCTTTTACTTAATACAGTTCATTGTAAAAAAATAAAATTTAAACCAGGAGTTTTGGTTTACAGCTTATTCTGGTTTGGTGTTAAGTGTGTTACTATGAGATGACTGGTAATAAAATCAGGAAACAGATCCAATATGTGTGGATGTACAATACAGATTCATAGGAAATAAGAGTATTTCTTTATCGTACACTGAGCCAGTCATTACATAATGGGTTAAGGGTCACCAGCGGTGATTGGACACTGGCACAACCAATCGAAGACAGTTCCCCTCAATATAACCCCTCCTATCAGGGAAATACCTCCGTTTTTTTTTTGCCAGTGTCTAAGGTGTTGGACGCGATTAGGATGTGCTAAAGTAGGCTCTGCCAAAGAAACCTTTAGGGGGTAAAAAAGCTACACTTATGGGTTCATTCAAGATGTCTAAAATGTTATGTCAAAACTGGATGGTATCCGGGCCTCATGGACGAGGTGTCGCCTGTAATGTCTCTCTTCGAAGGACTGGGCTCTAGGGTCCAGCACTTTCGTTATTACGCTAAAAGTCCTGGCAGAGTCTCTTACAAGGCCCAGGGAAGAGGCCTCCTTTAGGTAGGAACCCATAGCCCTGAAGGTTGGCACGCATACCCCGCCGTGATGGGGGACGATTGGTTCTGCTTGGCAGAAAACCTGCGGCGGGGACAAGGTAAGCCAGGGAAAAGTCCTAAGTTTTAATCTTAAGGGCCTTTCCTATTTAGAGTAGGTGTCTTTTTCTGGCAGCCACTGGGGGGAGTAAAGAGCTGAGTTTCACTCACCATGCTCTAGAGCAGTGTCAGTTCAGACAGCACACTCCTTCCGCTGCAGAAGCACTGCCATGAAAGGCTGCCTTCCTCCTTCTCTCAGGCAGGTATCAGGGGGATCTTCCTCATGTTTTGAGTACCGCCATTACCCCAAGGTCACACGCACGGGGGCGCGCTTTATGCTATCAGCAATGCAAGAAGGGGGGGGGGCCTGTGAGTGTGCGCGGGCACGAGGTTCAGATGGCAAACACAGGCAGAAAGTAATAAGAAGAGCCTCACATGCCTGGAGCTTTCCTTGAAGGGACACAGCAGCGTAAGGGCACGTGAGGTCTCCATGTGGTTGGCTGTGCACTCCCAAGCACTACTCTAGCATCAAACTGTGTGTTATTAGTTGCATACGTATATGTAGATTGCTAAATTAGCACAGTAGTATATGCATTTGTTGGTACCTTTTGGCCTTGCTTGGTAATATGTCTTCCCAAAGAAAAAATTCTGAGACTAAAATCAAAAAAGCATCGCCGCCTAAGACAGGAGGCTCTAGCCGTGCCGTACCTTCCTCTCCTGTAATATCTGATGCACCTGTACAGAATGAGCCATTGCCTCTATCTGGAGTAGCAGCCTCTCCTGTGGTGCCTGCATACAGGGCCGGCCTTAGGCCTTTAGGCGCCCTGTGCGAGAAAGATTTACAGCGCCCTCTAGTGACCATGCCCCTCAGTAACCACGCCCCTCCATAACCACGCCCTTTCAGTGTCCACACCTTTCTCCAATACCGGCTCCATTTAAAGCCTTCCATTCCCAAAAAACAGATTACAAGCTATGATAAAAATACAACTTTTATTCACATAATAACGCCATCTATACTGTATATCACACGCTATAATAACACTGCCTATACTATAAATCACACGCTATAATAACGCCACATATAAAATAAATCACATGGTATAATAACGCCACATATAAAATAAATCACATGGTATAATAACGCCACATATAAAATAAATCACATGGTATAATAACGCCACATATAAAATAAATCACATGGTATAATAACGCCACATATAAAATAAATCACATGGCATAATAACGTCACATATAAAATAAATCACATGGTATAATAACGCCACATATAAAATAAATCACATGGTATAATAACGCCACATATAAAATAAATCACATGGTATAATACCACTACCTGTAAATTTACTATCAAATATCAAACATAATTACAATAAAGTATTTTTTAACTTTTGTATTTACTGTTCCTTTAAGAAACACCCTATTTAAATAAGAAAATACAAAAACAGACAATAAGCAGTACACTGCATTTATAAAAAAATAATTTACTTACAGAAAAAAGTTTTTACATCCGCCGCCTGCTTCTGTGGATTCTTGCGCTCCTTTGTCTTCTCAGTGCGCATGGCATATGAGCTCCTCATTCCTGCTTCTCATAGCAAGGCAAGGACAGCCGCCCACGCCGTCTTTCCGGCAGAATACGCCTGTGGCCTGCCAGTACTTTGTCCAGTTTTAAAGATGGCCGCTGCACTGTTGCCGAGCGGTGGCAATCTTAATGAGTAACCCACAGACTGCCAGTGACAGTGATCTCCGACTCCTAACAAGGCAGGGACAGCCGCCACGCTGTCATTCCTGCAGAATCCGCCTGTGGCCTGGCTGTACCTAGAGCATTTGGCACCCGGGACGGATCCTATATCTGCCCCCCCACGGTAAAATTTAAAATCCCACTGTGCCCCCTGCATCCTTCGATATCTCTGTCACTACTGTGTACCCCTCTCCACAACTGCACCTCTGGACCCCTTTACATTATACATCACCCTGCATCACTTTACAATTCACAGCCCCCCACAGCTCTAGACACCTATATGTTACACAGACACCCCTCTAACCGTTCTGGACCCCCTGCATGTCACACAGACCTCCCTACAGTCTCCCCCTACAGTGCAGGCCCATCCCCCTACAGTGCAAACCCCCCTTACAATACAGACCCACCCACACACAATACAGATCCCCCCACACACACAATACAGACCCCCCCACAATGCAGAACCCCCTCCCCCCTACAATACATAACCCCCTCCCCCTACATTACAGAACCCCCCCACAATACAGAACCCCCTCCTCCCTACAAATCATAACCCCCCCCACAATGCAGAACCCCCCCCCACACACACACAATACAGACCCCCCCACAATGCAGAACCACACACAATACAGACCCCCCCCACAATGCAGAACCCCCCCCCCCCCACACACACACACAATACAGACCCCCCCACAATGCAGAACCACACACAATACAGACCCCCCCACAATACAGAACCCCCCCCCACACACACACAATACAGACCCCCCCACAATGCAGAACCACACACAATACAGACCCCCCCACAATGCAGAACCCCCCCCCCAAAATACAAACCCCCCACAATGCAGAACCACACACAATACAGACCCCCCCACAATGCAGAACCCCCCCCCCACACAATACAGACCCCCCCACAATACAGACCCCCCCACAATGCAGAACCCCCCCCCACAATGCAGAACCACACACAATGCAGAACCCCCCCACACACACAATACAGACCCCCCCACGATGCAGAACCCCCCCCCCCCACACACACACAATCAATATAGATCACCTGAGCCACGTGCTGCACACACACAGCACAGGAAAAGGGGGAGGCGGCTGCACTCAGTGCACTGTGCTGGGCTGCCTGCGACTGAGACAGACAGTCAGGCCGGGTACACACGAACAAACATGTATGGTGAAAGCGGTCCGTCGGACCGTTTTCACCATACATGTCTGCCAGAGGGCTTCTGTACGATGGTTGTACACACCATCGTACAGAAGTCCGCGCGTAAACAATACGCGGGGCGTGTCCGCGGTGTCGCCGCGTCGATGACGCGGTGTCGCCGCGACAATGACGCAGCGACGTGGGCGGCCCGCCTTTAAAATGCTTCCACGCATGCGTCAAAGTCATTCGACGCATGCGAGGGACGGCGGGCGCCTGGACATGTACGGTAGGTCTGTACTGACGACCGTACATGTCCGAGCGGGCAGGATTCCAGCGGACTGTTTTAAAACAAGTCCAGGAATATTTGTCTGCTGGGAAAAGGCCCGGCGGGCAAATGTTTGCTGGAATTCGGCCCGCTCGCGCCCACACACGACCGAACATGTCTGCTGAAACTGGCCCGCGGACCAGTTTCAGCAGACATGTTTGGTCGTGAGTATGGGGCCTCACAGGCAGCTGAGACTCATCAGACCTGCGGCGCTGCAAAGGGAAGGGGGATTATTGCTGCCGGGTCCCGGGTGTCGTGGCTCGCTCGGGTGCGACTTGCACCCTCCATGCCTGCTGTGTGTCTGGGGGGGGGGGGCGCCGCCCACGCGCCGTGCTGCGCTGCGCCGCCGAATCTGACTGTGACCATCGGAATCTGTGCAGGTCGTCAGGCGCCCATGTTGCTATGGCGCCCTGAGCGACCGCACACCGCAAAGGCCGGCCCTGCCTGCATATGTCACTGAGGACTCTCTGGCGACAGCCCTGGACAACTTAGAAGAGAGAATCTGCGCAAAGTCCCCAAAAAAGGACAAAAAGCAAAGCAGATCTCCTTCTGTTGTTTTGGATCTCCTTTCAGAGAAATCTAAGGAGGATGAGGCCCCATCAGGGGATGAGGACTCAGTAATATCAGAGGAACCCTTTTCTGCTTCCCAGGTTACGAAATTACAGGTGCAATGTTATGCTGAAGCGGTACGCTCTACATTCAGACTACCCTCTTCTGAATTAACTGAATCACCTGTCTCCTCTCTGAGTTCTTTAACCACTTCCATACCAGGTACTTACGCAGCTTCCCGCCCAAGCCAATTTTCAGCTTTCAGCACTGTCGCACTTTGAATGGCAATTGCGCGGTCATGCTACACTGTACCCAAACAAAATTGGCGTCCTTTTTCCCCCACAAATAGAGCTTTCTTTTGGTGGTATTTGATCACCTCTGCGATTTTTTTTTTTTGCGCAACAACTAAAAAAAGGCTGAAAATTTGGAAAAAAAATTACGTTTTTATTTTTTTCTGTTAATTTTTTTGTAAATAAGTTTTCTCTTTCAATTACGGGCACTGATATGGCGGCACTAATGGGCACCGATGAGATGGCACTGATGGACATCGATGAGGTAGTACTGACGGGCACAGATGAGGTGGCACTGATTGGCGGCGCTGGTATGCGACACTGATGGGCACACATAGGCGGCACTGATGGGCACACATAGGCGGCACTGATGGGCACACATAGGCGGCACTGATGGGCACACATAGGCGGCACTGATGGGCACTCATGGGCGGCACTGGGCACTCATAGGCGGCACAGATGGGCACTCATGGGCGGCACTGATGGATACTTATGGGTGGCACAGATGGGCACTGCTAGGTGGGCACTGGGCATGGATGGGCACTGTGGGGTGACACTGATGGACACTGGGGTGGCGCTGATGGACACTGGGGTGGCGCTGATGGACACTGGGGTGGCGCTGATGGACACTGGGGTGGCAGCACTGATTGTTGCCAGTCAGTGCCCATTTGTGGGCACTGACTGGCATCTTTTTTCTTTCTTTTTTTTTTTTTTTTTTTTTTTTTTTAGACATTTTTTTTTTTTTTTTTGCTTTTTTTTTTTTTTTTGCCCACCCTGGTGCTCCAGGGTGGGCATCCCTGGTGGTCCAGTGTGGCGATCCGAGGGGGGGCTGCGCTGATAAACAATCAGCGCTAACCCCCCCTGTGAGGAGAGCCGCCGATCGGCTATCCTCTACTCGCGTCTGTCAGACGCGAGTGAGGAAGAGCCATCGGCGGCTCTTCCTGTTTACATCGTGATCAGCCGTGGTTGGACACGGCTGATCACGTGGTAAAGAGTCTCCGCCGGAGGCTCTTTACCGAGATCGGAGATGCAGGGTGTCAGACTGACACCCCGCATCACCGATCGCCGCGATGCGCGCCCCCACGGGCGCGCGCGGCATGAAATCCTGCAGGACGTTCTAGAACGTCCTGTCAGGATTTCATAACCACTTCCCGGACGTAAATCGGCCATAGGCCGGGCGGGAAGTGGTTAAAATCTCCACAGGCTGCTTGTGCTTTTACGATTCATCTGTGATTGGAGAATCTGATTTACGCAGACTGCAAACACCCAGATAAGCATTTTTCTCCTCCTAGAAAGTTTGAAGTACTTTATCTTATGGAGGAGAATTTTACCAAGAAGTGGAGTCTACCTGCTGTGGATGCAGCTATTGTGTAAATAAAAGCCTAACTTGTCCGTTGGACAATGCCCAGGTATTTAAAGATCCTTCTGAGAAGTTGGAATCTTTATTAAAGGGCTTGTAAAGGTTTGTTTTTTATTTTCTAAATAGGTTCCTTTAAGCTAGTGCATTGTTGGTCCACTTACCTTTTCCTTCGATTTCCCTTCTAAATGTTTTCTTCATTGTCTGAATTTCTCACTTCCTGTTTCTCCTCAGTAAACTTGCCACCATCATCTGAGTGGTGGTTTGTCAGCCAGAACAGCTTACTGAGGAGGAACAGGAAGTGAGAAATTCAGACAAAGAAAACAAAGAAAAAACATTTAGAAGGGAAATCAAAGGAAAAGGTATGTGAACCAACAATGCACTAGTTTAAAGGAACCTATTTAGAAAATAAAAAACAAACCTTTACAACCCTTTTAAGGTCTTCCTTTCTCCTGGCGGGCGCAGTAATTCAACCTGCTGTGGCAGCGGTTGGTATGTGTCAGGCCTTCAAGGACCAGGTGAAACAGGGGATGAAAGATCTGCCTTCGGAGCAGATCAAATTTGGGGAAAATATGCCTAGGGCCTTATGTTTCTCATGTAAAAAAAGCAGAAATATAACACCACACTCGTACAGAGCTTGTATATAGTCCTGCAGCAGCGCTGCAAACCCCTGGTTTGCTGTGTGTGCTAAGTATAGTAACCAGATCAGAAGAATCAATATGTGCTCCAATCACCAAAAAAAGGAATTCACCGCGTGGGGGGATATGGGATCCCCTTCGGGGAAAGAACTCACCAGATGGTTACTTTAAAACCGCGTTTCAGTGTAACATGTCACTGTCAGATGGTAGATTGGGTCAGCATACCACTCTATCTCCTTGATCACCGTGTAGTTTTCACTCTCCAGATAATAGCAGTTATGTAAGGGAAGGAAAAATCCACATAGCGCAATATAGTTTTGATAATATTTAATATCACCCAAAAAAACATATAAAAGCGTATCCCCTTAAGACAACATGCGTACCAGATTTGTAAAATAGTCAGGCAAATATATAGAATTGATGTGGATGTTAGTGTCGCTCTCACTGTTAATGGTAGGACCCCTGAAGACCGCTTGGATGACCTTCCTGTAGCTTACTTCCTGGTTTCCTTCACCAAGTGGAGCGCATAACATCACTTCCGGTCGGGATGCTGGATAGCAGCGCTCTGACGTTTCGTCCGTTCGGACTTCCTCTAAGAGCGTGCTAGTCCTATGCATCCCCCGGAATTAAGTAGCATTGCGCCGCCCCCTAGCCAATGACAAAGCTCCGGGTGGTGCTGACACTCCCTCCGTGTGTCATTGGTGAACTCCTCTCCTTTGGGCGCCGTGTGTAACCACGCCCCGAAGGGGAGGAGATCTATGGGACTAGGCTTTGTACTGCGCTCCTATTGCAGTTCACTGCTCCCACCATAGAGCAAGTCTGTGAGCGGAGACCAGGAGCATTGCAGTACATGCTATTACAACAAAAGGGCTGGAACTGATTTCAGGAGCTGAAAGTGTTCAATGCCAGGCGTTCTGTCAAGTGAGGGATTACCCGCACTCACAAGAACAGCCCATGACACGTTTATGTTATAAGTATTCAAACCATAACATGTATGCTCTGAGAGCGTCTCACATATATATGACAGGATCATAACATCCATAAGTCAAATTGATCTGTGTAGTATACATCAAAACATAAATATATATTATATATGCACACATATTAGAAGGGATCCAATCATTACATATATAAAGAAATTATTAAATCATGAATAAAATTATACATATAGGTGATGCAACACAAACAGAGATGTGTGTGCATGCATATGAACCTATATCCATGTATACATATAAAATGAATTATATATATAAAAATTTATTAATAAGATATAGAGTATATATGTATAAAATATGTTAAATGTATTAAAATAATTAAAATTTATTTTAAACGTAGATAAAATAGAACTCTCAAATAATATATGAATGTAAGAATTAAAAATTAATAAAAATTAATAAAATACATCAATCTATATGAAAAAATCTAAAAGTTCTAAAAACGCATAGTGCCGCAGGGATATAAATTAGAGATTGCATATGTATACATAAATATAAGTACACTTGCATACCTCTGGAACACAATGGAAAAAACTTGTGTAAAGACAATAGAATAAACTTATGTAAAGATCTCTATGGCACCAGCAAAGCCCCATAAAATATATACCGTTATTCCATTCTTCCATTGATTTATATATACAGCCTCAATATATATGGAGTGTGTATGGGCAATGTGCGTGGGAAATAATGTATGGATATTTTTAGTCAGGGGTTCCAGTGTCTGGGGTACTGATAGATTTATTAATGCCCTCTTTTATAGTTATAGTTATAAATTGTTATATATATAATTCATTTTATATGTATACATGGATATAGGTTCATATGTATGCACACACATCTCTGTTTGTGTTGCATCACCTATATGTATAATTTTATTCATGATTTAATAATTTCTTTATATATGTAATGATTGGATCCCTTCTAATATGTGTGCATATATAATATATATTTATGTTTTGATGTATACTACACAGATCAATTTGACTTATGGATGTTATGATCCTGTCATATATATGTGAGACGCTCTCAGAGCATACATGTTATGGTTTGAATACTTCTAACATAAACGTGTCATGGGCTGTTCTTGTGAGTGCGGGTAATCCCTCACTTGACAGAACGCCTGGCATTGAACACTTTCAGCTCCTGAAATCAGTTCCAGCCCTTTTGTTGTAATAGCATGTACTGCAATGCTCCTTTTCTCCGCTCACAGACTTGCTCTATGGTGGGAGCAGTGAACTGCAATAGGAGCGTAGTACAAAGCCTAGTCCCATAGATCTCCTCCCCTTCGGGGCGTGGTTACACACGGCGCCCAAAGGAGAGGAGTTCACCAATGACACACGGAGGGAGTGTCAGCACCACCCGGAGCTTTGTCATTGGCTAGGGGGCGGCGCAATGCTACTTAATTCCGGGGGATGCATAGGACTAGCACGCTCTTAGAGGAAGTCCGAACGGACGAAACGTCAGAGCGCTGCTATCCAGCATCCCGACCGGAAGTGATGTTATGCGCTCCACTTGGTGAAGGAAACCAGGAAGTAAGCTACAGGAAGGTCATCCAAGCGGTCTTCAGGGGTCCTACCATTAACAGTGAGAGCGACACTAACATCCACATCAATTCTATATATTTGCCTGACTATTTTACAAATCTGGTACGCATGTTGTCTTAAGGGGATACGCTTTTATATGTTTTTTGGGTGATATTAAATATTATCAAAACTATATTGCGCTATGTGGATTTTTCCTTCCCTTACATAACTGCTATTATCTGGAGAGTGAAAACTACACGGTGATCAAGGAGATAGAGTGGTATGCTGACCCAATCTACCATCTGACAGTGACATGTTACACTGAAACGCGGTTTTAAAGTAACCATCTGGTGAGTTCTTTCCCCGAAGGGGACCCCATATCCCCCCACGCGGTGAATTCCTTTTTTTGGTGATTGGAGCACATATCATTGATTCTTCTGATCTGGTTACTATACTTAGCACACACAGCAAACCAGGGGTTTGCAGCACTGCTGCAGGACTATATACAAGCTCTGTACGAGTGTGGTGTTATATTTCTGCTTTTTTTTACATGTACAATTTTATTTAAGCAGCTGCTATCATTGTTTACATTGTGTCCTATTGTGAACAGATTTTATGATTATTTCCGAATTGTGAGAATCATCCTAAGCGCAGGGCTGTACTGAAGTAGGGGGGCCAGTGTTCAGTACTTTGCATACTTTGTCCTTATGTTTCTCAGTTGATGCCATTAGAGATTCTATCCAACAGGCATCTCGCCTTACGCTCCAGCTGGTGCATATGCGCAGGATTCTTTGGCTAAAGCATTGGTCAGCTGAAGCCCCATGCAAAGGACTTTTGGCCAGTTTCCCCTTTCATGGCGAACACCTGGGGATGATTTGAAAAATATATCCAAAAGATATCGAGCGATAAGACCACTCTGTTGCCAGAGAAGAAGAAAACCAAGCGTCCTTGATTTAAACGTTCTCTTTTCCCGACTCTAGGAAGATCTGCCTCCAACCAGTGGCAAAGGCATTTTCAGCCAGCCACAAAGGCTAAAGAAAACCAGGCCCAGAAGAATAAGAAGCCGTGGGGTTCAAAAGCTAACAAGCAAGACCCCAAAGCCTCTTTATGAAGAGGCACCCCCGCTCGGCCAAGTAGGGGGGACGGCTCCGTCAGTTTTCAGCTGCATGGCAGACAGAAATCCGGGACAAGTGGGTAGTATCCACAGTAACCCTAGGGGACAAGCTGGAATTTCAAGAGATCCCATCTTCTCAGTTCCGATGTTCAAGGATTTCCAAAGATCCACTTAAGAGGATCCTTCTTCAAAGGATTGGATCACTTGCTGTCTCAAGGGGTGATCATCGAAGTACCCCTAAAAGAGCAAGGTTCAGGTTTTTATTCAAACTTCTTTGTGATTCCAATGGAAACTATTCGATCCGTCGCCACCTTACAAGGTGTAAAATTTATGGTGTCTATAGACATCAAGGACGCATATTTACATGTGCCTATGCATCCCGCTCACCAAAAATTCTTAAGGTTTGCGGTAGAATATCGCCACTTCCAGTTTGTGGCTCTGCCCTTTGGTGTGGCTACCGCGCCCAGGGTATTTACAAAGGTGCTAGGCCCTCTGTTGAGGACACAGGGCCTAGCGGTAACAGCCCATCTAGACGATCTTGTGATAGATCAGTCAATGGCAGGTTTAGATCATGTTGTGCTGACTACAGTAAATTAACTGGAGCACTTAGGATGGTTTGTAAACCTACAAAAATCATCTCTACAAGCCCAAAGAAGGGTAGAGTATCTGGGCATGATCATAGACACAGTCCAAAGCAGGGTATTCCTGCAAGAGCCAAAGATCAAGTCTCTAAAGGACCTGATCTACAAGGTCAAGGCAAAAAAGGGCCATCATTTGCATGAGGCTATTAGGAAAGATGGTGGCCTCTTTCGAGGCTGTCCCTTACGCCCAATTTAATTCGAGACTACTTCAAGGCAGTATCTTGGTCGCCTGGAACAGAAAGATCCAAGCTCTGGATATACCCATGTGCCTGTCGCCACAAGTGCGCCAAAGCTTCAGTTGATGGTTAAAAACCAAGAACTTTCGGAAGGGAAGATCCTTTCTCCCAAGGTGGAAGGTTGTGTCTACGGATGCCAGCCTAATGGGCTGAGGAGCCGTTTTAGAAGAAGCTTCAGCCCAGGGAACCTGGGCCAAGACCGAAGAGAACCTGCCCATCAACATTCTAGAGATTCGGCAGTATACTTAGCCCTCAGAACCTGGACACACAGGTTACAGGGCCACCCAGTTCGGATTCAATCCGACAATGCTACTGCAGTAGCTTACATTAATCACCAAGGAGGCACCCGCAGTCAGGGTGCTCAGAAGGAGCTGCTAGCTTCCAGGTTCAACAGGAAGTTGGACAACTTTGTATCAAGGATGAGAGATCCTCTGGCCTACGGATCGGATTCTGGAATCAGTTCTCACTCATCTATGCATTTCCTCCGATCGCTCTTTTACAAAGGCTACTTTGCAGGATCAAGGAGGGAATTCCAGTAATCCTAGTGGCCCCAAATTGGCCCAGAAGGCCCTGGTACGCGAGATCATAAAGATAGCAGTAGGAAAACCTTGGAAGCTTCTGCTTCGTCACGACCTGCTGTCGTAGGGTCCAGTGTTCCATCCTTCCTTACAAAAGCTAAATTTGACGGTCTGGCTAATGAGACCTACATTTTGAGGAAACGAGGGATCTCGGGTCCAGTGCTTTCTTCATTAATGCTAGAAAGTCAGCCTCCAGGCTTATCTACTATAGAGTCTGGAAGGCATATGTTTCCTGGTGTAAAACCAAGAAATAGAATCCTCAGAAGTATGACATAAGTAAGATTCTCGCCTTTTGCCAGTTAGGAGTGTATATGAAATTAGCCCTTAGTACCATCAAGGGTAAAATATCGGCTCTATCAGTCTTTTTTCAAAGACTGCTGGCATCTCATTCCCTAGTTTGGGCTTTCATTCACGGGGTACTGCGGCTCAATCCGCCAGTCAAGTCTCCCTTGTGCCCATGGGATTTGAATTTGGTATTGTCAGTGTTGCAAAGGCAAACTTTTGAACCTATTCGCCATATTCCTTTGATCCTTTTGAGCAGGAAATTGGCCTTTTTGCTATCTCTTCTGCTAGGAGAGTATCAGAATTAGCATCTCTTTCTTGTAAAGAGCCTTATTTAATTTGTCACAAGGACAAGATTGTTCTACGACCCCCATCCTACCTTTTTACCAATGGTGGTATTGGCATTTCATTTGAATCAAGATATTGTTTTGCCTTCCTTTTTTTTCTGACCCGCGGACATCGGAGGAAAAGTTATTACACTCTCTAGATGTAGTGTAGGTGTATCTGCAGGCAACCGCTCACATACGTAAAACAGATGTTTTGTTTATTTTGCCAGATGGTCCCAAGAAGGGACAAGTGGCATCAAGATCCACCATTTCTCGGTGGATTCGACAAGTAATTATTCAAGCTTATGGTTTAAAGAACAGGATTCCTCCTTTTTCTGTTAAGGCGCACTCTACCAGGGCAATAAGTGCTTCATGGGCAGTGCATCACCAGGCTTCGATGGCTCAGATCTGTAAAGCTGCAACTTGGTCTTCAGTCCATACATTTTCCAAATTCTATCAAGTAGATGTGAAAGGACATGAGAATGCCGCCTTTGGGCATAGTGTGCTGCAGGTAGCAGTATAGGGCTTCTTGTCAGTAAGCTGCCTGCTTGATCTGTGTCTCCCACCCTTCATTGAGCATTGCTCTGGGACATCCCATTATGCAATGACTGACTGTGTCCCGTGGTGTACAATAAAGAAAACAGGATTTTTATAACGGCTTACCTGTAAAATCCTTTTCTTGGAGTACACCACGGGACACAGAGGTCCCCCCCTTCTTATGGGAACCTTACTGCTTTGCTACAAAACTGAGGTAGTTCCCTGATGGTAGGGGTTATATGGAGGGGAACTGTCTTCAATTGGTTGTGCCAGTGTCCAATCACCGCTGGTGACCCCTAACCCATTATGTAATGATTGGCTCTGTGTCCCGTGGTGTACTCCAAGAAAAGGATTTTACAGGTAAGCTGTTATAAAAAACCTTTTTTTTTTAACAACCTTGAATGAATGAATGAATGAAAAACGTATAAAGTGCGGCGCATGCGAACTGAATCGCTTAGTACCAGCCTGTATATATGCCTTCATTACCAGGTAATTTTTCTGTTTTCAGTGCTGTGATAGTTTGATTGACAATTGCATGTCACGCAACACTGTACCTAAATGAATTTTGGTGGTATTTATCAGCAACTGGGATTTTTTATTGTTTGCTATACAAAGGAAACCTGAATTCCCTACTGTCCGTTATAGAACGTGTAAAAAAATTGCAGTAACCGCATGTGATACCCCATTTTGGAAAGCAGATACTCCAAGGTGATCCATTTGTAGTGACATTTTTTGGAAATGAAGAAACCTGCTGGTATTGAGGTTGTTAAAATATAGAGTATGGTAATGGTCCACTGATACATTATTATTGTCATACACAGAAGGAGTATGAAGTAAATGGGTTAGTGAACGTGACAGAGCGGAAGAGGATGGAGATGAGTGGTTGATGTGCTGTATAAAGGAGGTGAAGGTGTTAAAGTCGCTAGAGACAGGAATGAGCTGAGATATATAGGAGAGGGGCAGGGTGAAAGTGTTACAATAGTGTTACAATAAAAGAGCCACAATCATAGTATAAGCCAACAAACAAGAAGAACCGAATTGCTGCTCCTTACAAAATTGGGAAAATCTACAAATGGCATACAAACGAACAGCACACACCAAGTGCAGTGGAGTTAAAAGCTTTAATATTAAAACCAAATGCAAATTGACCATTAACAAAATTAAAATGGGAAAGGCATGTACTCAACACTCCCCAGCATGGGTGTCTCTGTTTTCATACTTGTAGTCCTGGACAGCAGGGCTGTCAGATGGAGGAATACCTACAGCTGAAGGATGGACCACCACTCTATACTCATGCACAGTGTGTTACAGGGAATCTTCTGAATGCCATCACATGCAGGTGGAGCAGCGGGGTGGTAACACAGTTTGAAGAACCTCCTTCTTTGATAAGCCTACCTAGAGGGAATACTGTGATTGCTTTATGCAGGAGAAGAGGGAGGGCACATGACACAACACTGCAACCTGATATTCTCAGTGCTGACAAAGACAGCAGCAGATGGACTACGTTAACCAGCTGAACCACATAAAACATCTAACAAAACAAATGGTTTTAGTAAATGCACATAAAATAGGATAGCAGATAGACGTGAGCAAAAGTGCTGTGCCGTGTATATATGTGTATATGTATGTATGTGTGTGTGTGTATATATTAGGGCTGTTACTGATCAAAATTTTTCTGTTCGATTAATCGTTTTTTTTTTTTTACCGATTAATCGACTAATTCCGATTAATTATAACGCACACACAGATCCAACTACTTTTAGCTGATCTCCTTGCAGGCTGATTCCCAGTGCAGCTACCAACCACTGGAAAATAGATAGCAGGATACAAAAAACACACAAAGGCAGAGCTCGATGGGAATGGCATTAAAACTTTTATAGTCTTCAAGTAGGTAACCGAATAAATATTGCACTGGAGATAAAATCGATGTAGCTACATAAACTGTAAAAATGGTGCGAGTAATACCAAACAGTACCAAAAGCAGTCATAAAAACATGTAGCTAAGTATGATACTGTTATAAAAATGTGTATAACGATACCACTGCTGAATCCAGATGAGGAGAGGTTAACATCAGTCCGTCAGGCATGTAGATGTCCCATGAAGGGAACTATCACAACTCCCAGTGGATGGCTGTAGAACCCCAGGTTGATAAAGGGAAGTGTAACAGCCCTTGCTTGTGGCAGATAGTAAGGTCCCGCCGGCATGCAGATATGAAAGCACAGCTAAGGAGCCCTTCAGATGGACACTGCAAGTCCCGCCGGAGTCCGTGACGTTACTGGATCTCCAACGGAACTCCCTGAAGGCCCAGAAGCCGGCGGAGAGGTGAGTACCAATCCAAAAGAATTTTAATAGATCAAAAAAATTAAAGATTAATCGATTAATTAAAAGTTAATTTGCACAGCCCTAATATATATATATATATATATATATATATATATATATATATATATATATATATATATAGTGTACTGGGCATCAGCTAGCGAACTACATTACGTAGCAAACCTGGTGACTTGCTCTAAGGTATTCAAAGGTATATAAAGCTCTTACTAAAATGTACTAGAGAGACATATTGGATTTCTTCTGCCCTTGACTCTCTAGCACGATGGTGACTTAATGATGAACTAGAGATAAACACCATATTGTGACACAGTGGATTCAGAAACATGTACAATAAAAAAAACTCAATATATACAATAGCTATATATTAGGCCCCTTGCACACAGGTGGCTGTTCAAAGCATGTTTTGTTATTTTGAAATTTCAAGACTCCAGGTACAGCGATCACTTGCATTTGTACATTGCTATTAGCTGCATTTACTTGCGTTTACATGCGGATGCGTTTAGCTGCGTTGGAACATTCTTGCCATTTCTGATGTGCTTCCTGTTTTTTTTCTCTCCTTGTTTCCGCTGCTATCTGCAGGTGAAATGGTACACTGCGATTACCTGCAGGTATTTAGCTGCGGTAGATAACTTGATCTATCCGCAGCTAAAAGCTGAATTCTATCTATCCGTGTGAAAGGGGCCTTAATGTCGTTATAAGTTCACATTGTAGGAAAAGTGATCACCATTATTATTTCTGTTTATTACCGGTATTTATGTAGTGCAGACAATTTATGCAACGCTTTTCATGTATGTTGTGCATTTGCATAGGTCCCTGCCCTCAGGGAGCTTACAGTTTGAGATCCCTATCTCGCATTCATATACACACATGCTGGAGCCAATTTGGGACACAAGACAGTTGATTTGCCACCATGTCTTTGGAGTTTAGAGGGGAGACCCGAGCACCCGGAGGAAACCCACACAGGCCCAAGGGGAACATGCAAAAACCTCCCAACCACAGCACTATGTGTGTAGTGCTGTGGTTGGGATTCAAATCACTGACTCTGGTACTACCCTAATTTACAAATTAATATGAGGTCTTTAATTCATTATAGATATTTGAGACAAAACATATGCAAAATAGATTTTTTATAAGGCGGTATGTGTGAGTTTGTGTGTGTGTGTGTGTGTGTTTTTTTTTATATATACAGTGTGTGAGTTTATGTATTTATCTATGTGTATGCATGTTTATATGTGGGTGTGTATGTATGTTTATATGTTTGTATATGCAAGTTTATATCTTGACATTACTGTACTTAAATGTACACCATGCAAGTGATATGTATGTTTGCACGGATATGTAAAGGCATCCTGTGCATCTCAGTGCAGGCAGTCTTGTTCATGTTAGTTGGGGCACAGAGGTTGCACAGACACAACTGCTGCTCCCAATTTATACATCCATGTGGGTGCAGGTCCCTGAACACAGACAGTGTGATTTCAGGGACCCTTACCCACACAGATATCAAATTGGAAGCAGCAGCTGTGTCTGTGCAGTCACTGCATCCCAATTGACATGACTAGGACTGCCTACACAGGAATGCATGGAACAGCTGTGCATCCCTGTGTGAGAAAACATGGCTCTCACACAGATGCACACTTAAGCACACCATTCTCAATGAGGCCTTACTCCTGACCCCTAAACTTTGTATAAGTGTTTTTTTTTTTTTTTAAAGTAAGCAGATATGCTTTTTTAGACTGGGGAGCCTTGAGAATGCAAATACTTTAAAGGTTACCCTGACTGAAAAAAAGTTTGAGAAACACTGTTTCTATTCCAACCTTGGGGAAACGGTTTGTGGGAGGCCCATTTCTTTACATTCAGGCCTTGTACACACGGCCCAGAATCTCGTCAGGAAAAAAACGTTGTTTCTCTTATTGTCCATGGACGGACACAGCTCCTTAAATCTTGACAAGTGGGTTATGTTCCCTGTTTACAGGAGAGGACTAGGCAGAAACATGTTAGATAATTAAATACATGTTACATTAACAGAGTTGAACAGCCCCACCCAGGGGGCGGTCCCTCCAGACATAACCCTCCTCACTGCAGCCTGCAGCCTCAGTTTCGTTCTGCCTAGCAAAGGAGAAGGACATATGGCTCCCTTTTTGGGCCCAGCGCCCTGAGGAGAAATTTTATTTGATTTTACTTTTTCTTGAAGAATCTTCTTTCAACTGTCGGCTGAGAGACAGGCTGGATAATATAGATCCTTGTAGTCTACTCAGTCCGACCAGCAAGCCTGGGCACACCTTTGCAAAGAGGCTGGGTCTGCCACGCCATATCCCATGACTCCTGGGGTGGCTGGTGAGCTTTGCTCCGAGGTCCACATATGACTGGGCTGTGGTGTTGTCTCACTCACAGTGGACTGGGCCGACAGCTACCTCCATTGCAGTTGTAGTTCTGTCAGGAATGCGTCAGCGAGTCCTCGCTCAGACGGGTAAGTACAGTCCCTCCTGCTTCGGTAGGTTGGTACGGCTGGGCATTCCTGGGGTTCGGGGGTCCTCTTCTCCTCCCTTCCTTGCTCCTTTTCCCTTGCTGCATTGCTAACATTGCCGCTGTCAGGGGGGAGGGGGCCTTCCTGAGAGGACTGTGTTATCTGGCCTGTGTTTTTTCACTGTTAAAAAGCCCTGTGATGAGCACAGATGTTTGATTATCCTGTATTATACTTCAGCGAGTAGTTAGACGCTGACTGGTGATCCTTACCCACCTGTAACGGTTTTGTATGGTCATTTTATCTCATGTTCATTGCAATGTATCTGTGTCTTATCCTTAAAAAAAAAAAGCCCTAGGAGGCTTTTCCTGTTTAAACGCGGCATTTTGCCGCCATTTGGCACACAGGTCCCTGCAGATGCCGCACAGTTACCTCACGGTTCTTTTTCTCTCACACGCTGTGTGCTGAGAGCGGACGGCAGCACTGGGCAGTCTCCTCCTGAGGTGAGTCCCCTGGTTAACCCTGGTCAGCGCAGCAAGTGGGTGAGAGGGCCTGAATAGGGCTCTAGGAGCTTTTGTTTATTTGTAAGCACAGGTGTGCATATTATAATACACACTATGTAAATATTATTAATATCTGGAGTCAGTATCTGGGTCCTTCCCCACATGCTGTGGTGGCAGCAGGTGTTAGCACCTGGGATTCCCACAGAGGTTTTATTGTTAGTCCTGGACATGTTTGTGCCAGGGTGGGGGTGGACTGTGGACGGGCAGTAAAAGAGTGCCCCCTTTCCCCGTTATCTCCTGGGGAATGCTCTGTTATCGAGCCATGGACCAGGTACCTGGGTAGTAAAAAAAAAAAAAGAAAAAAGCCGGATAAGGCATTTATGGGTGCGCTTTTTACTGCTGCAAGGGACTCTCTTAAGCTGCATAGGGCAGCTGGGTTTCCGCCGAGGGCTCGGTCTTTTTTGGATCACACAAATCAGACCGCTCTGTGTAGGTTTTTTTCCCTTCTGTGCCCTTTGATAATTTCTGAGATACGGAATGAGAAAAGCCGATGAGGGCTTTTGTAGTCCCTCACCGCCGGGCGGGAACCCCCGCTTCTATGGATCTGACTGATAGAAGATCCGAAGTACTGACCTGTTCCAGGTTTACAATGCTGGAGTCTGACTTGCGGCCTATTGTGGCCACTACTCTGGGGTCTCAGTCAGCGCTGGCGCCATTTTTTGGGAGGTTTTTCAATTACATTGAAAACTCCCATTGGCAGCCATTTTGTCATAGCTGCGCTATGGCGCAGCTTACATTGCTGTCAGCCATTTTCCTGTGGCCGCGGTCTGAACGCTCGGCGGCCATCTTGGAGTAGTCTTGACCCCTAGTGCTGTATACAACTCACGGAGTGAGCATTTTGCATCAGACAGTGGAGCACCGACTCTCTCCCAAAGTTATTAGGCTAGCAGACCAGCTGGTCCAGGGCCTCATATAGGTCTGTGATGCTTCATTGAATTCTGCGCCCTTGTTATCCAGGGCTTCTGTTTCAGAATGGTTTTATGCACACGGTGGTGTAGTGGTTAACTCCATTACTTGGCAGCAAGAGAGTCATTGGTTTGAATCCGGACACTGACGCCAATCTGCCTGGAGCTTGCATTGTTGCTCCCTGTGTCTGCGTGGGTTTCCTCCGGGTACTCCGGTTTCCTCCAAAGGCATGTGTGCATACACCTACATAATATACATACACACTATGTGTGTGTATTATTTAGGGGTAACCCTCCCAGGCCGTTAAAGGCCCAGCTGGGGGACTAATCCGTCCCTGGGTGCATAAGCCGATCACGCCGGCACCCAAATCCTGCCAGTGTATGTAGCCTTCCCTCCCTGTCTCTAGGTGGGAGGGGCGGCTTGCAGGTTCACAATTCGGTGAAACCTCCCTGCTCTCCGACCAGTGGGTCTGCGAGGTAGTCTCTTCGGAGTACTAGATAGGGTTTCCTCCTATCCGCAGAACAAAGTTCTTTCTTTGTGTCTTCCTCTCCCGGCCGTCTGTCTGCCTTGGGCAGTGTGGGATTTGCTAAGCTGCAGGGTAATTTTACCTTTCCTGCAGGACGAGAGGTTTGGGTTTTTTTATGGGCCTCAGGCCCTAAATACCTTTTGTGAACGTCGGGTAGTTCCGCATGGAATCCATTTGTTCGGTGGTAGCTGCGCTCCACCTGGGGGACGTCCTGGCGTCCTCGGACATTAGGAACGCACACATGCATGTCCCGTTTTGCGCATGTCAGTGTTTTTTTCTGTGCTTCGTGATGAGAGAGGGTCTCTGTCAGCCTGTGGCCCTCCCTTTTGATCTGGCGTCAGCACCATGGGTTTTCAGCTAGGAGCTCGCACTTATCCTAACTTTGTTGGGACAGTGAGGCTTTGCCTCATTGGCTACTTGGACGACTTTCTTCTGAGAGCAGCTTCTGTCTCCGACCTAGTGGATGTGTTATTCCCATTCAGACCCTCTGAAGATTCGGGTGGGTGTTAAACATTTAGGCCAGAAGGTGTAGCTCAGTGGCAGCAAGCCTGCCCTCCATGTGTGCGACCCAGGGTTCAAATTCTGGGCATGCTAGATTCCGACTCAGCGTTGGAGTATCTAGTGTTGATCCAGACTCCTCGGTGACAAAGGTCCTCCTTCCCCTGGAGAAATTGCAGACTCTTCAGTCTGCGGTGAAGGTATTGGCATCACGCAATCAGTCTTCTCTCCGGGTGCCTGCTGGTTCGGGGCCTGTGGGTAGTCTCCTTCAAGGCGGTACTGTATGCCCAGTTCCACACTCTGGTTTTCTAGGGGAAATACTGTCCAGGTGGTAAAAATCTCTTGTCTCTGAAATCATCAGATTCCGGTGTGCCACCTAGTCAGAGTCTCTCTGAGTTGGTGACAGAGATCCCTGACTCTTCGGTCCGGGAGGTTGTTTCTTCCTTCCAGTGGTCAGTGTTTACGACGGATGCCAGCTCACGGGTTGTGAACCTGGGGGCTTCACAAACCTGGGGGGTCCAGTCGGCCCTGAGTAGCTGGACTTGCGTGGACCTATGGCCACACCCCCCTGGGTGTGTCTGGTCTCGGTAGCTACCCAGGGTTGGGCCTGGATAGTGCCTGGGTGGGAGACCGCCTGGGAATACCAGGTGCTGTCTACTGTTCATATTTTAGGCGATCAGGCTATGCTTCTCCTTGTGGTCGACCGATCTGGTTTCAGCCGGACAACGACACGGCCGTGGCTTCGGTCTACCATTAGGTATACCGGCAGGCGGACTACTGGAGTCGCCAGATGCTGGACCAGGGCGACTGGTCTTTGTGCTTGGGGTGTTTCGGCTCCCTTGCAGGAGGTGAGCCTCACAGGGCATGGATCTCCTGGCCGCCCGTCTCCGCAAGGGTGTCAAAGTTAGTGGCCAAGTCTAGTGATCTGGTACAGATGCGTCAATCACGCTGGTGGCCCTGTGGGGTCTGTATCGGCGACTTTTTTGCCGTTCCTCCATGGTAGTTGCTTCCTCTGCTGCTCCACAGAGTGGAGGCTGAGGAGATCCTGATGATTCGAATCGCTCCCGATTGACCTCGGTGTCCTTGGTACGCCGATATCGGGCGCCTGGTAGCGGTGGTACCCTGGCGGTTGCCAGGGCAGGAGTTCCCTCTGTCTCGAGGTCCCATACTTCCTCCTGTTGTACAGTCACTGACTTGCTCAACATGGTTATTGGAAGCCAGACTTTAGGTGACCGGGGTCTGTCTGACTCGGTCATCTCAACATTGCTGAGGGCACCATAGTCTTCCGGAGGATCTACCGTCACACCTGTCAGGCCTACAGCTCTTGGTGCGAAGGGATGGAGTGACGTACTCGGTGTCCAGGGTCCTGCTGTTTTTAAAGCTTGGAGTGGATCTAAAAATTGCTTAAAGCACGGTTTGGGGGCAGATTTCAGCCTTGGCTGTGTTCTTTCAGTGGCCTTTTTTGCAGCCTGTTCCCTGGTTGGCCCCTTTTTGTGTGCAGGGGGTTTGTCATATACTTTCCCCTCTTGGCCCATCTCTTCCCCCATGAGTTTTGACTCTGGTGCTCTCGGTTCTTCAGGAACCTTCCTTTTGGAAACATCAGAGAGATTTTCTCTTGACACTGTCTCAGAAGGTGGCCCCTTTAGTGGCCTTTACCTCTGTTAGAGGGGTTTCTGAGATGGCGGTCTTGTCTTGCAAGCCACCATGCTTGATCCTCCATAAGGATTAGGTCATGGTGCGCCCGCGAACTTCCCTTCTTCCGAAGGAGGTTTCGGCCTTTCATACCTTAGGCGTGGTACATGCTTTGCTGGTGTACCAGCCTACTACGGCTCCGTTTCGGAGTTCTGACTCTCTTTTGTGTCGGTGTCTGGTCCACAAAAGGGCCTGTCGGTCTCGTCGACCACCATTTCTCGGTGGATCAGGCAGGCCATCATACAGGCCTATGCTCTTAAGGGGCGGGCCCCCCTTTCCGGTCACGGCAATTGGTGCTTCCTGTTTTTTTTTTTTTTCGACATCATGCGTCGGTCTCACAGGTGAGTGAGTGAGTGAGTGCGAGACTTGTAAAGCGCAACACATGCAAACTGAATCGCATCTGCGAGCTGTATGCATTTCATGGGTAAGGATCCCTTGACCTCCGAAGAGATGTGTTTTAATCTTTCTCCTGAAGGCCAAGTGGTCCGACTCCAGTCGGATGGTGGTTGGTAGTGCATTCCACAGGCGAGGTCCCTGGACTGCAGATCTTCGATCTCCTTTGGACTTGTATCTGGGTTTGGGTATCTGGAGTAGGTTTTTATTGGTGGATCGCAGAATGCGATTGGGGTTATGGGCTTTTATTTTTTCGCATAGATATTGGGGGTCGTTGCCTTGAATACACTTATGTATTAGACAGAGTGCCTTGAAAGTGATTCTGTCTTTTACTGGCAACCAATGAAGGGATCTCAGTGAAGGTGAGATTGATTCCCATGGTTTTTTTCCAGTCACTCGTCGAGCGGCCGTATTTTGAACGACTTGCAGATGAGTGATTTGGTATTTCGGGAGTCCTAGATAGAGTGAATTTGCGTAGTCGAGTCTGGAATTGATGATTGTTCCCACCACGACTGCAATGTCCTCTTTCGGGAAAAAGGGCGTGAGTCTGCGTAGTAGGCGCAGCAGATGGTGGGATCCGCTGACTACTGACCCTATTTGTGCATCCATTGTCATGTAGGTATCGAAAATGACTCTGAGACTTTTGACTTTGGTGCTAGGGGTGATAGTTTTACCCAGAATGGGCGGGGGAGTCCATGTTGACGCGGGGTGATTTTTACGGTTAGCGTGAAACAGGAGAAGTTCTGTTTTCGAACCGTTGAGTTTAAGATAACTGTTTGTCATCCAGTTATCTATTAGAGTAAGGCATTTCTCTAGTCCAAGAGAATGATCCTTTTTGTTGCAGATGCGGAAATACAGTTGTGTGTCGTCTGCATAGGAGTGGTAAAGTAACTTCTGGTTACTGATGATTTCAAAGAGAGGGCGAAGATAGATATTAAACAATACGGGCGATAAGGGAGATCCCTGAGGGACTCCGCATGATACCGTACGTTTTTCAGAAGTGAAAGACCCCAGTTTCACTATTTGTGATCGGTTTTCCAAGAAGGAGGAGAACCAGGGTAAAACACCTTCAGCGACTCCGGCTACTTCATAACCCACTTGTCAAGATTTAAGGAGCTGTGTCCGTCCATGGACATCAGAGAAAAGGATTTTACGGTGAGTACAAAAAATCCTATTATTTCCTGACGAGATTCTTGGCAATAATCTCTTGCCGCCCAATTGTACACACAGTCCTTTCAAAAGAACCGCGGTTTGTTTTGAAAGGCAAGAATGTGGCGACGTCATCGCGTACGACGCTCGTCACATTTGATGCCTTCGCCACCATCTTGCTTTACCCTGGAAGCTACCGCGCATGCGTCAAAGTCATTTCGAGCATGCACGCTTTTCCACGGCGACAGGTAAGTATACACACACTTGGGTTTCTCGTCGGGGAAAAAAAGGCAGACAAGAATCCCCACAAGAAAATAGAAAGCAGGATCCCCATTTTTTTCGTTGAGATTCTGGCCAGATTTCCCGACGAGAAACCTGAAAGCCTCGTACACACGCTCGGTTTACTCGACAAGAAAGCTCTGCCAGCTGTTTTCTTGCTGGTTCTTGCCGAGAAAACCAAACGTGTGAACGAGGCTTAAGATTGTGCCCCTGTGCACAAAGCTAGATTTATGAATACATGGTATGATGAGTTTAGTGTGGAGGAACCCAAGGGGTGCCTACACCCTTTTGGGATGAATTAAAACGTTAAAACAATATCTTCTTGTCCAGCTTCATTACCTGACCACACAAATGCTCATAGTTTTGGAATGTTGTATGCTTCTATAGGTGTGATGCTCTGGTGTCCAAAAATGTTGCCCATATAGTGTGTATCTTCTTTTGTACGTGTACACTGATTCATCTTTGTTTTTATTTAATTTAGCATCATTGTAAAGAAGAGGCATCAGAATCTACTTCACAAGAGCCTGATCTAGAGAAGATTTTAGAAGATGCATTGCTGCTGACGAACAAATGGCTTGAAGATGTGTTTGGGCACAGATTTAATTTCTATGAGTATGGAAAGTTTTCTTCAGAGCTTTGGGTAAATTTTTTTTTATACTTCTATAATTGTTTAATGAAAGATAAGCAGTTACCAGTGCAGCTATTCTACTTATTGATAATTTGTCAGTTTCAATACAGTTTCAATACCCATTTAAAAATGAAAAGTCTGCCGACATGGACTCAAGCACATTAACATGCTTACAGTGTCTTTTAAAAAGTATTCATACCCTTTAAAATTTTCCACATTTTGTCATGTTCCAACCAAAAATGTAAATGTATTTTATTGGGATTTTATGTGATGGACCAACACAAAGTGGCACATAATTGTGAAGTGGAAAGAAAATGATAAATGGTTTTAATTTTTTTTTACAAATAAATATCTGAAAAGTGTGGTGTGCATTTGTGATTATCCCCCTTTACTCTGATACCCCTAAGTAAAAACTGGTGGAACCAATTGCCTTCAGAAGTCACCTAATTAGTAATCTGAGTCCCACCTGTGTGTAATTTAATTTCAGTATCAATACAGTTGTTCTGTGAAGCCCTCAGAGGTTTTTTAGAGAACCTTAGTGAACAAACAGCATCGTGAAGGCCAAGGAACACACCAGACAGATCAGGGATACAGTTGTGGAGAAGGTTATAAAAAAAATATCCCAAGCTTTGAACATCTCACTGAGCACTGTTCAATCCATCATCCGAAAATGGAAAGAGTATGGCACAACTGCAAACCTACCAAGACATGGCCATCCACCTAAACTGACAGGCCGAGCAAGGAGAATATTAATCGTGGAAGCAGCCAAGGTAGCCCTGGATGAGCTGCAGAGATCCACAGCTCAGGTGGGAGAATCTGTCCACAGTACAACTATTAATTGTGCACTCCACAAATCCAGCCTTTATGGAAGAGTGGCAAGAAGAAAGCCATTATTGAAAGAAAGCCATAAGAAGTCCTGTTTTCAGTTTGCGAGAAGCCACATGGGGGACACAGCAAATTGAACTTTTTGGCCTAAAAGCAAAATGCTATGTGAGGTGGAAAACTAACACTGCACATCACCCTGAGCACATCGTCCCCACCGTGAAACATGGTGGTGGCAGCATCATGTTGAGATGCTTTTCTTCAGCAGGGACTGGTCAGAGTTGATGAGTAGATAGATGGCACCAAATACAAGGCAATCTTAGAAGAAAACCTGTTAGTCTGCAAGACTTGAGACTGGGGCGGAGGTTCACCTTTCAGCAGGACAACGTTCCTAAACATGCAGCCTGAACTACAATGGGATGGTTTAGATCAAAGCATATACATGTGATAGAATGGCCCAGTCAAAGTCCAGACCTAAATCTAATTGAGAATCTGTGGCAAGACTTGAAAATTGCTATTCAGAGGTTCTCCATCCAATCTGACAGAGCTTGAGCAATTTTGAAAAGAAGAATGGGCAAAAATGTCACTCTGTAGATGTGCAAAGCTGGTAGAGACATAAACAACAAAACTTGCAGCTGTAATTGCAGTGAAAGGGGGTAAAATATTATGAAAACCATTTATCATTTTCCTTCCAGTTTCAAGTTTTTGGTTGTAACATGACAAAATGTAGAACATTTCAAGGGGTATGAATACCTTTTCAAGGCAATGTATGAGTAATGTCTCTACTATGCCAATCTGGCTCTGGGCTCCCCCTTGAGGCTCAGGCTAGAAGTATGTTATGCTTATTTACATTTTTTTTTTACTTGCCTTCACCTGATGTATTCAGTCCAGTCATGTGACATGCTAGTTCCCTTTTTTCTTTAGACTACTGCTGGTGGTGGTCAGTCCTGGGTGATGCAGAGAACAGTGCTAATGTGATGACATCAGAACTCTTCTCTACATAAATACACTAGATGTGCAGTGTGCTGTGCTCAGGAGGGGGGGGCATTCACAGTATTTTCTTCTTCTACCGGTTTGACCGATTTGAGTAATGCTGTGTGTCATATAACTCGGATGACTGAGAACACCTTGTGGAGAGGAAGAGGAACTGCAGGCAACATGTTGATTTAAGTATTGCGGACCAAGCTACTTTTTTTTTTATCTCCAGAGGGGGGATATTAAAGGGGGAGAGGGAACATTAAAATATATATGTTTAAACTTGGAGTTTGGATTTAATATTGTACCTTTTTCTGATTTTGTGATGCCATTGTATCCCTTTATATTTTCTAAAATGTTAATTATTGATGCCAAAAAAGAGAGTTATAATTAAAAGCCACAATTTGTATTTATGCAAGTATACATGCCATATAGAGAATTGGTGACATTTGCATAGTAATGATATTTTTACTGTTGTTCTGTATTTGATTCAACTTGTCCTGTTTGATCAAGGTATGGGATCAGATTCTGAAGGCTGGTGAAAATGTAACTCCAAAGTGGAAGGACTCTCTTCTGTGTGTTTTACACAGAAAGATAAAACAGGTATCCTATTTTATACAGACATTCACCTAAAAGATTTGTTTGTTTTCTGTTCTGTGTTCTTCCAAACCCTTCAAATTACAGCTTTCCATAGATTTACCTAGCTAACTCAAAGCTATGTTAAAGGGAAGCTACAGTGTTTTTGGTAATATTTTTTTTTTCTTTACTGTTTGCAATTTTTATGTTTTTTCCTTATTTGTATAAATTCTTTACTGATACATACGTAGTACGATGAGCATTTATTAAAGCAGAGTTTCACTTAAAAGTGGAACTTCCGATTATTTGTCTCCTCCCCCCCCCCCTCTGATGCCACATTTGGCACCTTTCAGGGAGAAGGGGGGAACAGATACCTGTTTTTGACAGGTACCATTTCCCACTTTCGAAAGACGGGGCCACGACTCTATCTCTCGAAATTTCGGCCCCCTTTCTGCCTTCACCGCCTGACCAATTGGAAACTGCAGCGTGCTTTGCTCATGCACAGTAGGGAACCGGATGTGAAATCAAAAGGCTCCACTGCTGGGTCCCTTAACAGGAATGGCGGCAGCTGCACCCGACAGCTGATCTGAAGATCGGCTGGGGTGTGGCCATCGTGGGCTCCCTGGATAGGCATGTGTCCATTTATTAAAGCTTGAATTGCAGAGCATGTTAAGATTTCTTATAAGGAAGCCCAGCATTGCCTGCTTTCTTGTTGATTGTCTCTGCAGATTGACCATTCTGACAGTCCAAAGAAGTGGAGTGTGTCTAAAGCCAGCCATAGACGGATTGAAATTTGTTCGGTTCCTGCTTGGCTAGCAGAATTTTGATATGGACTTTAGACAAACTTCACTTGTTTCTCAGAAGAAATGGGCCTGTCAAGATTTTCAATCTGCAGAGGCAACCAAGCAAGAAAGCAGGCAATGCTAGGTTTCCTTATAGTTGATCTTAACGTGCTCTGCAATTCAAGCCTATTGAGTTCTCAGCATATTTTTTATATATATGTATGTATGTATGTATGTATGTATGTATGTGTGTATATATATATATATATATATATATATATATATATATATATATATATATATATATATATATATATATATATATATATATATATATATATATATTAATAAAGGTTTTATTCAATTAAGGGAAGGCTAGCTGTACTGAAGTCGATCCATCAATCAACTTCAGTACAACCAGACAGGTTTTTTTGTATGATATCTGCCCCCGAATATAGTCGCCAGCAGTAATCAATTTATTCTGCTGGTGGGGAAGACTCTGCAAGTGGAATTCCCCCATCAAAACTGACTGTGTTGATGGGGAAATCAAGCAATTTTCTTTCCTTCAACTCGTGGTTGAAGGAAAGAAAATTGCATAATGTATGAGCTAATCACCTGTGTTTGCAATCCAATCTCCTGCTATTCGGGTCAATTCTCAAATTGGGCTATTCAGTCTGTTCACAATGTAAAAGAAGATTAGGCTTCATGAACTGGGGCTGTTACCATGACCTCGCCAGGTGCTAGTAGCAGGTGGTAAAATGTATAAAACATTCCTATGCAATATTTTATGTTTAGATGAAAAAGCAGAGAGGCCAGCTCTCTCAGTTAAATAAAAATAAGATGCAAGTGTGTACACTTGGCATAACTGTTTTACAGTGGAAAGCAGAATTTAAAAAGTGGCTGGACTCCCTTGCTTTTTTTTAAAGTGGAAATTCTGCCAAAACGTTTTTGGTTTGTAATGAATAGCATGGTATTTATTAAGCATTTATTGCTGTCTGCGTTCCATTTGGATGGTTTACCTTCACTTACTCTCCTGGTGACAGCATTGCCACAGGGAAAGCAAGGGACAAATGTCCCTAACAGGGAAACCACAGGAAACGAGCACGTTTTTTTATCCTTTGTAAAATGTCCTGTTTAGGTGACTGAGGTGATTGTAGCCGTATTAGTGCACTTGCAAAAAGAACAATTGAGTACTGTCCATGATACTTTTTTTTTTATTTGCACTAACATCACAATTTTCAGGACAAGCTTCCACTTCTTCAAGGTCAAAGCAGTACTAATACACAAAGTTTTAGCAGAATGTTAAGTAACAGTCTGAGAGGGGGAAAAAAACACATAAACGTACATACTCGGCAATGGTAATTAAACTTGGATCACTGGTACGTTTACAAAGTCCTTCTGTGGAAGGAGAGTTAAAGTGGATGTAAACCCACTCTCATCCTTTCTAAACTACTGACATAGTGGTTATCTATAAGGTTATACATGCCTCCTGCATGTATCCTTACCTGTCAAATGTCTGCCCTCTGTCTGTTATGAGACCTGAAAAACTGCAGATTCTGTGGGTGGGTCTGTTGTCTGAAGCTCGGTGGGTGGAGTCGTGATGTCAGTAGACTCCCCACCCTCCTCTACACTCCCCTTGTCAGCTTGCATTTTCACCTGTGTATTACTTGCACTAAATTCTGCTATGATCACTAACATACAGTCAAAACCCAGAAAAGTAACCACATGACTTCATCATGCCCAATCATGCTGAGATGTGGAACAGCAAATCATGGGAGAGCTGCAGAAGAATGGAGTGGGGGTGGGAAATGTCTCAGGCTCATGCATAAGATATGTAAATCACCTGTCCCAGAGCAGGGGGGGGAGAATAGACAGGGTTTTCTCTGTTTGTCTTAAGCCCCATACACACGGTCACACTTTTTGCCAACCAACTTCAAAATCTGCAAGTTTTCTAATTTGTCCGACCGTGTGTACGCTCCATCGGACCAACTTTTTCGGGTTTCATCCGACAAAAAGTTGGGTCTGCAAACGGACCAACTTTTCAGCAACAAAAGTCCGATGGTGCCTTGTCTGACCGTGTGTACAGCAAGCCAACCAACTTTTGTACAAAGTGAAAATACGCATGCTCAGAACCAATGTTAAAATCAACAAACAATAGCAGAAGTTAACCAAAGGGTGGCGGTAAAGAGCAGAAAAACCACGTGATGTTGGGTAATTTTTAGAAAAGTTTGCAGAAAAGTCTGACCGTGTGTATGCTATGGGTGTGACCGGACAAATCAATTAGGACAAAAATCCAAGGGAAAGTTTGTTGGATGTCTGATCGTGTGTACGAGCCTTAAGAAAGTAATAGAATTCCTGCGAGCCTCAATCAACCCAAAGCCTAATGGATATCACTAACCAACTGCAAGCGTTACACACATCTCATAAGCTCATGCACGTAGACAAAAATAGTAAATAAAATCAGGCAGAAATACCCCTCATGAAGATACGATTACCCTGTATCGAACACGTGTAGGGAAGGGGCCAAGACGACATGACGACCAGTCTACCTGCTTAGGAGGAAAACATACACCATTCCAAAACCAGCCGCTGTAATATTTCATGCCATACACAGAGTGGTGCACTAACGCACCTGGTACATGTGAGTACCCCATTGGGGGGTTGTTCTTATTTGTTTAATAAAACATTTAAAGCAATATCACACTATCAAGGTGTTTTATTCCCCATTATTCCGGAGATACTGGCCCGGATTAAGATAGCAGTTACGGCGGCGTATCTCTGGATACGCCGTCGTAACTCTGAGTTGCAGGGTCGTATCTATGCGACTGATTCATAGAATCAGTTACGCATAGATTTCCCTAAGATCCGACCGGCGTAAGTCTCTTACGCCGTCGTATCTTAGTTGCATATTTACGCTGGCCGCTAGGTGGCGCTTCTGTCGATTTACGCTAGGAATATGCAAATTAGGTAGATACGCCGATTTAGAAACGTACGTCCGCCCGACGCATTTTTTTATGTCGTTTACGTTAGGCTTTTTCCGGCGTAAAGTTACCCCTGCTATGAGGGGTATGCTTTGTTAAGTATGAACGTCGGGCCATGGTCAAATTTTACGTCGATTACGTAGTTTGCGTAAGTCGTTCACGTATAGGGCTGTACGTAAGTTAAGTTCACGTCTAAAGCAATGACGATTTGCGGCGTAATTTCGAGCATGCGCACTTTCGTAAAAAACTTTAAATACGTGGGGTCACAATTAATTTAAATAAAACACGCTCACATCATCCACATTTGAATTCTGCGGGCTTACGCCGGACCATATACGTTACGCCGCCTTAACTTAGGGCGCAAGTTTTTTCTGAATACGGAACTTGCGCCCTAATTTACGCCCGCCGATAGATACACTATTGTATCTGAATCCGGGCCACTGTGTGGGAAGCCCAGGATCCTGTTACCATTATAGAACCCAGGGGGGGTTCACAAGCGTGTACTGTCTGAGCATAATCGCTAAGTTGCACGCTCCAAGGTGAGCATTTAATACCTAGGGGGTCACTGGAATGAGAGCACCAATGCATGATCTGCAACACCTGTCAATCATTTTCAGACGCATGGATTTATAAGCATGTCAGCAGTGCTATTACTGGATACCACGCATATGCACTTTTTTCAACAGGACTGTCACAGCATTGTTTTATAAAACATATAAAACGTATACCACCGGACACTTATATCTGTGTTACAAAGCACATGAACACTTTATTATTAATGTTTTAATTGACATAATTATTATTTTTATTTTGGTCATATCACATCTATGTCACATATGTCACATTAACACTACATGTGTTTGTTTTAATCTTCAGCACACATTTATTGTGTGATATTCAAAAGCGCAGTGTATATATTTGTATTTTTCTCTGTCTGTTTTATCTCACTGACAAAAGATAAGAGGATTGCTCAGAGCTGAATTCTTTTTTTGTGGCAAGACTGGGCACAGATGATCTGAAATCCTATACTATACATTGTGCCAGCCAAAAAATAAATAAAACAATTCAGGTTAACGTCCACTTTAACCACTTAAGGACCGCCGCACGGCAATATACGTCGGCAGAATGGTATGGCTGGGAACAGGGACGTATATACACGTCCCCTTTAAGAGCCCAGACCCCGGTCCGAAGCTCCGTGACCGCACCCGCGATCGGTCACAGGAGCTGAAGAACGGGGAGAGGTGTGTGTAAACACACCTTCCCCATTCTTCTGTGTGGCAGTGACACTGATCATCAGTGACGTCACGCCTACAGCAAGAATCACTCCCTTAGGGCACACTTAACCCCTTAGTGCCACCTAGTGGTTAACCCCTTCACTGCCATTGTCATTTTCACAGTAATCCGTGCATTTTTATAGCACTTTTCGCTGTGAAAATGACAATGGTCCCAAAAATGTGTCAAAAGTGTCCGATGTGTCTGCCATAATGTCACAGTCACGAAAAAAATTGCTGATCGCCGCCATTGGTAGTAAAAAAAAATATTAATAAAAATGCCATAAAACTATCCCCTATTTTGTAAACGCTATACATTTTAGGCAAACCAATCAATAAAGCTTATTGCGATTTTTTTTTTATTTTTTTTTTTTACCAAAAATAGGTAGAAGAATTCGTATCGGCCTAAACTGAGGGAAAAAAACTTTTTTTTTATATATTTTTTGGGGATATTTATTATAGCAAAAAGTAAAAAATATTGCATTTTTTTCAAAATTGTCACTCTACTTTTGTTTATAGCGCAAATTTATTTTTTTGGGAGCCACGTCGCTTGACCGCGCAATTGTCCGTTAAAGCGAAGCAGTGCCAAATCGCAAAAAGGGGCAAGGTCCTTAACCTGCATAATGGTCCTAGTCTTAAGTTGTTAAGTGTATTTGCATAAGGATTTTTAATCCGGAGGCCATGTGGTATAAGATATATATATATTTTTTTTTTATTTCATCTTGGGAGAAAAATTATGTCACTGTTGATCTGTGTTTCCTTTGTGATCAGGTTAGTTAACTTCTTTTTCATTAGGCTATATGCAGGATCTTCCATCATGCTTGATGTGATTCTAGCCATATTAGTGCACTTGCAAAATGACTACAGTCTGTGATCCTTTTTTTTTTGTTTGTGCCAAAATGTTCTGTATTAGAACTGCTTGGACCTTGAAGAAAGGGACACGCTATAAAAGCTTGTCTGAAAATGTTTGTTAGTGCAAAAAGTATCACAAACCGTACTCGGTTGTTTTGTTTAGGTGCCAAAATTGTCACTGCAGTAAGTGAGGGGAAATATCCCTCAAGACAGCAGGTACTATCCAGACAGAGGTTCTTGCCCCATTGCCCCTTTATAAAGCACTTCTAAGAAAGGGTAATGTTGCGGTTATACTCTAAATTGTATATAAATGCTGTGGAAATGGCACCAATCCATGTTTTTTTATATTTTTTTATAGGAAGATGCAGTTGGTCAGATTAACTTGTACTGTAAAGAACAATATCAGTTTAAAGATCTTCATCCATCAATTAATAAATGCTTTGAAGACTGTGCAATTGGAGCTGTGCATATGGCTTGCCTGGTAAATTACTTCACACCAAAGTTTTTTCTTAAATGAATGTAATTTTAGATACATTTTGAGAGGCTGTATATTTTATGTAAGTACGCGATTATTATAATGATTACTTGGAAGCAATTTTTCATGCATATTTCATATGTTTCTAGTTTTCTTTCTTTAAGTACAACAAACTGTTCCCTGCAAAAAAAAATGTTTTAGGTTGCCCTCTCCCCAAGTCCCCGATTGTTGCAGTAGTGAAGATAAACTACTGGCTGAAGTATGTGCATAATCCAACACTTCTGGGAAGGGTTTAAATGTGTTCCCTGGGAGGTGTTTCTAACTGTGTGGGTGCTGGGCTGACTGGAGGAGGAAAGAGATTGCTGTTCCTAATTACTAGGAACAGAAAATCACTCTCAGCTCCCCTGTCAGAACGGGTATCCACTGTGTTTACACTGACAGATCCCCATTCTGTCTCTGTGTGGAGCATCCCACCGGCCACGTACACGGGCTCCGGGGCCGCCATTTGGGCCTGCTATATCTATTAAACGAAGCAATGTACAATGACGCTGATTCGCGTAATAGAGCCAACTTGCTGCAGAGCTTTAAGTGGTTAATATACTGCATCCTGCAGTTATACAGTTTACCTGGCACTAATAGTATCCAGCACAACATGCCTAACCATTTACAGGGATGCAGGAATGATGAAAAAACATTTCTTGTCATCAGTGTATCATTGTGAGGATTGAAATCTTTAGGATTGAAATTTATTAAAAATCAAAAACCCAAAAAATCCCATGTATATAAGTATTCACAGCCTTTACGCAATACTTTGTTGAAGCATCTTTGGCACCAATTACAAGTCTTTTTAAATATGACGGCACACCCATTTTTGGGCAGTTTCTCACATTCTCCTTTTGCAGGACCTCTCAAGCTCCATCAGGTTGGATGGGGAGCGTCAGTGCACAGCCATTTTCAGATCTCTCCCGAGATGGTTAATCGGGTTCAAGTCTGGGCTCTAGCTGGGCCACTCAAGGACATTCAGAGTTGTCCCATAGCCTCTCCTTTGTTATCTTGGCTGTGTGCTTGGGGTTGTTGTCCTGTTAGAAGATGAACCTGCCCTCACAGCGCACAACAGGCAGGAAACCTTTAAAAACACCTGGCAGCTCTGGGATATTTTTAGATACTCGGCTGAGGGCCAGGCACTGAGAGAGCCCTCAGCGGATGTGTGAACATATACCTGTGGGCGGATGCCCTCCAATCCCTGACCGGTTCTGTGCTGGCGCGGAGCGCTACATGCGAGCCCCCCCCCCCCCCCCTCCCTACGGAGGGGCGTGCGACTAGAAGAATTAAACCCCTACTCCCCTCTCTCCTTCTCCCCTCTTTCCCTATCTCTGACCGCCTTCTTCTTCTCCCTCTCCTTCTTCCGAGCTACACCTCTACTCTGTTCCTCTAACCTTGACCTTTTTACATGACCCCCACCTGGGGGTCCTCCTGTATAAAAAGAAAAAGTTGGGGCCGGTTGCGCGGTCCGGGCATGTTGTTATGATGCTTACCACAGGCTGGGGAGCTCCTCCTCCCCTTCCCTGGGGGCCGCCGCGGGCTGTTGGTGCGGGGCGGCTTTCGGGCCTTCCCCCGGGGACGCGGGCCCTTATCGGCGCTGGCGGCCCGCGGGGGGGCTTCCGGGGGGAAGGTAGCACTGTTTCTAATGCAATGTGTTCTGTTGATGTGTGATTCTATGCATTGCGTGCACTGTGTGTACTACTGTATTTTTTGCTTGTCGGCCCGCGCGGCCTTGTCCCTGTTTTTCAAATAAAAAAAAAAAAAAAAAAAAAAGAAGATGAACCTGCACCCCAGTCTGAGGTCCAGAGCGCTCTGGAGCAGGTTTTCATCAAGGCTGTCTCTGTACATTGCTGAATTTCTTGATCCTGACTAGTCTCCCAGTTCCTACCACTGAAAAACATTCCCATACCACCATACCACCATGCTTCACTGTAGGGATGGTATTGGTCAGGTGATGAGTGTTGCCTGGTCTTCTCCAGACATGACGCTTGCCATTCAGGCCAAATCTTTGTTTCATCAGACAAGAGAATTTTGTTTCGTATGGTCTGAGAGCCCTTCAGGTACCTTTTGGTAAACTCCAGGTGAGCTGTCATGTGCCTTTTACTGGGAAGAGGCTTCTGTTGGCCATACAGGTCTGATTGGTGGGGTGCTGCAGAGATGGTTGCTCTTCTGGAAGGTTCTCCTCTCTCCATAGAGTAATGCTGGAGTTTTGTCAGAATGAACATTGAGTCACTGATTAAGGCCCTTCTCCCTCAAAAACTCAGTTTGGCCGGGTGGTCCTTTATGGATTACGGAGGCCATTGGGACCTTCAATGCTGCAGAAGTCTCAGAGGTCTACAAACAATTCCTTGGACTTCATGGCTTGGTCTGTGCTCTGACATGCACTGTGGGACCTTATATAGACAGGTGTGCGCCTTTCCAAAACATGTCCAATCAACTGAATTTGCCACAGTTGGACTTTACTGTAGTAAAGTTGTGGAAACATTTCAAGGATAATCAGTGGAAACAGGATGCACCTGAGCTAAAAAATTTGTGTCATGGCAAAGGCTGTGAATACTTGTGTACATGGGATTTTTTTTATTTTTTATGAATTTGCAAATATTTCAAAAAACCAATTTCACGTTGTCAATATGGGGTATTGTTTTTAGAATTTTGAGGAAAATCATTGATATTTTCTTGGGCTGGTGAGGCAGCTACGTTAAAATGGAAAACACAGGCTTTGACAAGAAGATGACGCCTTTGACCTACTTTTCCCTCAAAAGCACCTTAACCGATTCCCAAAAGCTTCCTGTACATATACGTTGGCAGAATGGCATGGCTGGGCAAAGTAACGTATATATCGCCTGCAGCGAGCTCCGTGATCGGACCCGCGAACTTGATGTCCGCTGGTGTCCCGCGATCGGGTCACAGAACTGCAGAACGGAGAGAGGCAACTGTAAACACTGTCGGGAACAGCCATAAGTGACGTGTTACTCGTAGCCACACCCCCTAACAGTAAGAATCGCTCCCTAGGACACACTTAACCCTTCAGCGCCACCTAGTGGTTAACCCCTTCACCGCCAGTGTCATTTTCACAGTAATCGGTGCATTTTTATAGCACTGATCTCTGTAAAAATGACAGTGGTCCCAAAAACGTGTCAAAAGTGTCCACCACAAAGTCGCAGTCACAATAAAAATCACTGATCGCCGCCATTACTAGTAAAAAATAATTCAATAATAAAAATGCCATAAAACTATCCCCTATTTTGTAGATGCTATAACTCTTGCGCAAATCATGTTATATCAATATATGTTTATTGCGATGTGTTTTACCAAAAATATGTAGAAGAATACGTATCTCCTAAACTGTGGAAACACATAGAATTTTTTTCAAAATTGTCGCTCTATTTTTGTTTATAGCGCAAAAAATAAAAACCACAGAGGTAATCAAATACCACCAAAAGAAAGCTCTATTTGTGGGGAAAAAAAGATCGTCAATTTTGTTTGGGAGCCACATTACACGACCGCACAATTGTCAGTTAAAGCGACGCAGTGCCGAATTGCAAAATAGCATCCTATTAACCACTTAAGCCCCGGACCATTTTGCTGCATCGAAGACCCGCAAAGTAGGTTAATTGTAGCCTCTGAAATGGCTAGTACTGCTCCATTAAAGTCAATGGCAAATTTTTGACTTGCATTTTTGATGTGTTTTTTAAGCACACATCAAACACAGAAAAACAATGCCTGTGCACATGAGTTTTAAGTCTGACCATTAAATTGCCAAGAGTAAGTCTTGTAACCTTTTAGATTTGTTTTATGTGTGTTTGCAATTAAACGTTTTACATAAATCTGTAACTGAAGCTCAACTTTGCTCAATACTTTTTTTTTCCCTCTTTCTCAAATAGTCTGAGTCCAATATTCTTAGTCAGTTAAGTCTGCACAATCTGGGAAATTTTGGCCGTTTGGTTTCAAGTGTTATAGAAAATTCTTGGCCAAAGGATAACCAAGGAAATCATGTAAAAGACAGTGATGGGATTTTACAGCACCTGCTAACATGGCCCGATGCAACATACATATTTAAACTTTATGGTAAGTTACTTTGCTGCAATTAATTACAATGTATTGGTTATGTTTCACCTTAAAATAGGGATTTTAGTGCACTGTGATACTAAGACCCCAGTGCAATGTAGTTCTTGGTATGTGGTATTTGGTGGCAGTAGCAACAAAGGAAGAAAATAGCCCCCATATTATACCTTTATTGCTAATCATAGTCTAAAACCTTAGGGTTTAAAGCGGTGTTTCTCAACCTTGTCTTAGTCACGGAACCACAGCCTAAAGCCCTGTACACGTGGTATGTTTTTTGTCAGGGGATTGTCTGTTGCTGTTGTCCTAAAATCTTACCGGTAGTGCACTCCTTGTGACAATTTTTGACTAACTTTTGGATGGATGGAAGGCTAGTAAATTTTCGGCGGACAACGGTCTGTTGTCTGATTTTCCTATCATCAATACACAAGTCCATCACACAAAAGTCAAAAGTACAAACACGCATGCTCGGAATAGATGCTCACCAAACGCAAAATTAGCAGAAGGGGCCCAAAGGGTGCCGCTCAAGAGCTAAATTTCCTTGTAGTATGTCACTGCGTTTGTGTTTGTGGTACGACAGTTGTGTACTATTAGTATGCAAGACAAGATCCTGGCACACGCCCTATTGACAAAAATCGGACGCTCGGATGGCCAACAATCGTACCGTGTGTAAAAGAACTTTAGTGTTTGTTCTCATGTGAGTTTGGGGGATGGTAAAACCACCAACTACTCCCCGTTTAGCTGCAGCGGCTGGGCTCATGCACATGTTGCGGCTGCAGCAGGAATTGTGCCCCCTCTCACATGCAGCGAGTACTACCACCCCCCATACCATGATCCATTCAGGTGAATGGGGATGTGCTGCAACTGCCCTGCAACCATGCTTAATTAAGCCCAGTTACGGCATGGTAGTTCTGTATTTAAGGGGTTAAAACCTCACCACCGGTCAAATGCCTCTGGAAAAGGATCCGAACATTGATCGCTTTTCGGAAGAGGGGCAGTCCTTGGGTGGTTATGGATTCCCCCTATTTATATTTGTATATGTATTAACTTGTCTATTTCTATAATTAGCTAGTCTAGCAAAGCTCTGATAACGTTAATGGTGGTAGTACAATAATGAGGTTAGCTATTAAAAATAAACACACTGCTTCAGAGCCGGTTCACACACAGGCGGCACGACTTTGGGGGCGACTCGGCAAGGCGATCTTAAGGCGACTTGAGAGGCAACTTGCAAAATGACTTCTGTATTGAAGTCAATGCAAGTCACCCCGAGTCACCCCCAAAGTCGTGCAGAAACCTTTTTCTAAGTCGGAGCGACTTGCGTCGCTCCTATTAGAACGTTTCCATTGACTACTGCGGACCGCGACTTGTCTTGCCTGACAGGTCACCCCTGTGTGAACCGGCTCTAAATAAACAAGGGTCTTATTTATTTCGCAAGAAAATAGAAATGCTAACGTAAAACATTAAAAGTAAATGTTACAGACCATATGAAACAAAAGAACATCAATGATACTTTACATAAAGGTCGTCCTCGGTGTTCAGTAGCTTTCAGCTGGGCTCAATGGCAAAAGGAAGTTCCTCCAGCCAGTCAGAACTTTTAAAGCCCACTCAGACACCACCCACACATAACCCATTGCCAGCCTATCTAGGATTCTGACCAATCTAAATCGATAAGATTTTTACTTTTTTTCTTTTCTTTTCTTTTTTTTTTTTATAGGATTTATTTTTTTAGACACACTGTAACCAGAGCAAAATAATGTTACCATAATAACATTGTACTACTCTGGGGAAGTGATCAGGATTTTGTTTTTATTACACATTATGATAGCTTATAGTAGTGAATTTCATTGCTATCGACAAGCATTTTACTTAATGAGATTGATTCATTCAGTTTCTTTTGTTGTGTTTGGCTGTGATTGGCCAGAGCTAATCACAGGGTACTGATGGGCTGTGATTGGCCCTGTCTGTATCTTTGTGATCACATTGACCGATTACAGCTAGCAACACAAATGTACACAATGGATGGCATGAAAGGAAGCCATCCATTGTTTACAACTGTCATGTGTTCTACTGTGATTGGCATGGCAGTCACATGGTACTGGCAGAGAGTCGGTACACTGATCAGTCATTGGCTCATGACAGATCACGCCACAGCACAATCCGGGAGGACATCATATGAGGTCCACCCAGATTGATAAAAGTCCTACCCGGCTGTCATTATGCAAAAGAACAGGTGAGAACTGAATGAATGAATGACTTGTATAGCGCTACACATGCGAACTGAATCGCCTCTAGGCGCTTTTTCCAGCCAGTGTCTGCTTGGCTGGTGCGGTCATTTTACCCCGTAGGATCTGGACACACTTGGGACACACAGTCATACATATATATACTGGGCCAATTTGGACAAGATCCAATTTACCTACCAGCATGTCTTTGGAGTGTGGGTGGAAACCGGAGTACCCGGAGGAAACCCACGCAGGCACAGGGAGAACATGCAAACTCCAGGCAGATGGTGTCGTGGTCGGGATTCGAACCAGCGACCCTTTTGCTGCTAGGCGAAAGTGTTACTCACTACACCACTGTGCTGCCCCTGGTTAAAAATGCAGATTTACAGTACCTGCACTCGTACTGCCAGGTAAACTGTTTGTTTAGTACTGCTCTGTGGGGGAATGCGGATTAGGTCAGGACTCAGAAAGATGACTATACCTTACATGGTTCTGCCCCTCCCCTGATCGAGTATCCACTGTGCTATCCATACAGGGCTGAGACTGGCAGAGCTATAAACTGTACATTGGCACAGTGGAAACTTTTTTTTTTTTTTTTTTCATCAATATGTTTATTGATCTTTTCCAGAGTACAACAAGAAATCAAAGGTAACAAAGGTAATGTGACATATGTAACTACTGATATGAATCCATACAAATCGTGAAGAAAAAGAGTAAAAGTACCTTACAATGAAGCAACGTGGCAGTACATCATAAAATTTTGGGCCAAATAGCCCAGCAATCGTCAAATTGTTTACATCCCATAGAGTTAATGGCTATTAGTCTTTCAAACGTTTAGTTCCTGTGGGTTACTGTTATGATATCTGATATATTTATGGCCTGACTAGACTTCCAGTTTTGTAGGATCTTGGATCGTGTTTCTAAAAGTATGTGCGAGACCACTGGTCTCATGTTATGTTGGAATTTATCTATGTTCAAATGTAAAAGCGCTAGGGCCGGGTCTGGGGATGTAAGGCCCCGTACACACGACCGGATCGATCCGCTGAAACTGGTCCGCCGGACCAGTTCCAGCGGACAGATCCGGTCGTGTGTAGGCCCGAGCGGACAATTGTCCCGCGGATCGGACAGTTTCCAGCGGATAAAAATTTCTTAGCATGCTAAGAAATCTGTCCGCTGGAATCCCGTCCGTCGGACGTGTTCGGCCGTCTGTACAGACTCACCGGACACGTCCGACCGACCGCCATCCCTCGCATGCGTTGTACTGATTCGACGCATGCGTGGAAGCATTAAACTTCCAGGGCCGCGCACGTCGCTGCGTCATCGTCGTGGCCACACCCCACGTATTGTTTACGCGCGGATTTCTGTCTGATGGTGTGTACAACCATCAGACAGAAATCTCCGGGCGGACATGTCCGCTGAAAAGGGTCCGGCGGACCGTTTTCAGCGGATTATCCGCCCGTGTGTACGGGGCCTGAGAGATAATATGAGTTGGAAAACCTGGTTCCGTAGGCTTTTTATATTTGGACAGTGCCAGAGCATGTGTAGTAGATTTCCCACTTGTCCACAGTTTCTCCAGCAGCTAGGAGACACCCCTGTGAAGAACATGGCTATTCTGAGCGGAGTGTAGTGCCATCTGTTTGCTATCTCAATAGCTAATTCCCAGTGCTTGACACAATGTGAGGCCTTATGTATATTCCTAAAAGCGTGAGTCCATTGTGTGTCTGAAAAAATGGTGCCAAGGTCTGACTCCCACTTTTTCATTGCTGCGTTTTTTGAGAATGTTAGTTTATCCCGAAACAAATTATAGAAGAAGGATATGCCTTTTGTGTCAGGTTTGGCTGTAGAGTAGAAGTGCCATATTCTGCTCGGGAGTGAAATAATGGGAGGTGGTAAGGATTTTAGAAAGTGAGCGATTCTCATGCATTTGAACAGTTTGTCATTCGTGAGATGATATTGTTTCATAATTTGATGTAACGATTTGTGCCTAGATCCCTCATAGAAGTCTGAAATGTGTGTAATGCCTTGTTCCATCAAGTCCCTGATCTTTAACAGTGGGATTTTGGCTTCAAGCAACTTCAATGGAATTTTGAAGTTTGTGTCTTGTATATGTTGGTGATGTTGTTCTAGTAGGAATCTCCAGGCCCTCATGGAAGCCTTTCATTGTAGGGGACAGTGAAGTTGGGTCCCATTGTACCCATCTATCACTCAAGAGCAGCATTTTCAGGTCATTAGTCAGTGAGATACTGTTCTCAATATCCACCCAAAGGGGTTTATCATCCTCCTGTAGCCAGTATTTAATTTTGTCCAACCTCACCGCCCATAGGTAATCATAAATATCCACTAGTCCCGCCCCACCTACATGTCTGTGAGAAGTTAAGTTGTTCCGTGAGCATCTTGCTTTCTTACGGTTCCATATGTATTTCCATCCTATATTCGTGAGTTTCTTAAGATAATGATGGGGTATGGGGATCGGCAGTGTGCGGAACATATACAATATTTGCGTCAATATTAGCATTTTGTAAGCAGATATCCTACCCACCCAAGATATTTCCTTTTTTGATAAGTCCCTGAACTGGGCTTCCAGTTTGGCTATTAGCGGGGATAGGTTGGCTCTGGCAAGTGCCAAGATTTTGGTTGTAAGGGTTATGCCTAGGTATGTGACCTTCCCTGAGCTCGGAGGTTTGTCTCCCCCCCCACAAAACCCATCTGGTCGCGCTGAATGATTTGAGGAATGATATCAGTTAGCCTCTTGGCCAAGAGTTTTGCGTAAATTTTAGTGTCTGTGTTGAGTAGGGAGATGGGCCTAAAGTTCGCCGGCGTATTGGGGTCTTTGCCCGGTTTAGGTAGTGTCACTATGTGAGCCCTTAACATTTCTTGTGGTAGAGAAGCTGAGATTGTGGCTTTATTAAAGACATTTGACATGTGGGGAGACAGAATGGTTTTAAACGTCTTGAAATATTTGTTGGAGAACCCATCGGGACCGGGTGATTTTCCATTGGGGAGTGAGTGAATGATTTTCTCTACTTCCTGAGCCCTAATTTGAGCATTAAGTACCTGTCGCTCAGACAAGGAAGGAAGGTGTATTTTCTGTAGGAAATTTTGAATGTTTTCTGCATTTGGTTGAGGGGTGTTAGGGTCTTCCTGCAGGTTATATAGTGAGCTGTAATATTCAGCAAACTGGTTAGCTATTTCCTGGGGGTTGGTGATTTTGTGTGCGGATGTAGGGCTTTTTAGGTATGCTATTTTTGTTTTTGTGCGAGCTGCCTTTAGTCTATTCGCTAGGTATTTGCCTGCTCTATTAGCATTGGAATAGTAGTTCAATCTTAGTCTCCTTAAATGTTTATCATATTGTTGGGACAGGAGTTCCCTGATTTTTTTCTCTGAGGGCATTCAATTTTGTAGCTAAGGGTGCTGAAGGTGATTTTTTGTTTTGATTTTCTACATCTCGTAGTTCTGCAAGAACTGCGTTAAGTTGTTGTGTTTGTCTTTTTTTTTCAGAAGCTCCTATCTGAATCAGAAAGCCTCTCATGAAGGCTTTGTGCGCGTTCCATATGATAAATGGATCCTCTACCGAACCCGTGTTTTCTAGAAAGTAGTTGTTCAGGTGTTTAGAAATAGAATTCTGATAGTGTTGGACTTGGAGAATTTTGGGATTGCAGTGCCAGATAGGGGGTGAGGAGGAGATTCCCCTCTCCCTGATAGACATTAATATAGCAGCATGGTCTGACCATGTAATATCATGAATTTGAATCCGGAGTTTGAGGTTATTCCTCCTGGATCTGTCCTCGAGATCCGCCATTTTGTCTTTTATCCAGTCTATTTCTTCTCTCTGATCCGTGTGATTCTGTGACTTCATTTAACAGATGTCAATACAAGTTGCACTGAAATAGCACAGGAACCGATTTTCAAGGTCGCTGTGACTTGAGTCAAGTCACATGACCATTTGCATTGGTGTGAATCAGGCTTAAGAATGTCCCAAGAACAAAATGTGGTATTTTGCAGTTCAGCAGTTCTTAGGCTAGATTTGCATCTTTGTGCTGTTTTAATGTACACCCGGTAATGTGCAGAATGCCTAGCGTCTTAACCACTTAACCCTGGGTTGAAGTCATAGGACTTTGTCAGGTTTAAGTGGTTGGACTGGGATGATGCCTGCAGCTACAGGCTTCATCTCAGTATCAAAATGTTCATCAGCCGATACCCTGTAAAGTAGAAGTGATTTAGTGACCCATTTCCACCTCCTGCCGCTGCCTTTCCTGGGCTCCCCTGTCCCATCTGGGAGCTCGGGACTGCTCCAACCAGTGGCATCGGCTACATTTTACCGAGAGAGAGGAACTGACGACGTTCTGACCTCTCTGTGACATCAGAAACCATCGCTTCTGGTTTCAGTTTTGTGTTTACAAGCCACTACCAGCTTTTACAAGCATCTGATCAAACCGATCAGATATATTAAAAATAATAATAATAAAAAGTTTGAAACGGCTACAGGAGAATTGGACAAAGAAACCCTTGGCCAGCCCAGGATAACCCCTCCTGCTAGCAGCATGCCTCATTTTTGTAGCAAAAGAAGTACCGAGAGTATGATCATAAACCAAGGGGAAAGTATTTTATGCTGAATAAAACAAAAATCCTATTTTCTCTCTTGTCCATTGAAAGACACAGTAAATCTATAGCTTTCGAGACATCCACAATCGGTCATACTGAGGGGTGGTCAAAACAGCAAGCAAATGTTAACTGGCCCCAAAAATAAACAGAGCTTGGGGACTGCCTGGAGTTTAAAGAGCCATCTCAAGAGCCCTTCGTCTTTAACTGGCATTGGATTAGATGGAAACATTGATCTGGTAGAACTTGGAGAACTTGTAAACATTACAACAGGTGGCGGCCTTGCAAATCAGGGTTACTTGATGCTGAAAAGCCTATGAAGGACTCACAGATCTAGTAAAATGCTCCCCAACTTGGGAAGGGTGGAATGGAACCCAGTTCTTGGTACCATCAGCTTGGATAATGGTTGTTCAGAGCTGCATAGAAATGCTGTAACAAGAAGCCGGTGTACTTTTTCGGGGTGCATCTGGAATGACAAAAAGGTAATCAATATCTCTATTGAGAGGTTTAATAGGTAGATCCATATGACCACATGCACAAATGTTTCAATGAAATGTTGTATGCTATTCTTGCATTCACTAAATAAAAATGTATTCTGCAAAAAAACCTTGTTGATGCTGCTATTCTCTATCTCCCCTTCTGTCCAAGCCCCCAATTCAGCTAGGAATTTTGCAAAGCAGTTTTGGTAGCTCTGCACATGCTCAGTTTTCACTTTGTGTGTCTATGCTGAGCATTTCCTCCCCATCACATCTTAGCAGCCTATGTGACTATAGAGTCACACGTGGGCATGTCCTTTTTTGGAAACGGACAGCCTATCTTTGTACCATGCTGACTATCGGTAACAGCTGGAATCGTATTTTGACGATAGCATTCTGTTAAATTGTTTCATTGCAGGAACAGATAGCAGCATCATATCGCAATTTGGAGAGGAGATTCAAGAACTGGTGGCTCTTTCGGAATCTGTGTTTCTGGAAGCTGTAAGAAATGTTATAGATGGAGAGGTGCTGTTTAAACATATGGAAAGCATTCTAAATCACAGGAATCAATTTGTAGCCATCTGTAAACTGAGTAAGTCTTTTAATGCAAGACAAAACAATGTATACTTTACTTGACAAGATGAAGGCAGGGTATGTATAATAGAGTTTTGTGGACTGCTTTTCTTTTTAGAAACCGAAAAAAAAGAGAAGCTCTCCTTGTCTGAAATAAATCAAGTGTTGAACTGGAGGAGAGATGAACTACATACACTACATTTAGAGCGTGAATGGGTGGACAGCCTTCTCAAAATGATCCAGAGTGTTTATCAGCACCTAAAAGGTATCAGTCCTAAATAATTCTCTTGCCTTTATTCTTTATTTATGAAGTGATGTAAATCCACACTGGCTCTGAGGCCCATTTACTGCGTTCAGGCGGCATAAGAAAAAGTCTCATTCACAGTGTACGGGCATACAATGTACCTTAATAGTATTTTTCTACCTTGTTCCCTATAGTTACTTCTTATCTTAGCTTTTAAGGTCTCAGACACCTTACCAGGGGTGGAAAAGATTATTCCTCAATTGGTGTATTATAGTTTTAGCTTTTTAGTTTTTTTATGAATTACCGGTATGCTTTGATAAATTCCACTTACATATATGCCTATTTCTTCAAATATGCTAATATATATATATATATATATATATATATATATATATATATATATATATATATATAATATCTCTAGGATAGGATTAAAAGAAAATGAACATTTAGTACTTGTGACAGTGTTTAGATATCTAGCTACACGGCCAGTTCACTCCACATGCAGTCCAGTACATTTTTTTTTCTGCATCAAAGGGGTGTGGTAAGTAGGTTACATGGATTTCAATGGCATAATTGACACCACTGCAGTGTGTTTCAGTACAGTCAGCAAGTGTAGAACATGCTGCATTGTTTTCCACAAGGAACTGCACTGGAACGTGGCAAAATGCACTGGAATGTACCAGAATGCATCAAAAACATGCATGCTGAAATTTATCTGGAACACATTAGAACTGTGTTTCTGTGGTTTAAACCTGCCTTAAATGTGTGCAACAGAAGTGGAGCACTGCATCTGGACTCCTTTCACCCCGTCTGAGCTAGTTAAACTACTAAAACAAAAATGGATGTCTCTTCAAATATATCAGGATAAATCCAAACAAATCAATTATATGATGTGAAATTCAATAAATATATAAAACCAATTCATAAGTGTCATGTGATGATAAATATAATATATACATTCTACAGTGTAAAAATATATAAATACATATATACATTTCATACACCCCAAAAGTGCAAAGAAGTGCTATAGTGCATAAAAATTTATAAAAATTTGTTATTCTGATTTTATTTATACTTTTGACTTTTTCAAGAACTATTGAAGTGTACTTTCCATATTTTACTTAATTTCTCCTCTTTCCCTCTCTTTTTATTTTATTTTATTTCTCTTCCCCTTTTTGTTTTTTATGATGTTTGAGATTGGTTTAGTGAATTTTTTTCCTTAAATAGAACTAATCCTTAGTATAAATCTAAACATATAATCAGATTTATATTATCTATTACGTGTCCTTGTCATTATTCTTACTAATTTACATGTAATGATATACCAATGTATTCTTTCTGATGTTTATCTTGTTGTGTTTATATATGAATACTTGTTTAATATGTTGTTTACTCTAAAATACCAATAAAATCTTTAAACAAAAAAATTATAAAAATTCATTCACTTCATAAATCATCAGACTGGTGCTTGTTAAAAATTCTAGCTGCTGCTGGTGCTTTCCAAACTGTTCCACCACATTCAGAAGTACAACTCCTTACCAAACAGGCATACCCCTAAATTATAGGAGGATGTTACAGCATAAATGGATTGAACCCACAAGCACAGCAGCCTGTGTCTAGGATACACCTCTGGCACTCCACACTAGGTGGCTCTGGCACACTCTCAGGGGCTTTAGTATTCCATCAACTCGATCAGAAAAGCATGTCACTCGGAGAAAAAAGAATAACAATTTCATTGTCCAGTATCAATTCAAATTAAACAATTTATTAAAAAGAGCTACTCACAGGGCAAGGCATAAGATATAGCCAGTGTGATCCAAAAAATAATACATACAGCTGCCCGGTAAGGAGTTTGTATTTGTGAAGGTGATGGAGCACTTTGGAAAGAACCAGCAATAGTTGGAACATTTCACAAGCACCAGCCAGAGATGATTTATGGTCTGAATTAATTTTTGATTTCTTAATTATTTATGCACTATAGCATTTCTTTGTATTTTTGGGAAATACAAAATGTATTCATGTATTAATACATTTTTTTACACTGTAGAATTTATGTATTGTTATATTTATCATCACATAACACTTATGCATTGGTTTTATAAGTTTATTGAATCATATAATTGCTTTGTTTGAGTTGATCCTGATAAATTAGAATACACAGTGCACCCAACTTTTTCAGTTTTTAACATATCTTGTATTCCAGTATTGGGTTGCTGCAGTCTTCGATGATTAACCACTTAACCCCCGGACCATATTGCTGCCCAAAGACCAGAGCACTTTTTGCGATTCTGGACTGCGTCGCTTTAACTGACAATTGCGCGGTCGTGCGACGTGGCTCCCAAACAAAATTGGCGTCCTTTTTTCCCACAAATAGAGCTTTCTTTTGGTGGTATTTGATCACCTCTGCGGTTTTTATTTTTTGCGCTATAAACAAAAATAGAGTGCCAATTTTGAAAAAAATGAATATTTTTTACTTTTTGCTGTAATAAATATCCCCCAAAAATATATAAAAAAAAGTTTTTTTTTTCTTAGTTTAGGCCGATACGTATTCTTCTACATATTTTTCAAAAAAAAATCGCAATAAGCGTTTATTGATTGGTTTGCGCAAAAGTTATAGCGTTTACAAAATAGGGGGTATTTTTATGGCATTTTTATTAATATTTGTTTTTCACTAGTAATGTAACTAGTAAATCAGCGATTTTTTTTCGGTACTGCGAAATTATGGCGGACACTAAGGACACTTTTGACACATTTTTGGGACCATTGGCATTTTTATAGCGATCAGTGCTATGAAAATGCATTGGATTACTATAAAAATGCCACTGGCAGTGAAGGGGTTAACACTAGGGGGCGGGGAAGGGGTTAAGTATGTTGGCTGGGTGTGTTCTTACTGTGGGGGGGGGGGTGGCCTCACTAGGGGAAATTACTGATCTTCTGTTCATACATTGTATGAACAGAGGATCAGCATTTCCCCCCCTGACAGGATCGGGAGCTGTGCCCGCCGGGCACGCGCACGGGACTCGCGCCCCTAGTATCCCGCGAGAGAGCCTTAGACCAAATCTTGGGAAACCATGAAGAGTGTATTTCATCAATAAATGTCTAAAGCATAATTCTTGCATTTCTAACAGGCGCCTTAATGTGGTTGTAAAGGCAGAATTTTTTTTTTTTATCCTTATGCATTAAAGCGGAGGTTCACCCTAAAAAACAACTTTCTACCATGCCATCCAGCATACTAGCGTCAGCTACAGTATGCCTTTATTTTTTTTTTGCGCTGTACTCACAGTTTAATCCATTAGTTTCGTTTCAGACTCCCGCGGGAAGTAGGCGTTCCTATGAAGAGGGGAACATGATTGACGGCCGGCTATGGCGCGTCACGCTTCCCAAAAATAGTCGGAGTAGGACTCGGCTCTTCACGGCGCTATACGGCGCCTGCGCACAGACTAGGAGCTGACTGCGCAGGCGCCGTGAAGAGCCAAGTCCTACTTCGGCTATTTTTGGGAAGCGTGACGCGCCATAGCCGGCCGTCAATCATGTTCCCCTCTTCATAGGAACGCCTACTCCCCGCGGGAGTCTGAAACTTAACTAATGGATTAAACTGTGAGTTCAGTGAAAAAATTAAAAATAAAGGCATACTGTAGCTGACACTAGTATGCTGGATGGCATGGTAGACAAAAAAAAATTTTTTTTTTAGGGTGAACCCCCGCTTTAAGATAAAAATCCTTCTGTGTGTAGAAGCCACCCCAAAACTTAACCAAACCCCTTCAATGTTGCAGCAGTGCCTCGGCTGCCCGGGACCCCCATTCTCATTGGCCAGCCATGATACCTGCTGACTGCTGTCTGTGTAATATCATAGTGCTAATGATCTTAACCTGTTTTGTTTGTTATCAAGGCTTCTTTCGCGTGGGGCAGAATTTGCTTGTCCGCTTATCCCCCACTGAGTGGAATGGACAGATATCAGGTTTGTGTCCACTCAGCTTATGCAGTGCGGACACAGCCCGCTCTGCTCTAAGGATGGCTGGTGTAAACAAACCAGCTGTCCGGTTACACACAACCTTCCAATCTGATCCACAAGATGGTGGGGAACACATCCCTTTCCGTTTTGTTTAGTGGACCAGATTGGAGGTAGGCAGTTGTGAATAGACACAAGTCCATTTACATCCATAGCTCTATAAGAGTGAATTGAGAGCCAGATCGGTTCTGCCTGGAAAATGGACCTGACCTGATCAGACCTGTTGTGTTAAAGAAGCCTACTGCTAATGATCATAAGAGACAGGGTATTACCACCCCCAACCTTTCCCTTTATACTGCTTGCCGCCCTCAGTACATTTACTGCGGCAGGGTGGCAAGGGCAGGCTGAATCACATACGTGTATGTCATCCAGCCTGTTCTGGGTTAGAGATGCGCCTGCTGTTAACCCATGCTGTCACTGGCTACAGCAGGATTATGTCAGCAGGTCCCGACCAATGATTTATGGCCGAGACCAACCTGCACTTCAATTCAAGGCGGGTCTAGGGAGGGGAGTGGAGTTGAGGGGCATGATTTCTATCAGTGGCATGTTGTAGATGGCAGTATATCCTAGGATGAAAGACTTCCTTTGTCCCTCAGTGGCTTTCACGAAAAGGAAATGTAAATGCAAAAATCCTATTTTCCCACTTCAATATGCATTGTAGGATCAAGCAACCAGCTGACCCAGTGCCTTCCACCTATACATTTTGAAACATGTCAGGGCTAAAACATAAGTTGATTTTATTGACCTGTTATAAAGGTGCAAACATCCGTACAATCATCCTTAGGCCCCATACACACGAGAGGATTTATCCGCGGATACGGTCCACCGGACCGTTTCCGCGGATAAATCCTCTCGAGGATTTTGATCCGATGGAGTGTACTCACCATCGGATCGAAATCCGTGCCGAAATCCCATCGCGATGACGTGTCGCGCCGTCGCCGCGATGATGACGCGGCGACGTGCGCGACGCTGTCATATAAGGAATTCCACGCATGCGTCGAATCATTACGACGCATGCGGGGGATTGATTCGGACGGATTGATCCGGTGAGTCTGTACAGACCAGCGGATCAATCCGTTGGGATGGATTCAAGCGGATAGATTTGTAGACATGTCTTCAAATTTTTATCCGCTGGAAATCCATCCCAGGGGATAAAAATCCGCGGAAACAGATCCGCTGGATCGTACACACCAGGGGATCTATCCGCTGGAGCCGGTCCGTGGATCAATTCCAGCGGATGGATCCTCTCGTGTGTATGGGGCCTTAGGCATTATGTCGACAGGCTCCGATGGGCAAATGCAGCACGCATTTGACATCGGTTTGAGACTTTTGCTTCACCTGCTTTTGTAGCGGTATCATAAACAAAAGCAATTTACTATTTAGTAAATTATCAGAAATTATCACAAAAAGTAAGCCAAAAGAGTTACAAGAAGTGTTTTATTGAAGTAAAAAGAAGTAGAAAAAATCTAAATATCAGTTTTACAATAGAAATATACACAGGTGCAAAACAGAGGTTACATGCCAAATTGAGTTGGATTTTTTTACCTGTGTACTGTTTTCTGGTCACAAACTCACAAGAATTTTCAGCCCACAAATATGAGCTATGTCTTCTTACTCATTATAATGACATGTTCCCTTTAAAGGTAATTGAACACCTTTAAACTCTGAAAGATGAATTTGCTGTATCCAACAGCTACATTTTTTTTTGTTATTTACAATGGCATGTTTTTCAAACACAATGGATGCTGTAGTTTACTAGAAACGTATATCCTCCCTGTATCGTATTGTTTTACAACCTAGGGATTTCAGGATTGCTTATGCTAAGAAACCGATGTGGGTGCACTAGATGATGATGAATAGGGAAATGTGTTGGCAACACCAAAATTGGTCTCCGCTTATCACTCAGATAAGCTTTCGCAGGTGTGCTTAATATATTGCAGTTACTAAACCAGGATTAGATTGGCTTGTTGTAAGAAAAACTGGAGTCCATTGTGTCCCAAATGCAGTGGGACATCTGCTAATTTCATAAACTATGGTGGTGCTGCCCACATGTTACGTGCTACTAGAAACAGGTTGTCCAGTTCATATGATATAATAGGCTTCTCTCTGGCTTTGGACCCCAGGGCATGATTCGTGGGCTGCCCTATGGAGCCATCTGTTAGACAAATATGTATCAGATATACTATTTGCTATTGCTTGAAAATGTATTGCTAAATATTATATATCATCTGAAATCCCCACCATGGTAAATGGAAGAGTTGTGTTAAAGTGGTTGTAAATCTATGAGTTGAAAAATTAACAAAGCATAATCTTCTATTGTGTGTATTTGCCTCAATCCAAAGCATATAGTGTGATTTCTGTCTGCAGCCTGGTTTCTCTGCTATCTGCATGAGTCATTTCTGATGAGACTGTGTTGACTCCAGGTATTGGAGGGGGACAGGGATGGAGGTATCTAGCGCAAAGCCGTGAGATTGTGCAGAAGGAGCGTGTCCATTCCCTCTCCTCAGGTCTCAAGTTACACTTGGCTCTCCTCTCTTAGCTGTGCTGTGTGTGACATCAGATCCCCACCCCTGTCCCTGGAAGCTCAGAAAAGCTGTAAATATTCTGGACTATATTTGGCTGTAGAGAAGCAATAGATGTAGATAAACCAGTACAATTAATATAGGAGAGGTTGTTTCACCTCTGTGTCTCACCTGAGGATAGTCACTTCACTGGGTATATGTAAGGGTTTACAACCACTTTAATAGTAGTCTCCCATATTGAAAATTGCTATGTATACATAAGGGGTGCCAAGGAAAATTCAATAGAATTTGGAGGAAAAAAGTAATTAAACCTGTTAACAAGTTGCATCATATTTAACTGTAATTATGTTTTTTTCCTAAGTAAATGTTTGTGAAATCCTCTCAAAGCATTCACAAGACCTGGGACCACAGAAGCTGATGGATATGTTACCAGTGAGGACACTTAATTCATCGAATGAATTTGTGGAACTTGACACTTATTATAACCTCAGTGCCGATTCAATGTCCATGGCCAAATGCCTGAACACTTTCAGGATTAGCCACATCTTCACCACTTGTTGGGAGAGAGAAGCTAGGGCTCTTGCTGACAGATTCCCTAAAGAATCCACTGAAGAAAATAATGATGGCAATGATTTGGAGTTCACAGTTGAAGAAATAAATGATAAACTCTTCAATCCATGTTTTGAAAATTGTAAGGAGATTTATAATGACATTAAATCTGGAAACGTGACATTTGAAGTTGTGGATGAGTTTTTAAAAGATTTCAAAGACAGGTACCAAGAATTGGCAAAAGAATTTAAACACTTGTGTCCCTTGGGAGTCAAAAATGATGGGAAATGGATCTCTGATCGTGTGAGGCAGATAGAACAGTATCACCAACTTGATGTAGCCTTTCGTTCTGCAAAGGTCATCTTTGAATTAAAAGGGTTTTTGAAGCTGACGGGAAACTTCAGAACTTTGGAAACCCTGCTGCAATTTGTAAGTAGGACTAATCTTTGCATTTATGCATCAATATATTATTTTCTTAGATGGTGATTTAGTAAGTAGATTTTGTTGTTGTAGTAATAAATGTTGAAGTTTTGAAAGGATGAGAGCACCACACCAGCTTGTACAGACTTTTAAAAATATTTTTTTTATTTTTGTAACATCCAACACCTTTCAGAGACTCAGAACTCTCCCTTCACCAGGCTTTAAAAACCTAGACAATAAAGAAAATACAAAAAAATCCATAAAATGTGTTAAAAGCTATGGATGTATACAAGTTTTAAAGTACAAATATCTTAATGTAGTAATTATCAGAGCCAAAAATGACATGTGTTACTCAACTAAGAAGAATAAAAACAAAGAAGTAAAAAGAAAACATGTACTTATTAGGGCTAGTGATACGTGTGAGAACTGACAGTAGGCTTATGAACCAATAATTCAAAACTTTTAAGAATAAAGGACTCATTTAGAGCCTAAATTTGTCACACCCCTGATCTTAGTGCCCACAATGATCAGAGTTTTATAGATGCCTGTTGCTAGGGCTGTGTTTGCAGGTTGTTATTGAAGACCGACCCTACAAGATCCTTTAAACAAAAATGGACCTGCAACCTATGTCCCCCCATACCTGCCCATCTAATGTAGAACCCTTGTTTTATAAACCACTACACAGATGTTCCAGCGCTGCTTGTTTTTTGACCATTTGCCTACCCAATAAAAATTCTGATTCATCAATCATGTGGGCAACTGCTTTGGTATACCAAAATAGGGATTTATTTGGCTAAGGCCCCTTTTACACGGGGCGGATCAGTGATGATCCACTTGCTCAGCGGGGATCGCTCCGTTGATCCCCGACGAGCCGGCGGATGACAGGGCGGTCCCCGCACACTGTGTAGGGACCGCCCTGTCTTTTCTCCACTCTCCCCTATGGGGGGATCGGATGAACACGGACCGTGTGTCCGTGTTCATCCGATCCGCAGACGGAAGGAAAAATTGTGTTTTCTTCCTTCTACAGAATCGGATCATTGTGGAGGCAGGTGAGATCGGATGTCAGCGATCTAATAGGGACCAATGTATGTCCCTTTTTCATCTGCAAACGGATTGATGAAAAAGCGGACATACGGTCCGCAGGTGTGAAAGGGGCCTCATGCCGCGTACACACGATCGTTTTTCGGGTTGTAAAAAACAACGTTTTTTAAAAATGTCATTTAAAACGATTGTGTGTGGGCTTCAGAGCGTTTTTCGGGTTCTGAAAAACGACACATTTTTTTTTCAAAACATGCTCTCTTTTTTCACGACTTTTTAAACAATGTCGTTTTTCGGGTTGTAAAAAATGATCGTGTGTGGGCTTTAACGACGTGAAAAACCCGCGCATGCTCAGAAGCAAGTTATGAGACGGGAGCGCTCGTTCTGGTAAAACTACCGTTCATAATGGCGTAAGCACATTCATCACGCTGTAACAGAAAGAAAAGCGCGAATCGTCTTTTACTAACACAAAATCGACTCAAGCAGCCCAAAGGGTGGCGTCATCCACATGGAACTTCCCCTTTATAGTGCCGTCGTACGCGTTGTACGTCACCGCGCTTTGCTAGAGCATTTTTTTCTTTTCACGATCGCGTGTGAGCAACGTAGTTTTAATGATGAAAAAAAAACTTTTTTTCCAGAGGCTGAAAAACGTTGTTTTTTACAAGCCGAAAAATGATCGTGTGTACGCGGCATAAGGCTTATATTTCATGTGTTCTGTTACCTTTTATGACAATAGGGTAGTTGGGAAAGCAAGATAATATGGAGGATCTTATTTCACAATAGGTCTTTCCTGATGATTGCTTGTTTCTGGAGCATCAGAAAGTGACTCCTTTTAATGACCCTTGTGTCTCTCTTCTTTTCAGTTCCGCAATATAGATAAGCAAGAATAAAACAATCACATACTGCCTTTCTTCTGTTGCAACTCTTACCATGTAGCAGTCAGGTCCCTTACCCTACTTTTCTGTACTGCTTTTAAAGTCCTACAACTTTGTCAATGACCTGTGCCAGCCTAAAACTGGTTAGTAGTGGAGGTGCAAGTCAGTGGTGGGAATAATCTCTCTTGCTCTCTCTTCCCTCATCTACAAATCTTTGTAGATGAAAGCACTGTGCAAAGCTGTAGAACCTAATTGGTGCAGGAACAGTATATCAAATCCTACATGCTTTTGCTTTGCACCAAAAGATGCCAGCTCTGCTCTGCCAATGCCAAAAACTCATAATTTGCGATGGCCAGGTGCCTAGAATTTTTTAAAGGGTCAGCTGACCTAATTATCTCAGCACAGCTTTCAAATTAAATAGATTTAAAGGGCAACTCTACTTAAAATGACTAGTTTACAGTGGGGGAGTGTTTAACCATCAATCATGTTAACCTTCTTTGATTAGATCTTTCCTTACAAACCTAGTGAAGGGGAAATTAATTGTAAGTCTTAGGTGCTCTATACGCCAATCTTCCCAGGACTTTTTACCAGAGCATCAGCAAATTCTTATTGTCTTTTTATTGTTATTTGTGTAGGCCAACCAACACATTTCCATCTATGCTTGTATATTTTTAGCGACACTAAAAACGTTCCTTACCTGATGGAGTTATTGAAGCAGTATGCACTGTTACAGATCAGTAATCCTAAAGACTAATAAGAAGCTGGTGAATAATTTTAACTGTTTATAGCCTCCATGATTTGAAATATCAAGATTAGATAAATTTGCTTTGCAGTGTGGTAATTACTAGCCTATCTTGCAGGCGGATAACTTTGAAAATTTTAAGAAAAATCGTCTATCTTGCATCAGTGAAGAAGTAGTGAAAACCAAAAAATTGCTGTCCGAAATGAATGAAAATCACACTGCATGTCTTATGGAGGCTTTGAAAAGAAGAGAGTTTTTCCTCTGGGTTCAAGAAGCATTGGAAGGTATGTCTGTTTTTGTAAAAATTTGAAAATGAAGGAGCAGTAAGGCCTCAGTTTCGGTCATCCTCTGTTCACCCCTTCTTTATAGTTTTTCAAATATTATATTGACAGGACTCTGCCACTCACAATATTGGCCTTATCTCTCTCATTACTTGTCTTGGTGTGCAGAAGATTATGGAATGCTTATAATAAGACAGTTTTCACCTTTATTCAAAAAATAATTTCCTAGAAGTTCCTTTGGCTGCAGAACTTAGAATATCCTAACCCAAAAAACAAAAATGTAATATATTGTAGCTGACCAGTCCTTGGATAGTGGCTGCAGTTTTGTCTTTCTTATGCTAAGAACATTTCTAATGATCTTGCCAGAAATGCAGTGTCCTTGTAAGGCCTTTTTCATACAGAGTTTGTTTTCATCCGTGCAGGGCCATGCTTACTGGCATGGGGATGGACATGTTTTGCGTGCATCGCTGTGTTGCCAGTCCCATTGTTGTCTATTGGATCACAGTGGCTGCACGAACACAGATGCTTCTCTCAATGTGGCACCTGTGCGGGTACACATCCCTAAACACACCCAAGCTGTATGGCCCTGCAGGGGGCACGGATTACCAGCCATGTGTGAACTAGCCCCCAACTTGTGATATACTTTTCCTCAAATTTTTTTTTACCGGGAGGTTTTATTTTCATGTCAACACAATCAGAGGGTAAAGAATTCAACTTTTATTAATCAATGAAATACATTTTGTTTTGCATTTTAACTTTGTGTGTGTTTTATTTTTCTTATTTACATATTGCACCTTCCCATATTTCCAATTAGGATGAGATGCCTACTTGCTATTGTGTACTAACATATACTGTATTCTTTCAATTATCTTTGCTAGTTCTTATATTCATAAATCTGTATGCAGTCTCCTTCCAATTCTACCCTCTTTAAGTGTCAATAAAGTGCTAAATGTTCAAGGTACAATATAAACATTCACACAATTATAAAAAATGACCAAACAAAAAAATTTGTTTATTGATTATTAGGGTTGATTTTATGCCTTCTGATGGGGTTAACATAAAGTTCATACTCTATATGCCATTCTTTTTGCTGTTTTTACATATATTCCTTCCAAGCCATGTTGCGTAAATTACATATTCTCCCTCCCCTGTGTATAGAAGATAAATAGAGGAGGGCATAACTGTAGTTTAAATTGCGAAAGCAGCCTAGGTAGAACGATACTCCCTCCATAGATACAGTTGAGTGATTGTAGCCACCCTAGGACAGAAAGTGTGTAACCCAGGGGTGCCCAACTGCTGGCCCGCGTGCCCCTCTGATTTGGCCCGCCACCAGATTGTGGGCTGCCTTAGGCTCTTTTTACATGATCGGACTCTCCATTCACCTCTATAAAGTGGCAGATGTAAACAGACTTGTTTCCGTTTACACCTGCCTTTCTCCAATCCGATCCACTTAAAAAAAAAAGGGAATCTGTCCCCTTCTGTCTGGGCGGATCGGATTGAAGGGCCCATAGAGGAGAGTGGGTTGTGTCCATGTCTGCTCTGAATATGCAGAGTGGACACGGACCCGTCATCTCCCAGCTCCACTCATTGTGGCCCGTGGCCAGTTTTCAAGTTGCTAAAGTGGCCCTTGTTCCTCAAAAGGTTGGGCACCCCTGGTGTAACTCATAGGATTACCAGGTGAAAACAAAAAGAAAAAGAAAGCCTGAAAAAAAGAAACTTATACAGGCATTACATCTAGGGACTGGCACAACTGATTTGTTACCTGTCTTCCCTAGTCTGATCTTGGCTGTACAGGGACTGCAAGAGGCTGATACAAAATACCTAAAGTGTTTGTAAAAGCTGAAGGTTTTTTACCTTCATGCATCTATGCATGAACGTAAAAAAAAACTTCTGTGTGTAACAGCCCCCCAGCCCCCATTAACTCTTACCTGAGCCTGATCTTCCTCCAGCAATGTGCACAACGAGAGCCTCAGCTTTTCAGAGACTATCCCTCCACGTTGGCTAAGACAGCAGTGGGAGCCATAGGCTCCCACTGCTGTCAATGACAGACAGTGAGCCAATTAGGAGAGGAATGGGGCAGGACCAAGCCGTGGCTCTGTGTATGAATGGGCATGCAGAGTCACGGCTCGTGAAAAAGCCTGCTCAGGTGCCCCCATTGCAAGATGCTTGCTCTGGGGGCACTTGGCAGGGGGGAGGGGCCAGGAGTACCGGCGGGGGGACCAGAGAAGAGGAGCATCGGGGTGCTCTGTGCAAAAACACTGCAGAGAAGCAGGTACGTATGACATGTTTTTTTTTAACTTTGACTTTAATATCACTTTAAACTGCTTGCACTGAAAAATACACGTTTAATTATGTAATAATGAGTACAGAGCTATATTAATATGGGTCTTTTATATCTGCCTAGAATTCAGTTTCAAAATACATGTTGCAAAATAATACATGTACAGTATTGTAAACTTAGGGAATCGAGCCTAAAAGGCTGCTTTCACACTTCGCCATTGAAAAAACGCATATTACTTTTTGTTGTGTTGTGTTTTTGATGTGTTTGCATTGTGTTATTTCCCCATATCTCTGGACTGAACAAAGGTGTGTTGCATTTGTGTCCCAGCAGTGACTGGTATTTTTCCAGTGTGGAAAACTGCTGGTCAACACAGTGGGCCAGATTCAGATACAAGATACGTCGTATCTCTAAATGCGGGAGGTCGTATCTATGCACCTGATTCAGAGAATCAGTTACGTATAGATATCCCTAAGATCCGACAGGTGTAAGTGTCTTACATCGTCGTATCTTAGGCTGCATTTTCTGGCTGGCCGCTAGGTGTCGCTTCCGTATGTTTACGCGATGAATATGCAAATTAGTATTTACGCCGATTCAGAAACGAACGACCGCCCGGCGCTTTTTTTTTACGTTGTTTGCGTTCGGCTTTTTCCGGCGTAAAGTTACCCCTGCTATATGAGGGGTATGTGCGGCGTATCCTATGTTAAGTATGGCCGTCGTTCCCGCGTCGAATTTTGGAAATTTTACGTTGTTTGCGGAAGTCGTTGGCGAATAGGGCTGGACATCATTTACGTTCACGTCGATTCCACATCGATTCACGTCCTTGCGGTGTACTTTGGCGCAATGCACACTGGGATATTGAACGGACGGCACATGCGCCGTTCCAAAAATACGTCAAAAACGCGGGGTCAAGTACAATTTAAATAAAACACGCCCCCAACATCCCCATTTGAATTACGCGGGCTTACGCCAGACCAGATACATTACGCCGCCGTAACATAGGGCGCAAGTTCTTTCTGAATACGGAAATTGCGCCCTAAATTACGGCGGCGTAACGTATCTGAGATACGTTACGCCGTCCGGAGAGATACACAAATGTATCGTATATGTATATGTCCCTAATAATAACTGGCAAGCATGCTTAAACTAGCACTGAAAAAAATCATTACAATATTAATATTGTCCTGTAATTGCTGTCCCTTTCTCACACCTCAGCATTATAGCCTGATTACTGATAGAAAGGTGTCTTTTCCTAGCTTTTTTTGCAGCTTTGTCTTGGTGCCCCAATTTACTTTAATCATGCTTATGGCTAGATGAAGTTGGAGAACAGGCATTTTACATTACTATGTGTGGTCACTGCAGGGAGGTGGATGGTACACCTCTTGTAGGGCCTGGCATAGTGATAATGTGGCAACAATGCGACAAATGAAAGGGAGAAAAATTTGAGATCCCAGATACTTGCCAAAAGATCCAGGGTAGAGATGCCAAACCTTGGCACCCCAGATGTTTTGGAACTACATTGATGCACAGGCACTCTGCAGTGTAGTAGAGCATCATGGGAAATGTAGTTCCAAAACATCTGGGATGCCAAGGTTCTCCATCACTGACTAGGGAATATTCCAGAGGTACCTTGGTATGTAATCGCATTACTTCTTGGCCTATCCACAGGGATGCAGTAAAGTGAGCAATCATAAAGTGCAATCACAGTACTACAGAAAAAGTAGCCTGTATATCTGGTAAGAAAATATGGCTGTACAATGTACTTGTACAAGTGCATTTCCACTAAAAGAAAATTGCATTTCAATGCATTTCTAAGCAAAATCAGTTCTAAAAAAAAACATGGAAAACAGGACTATAAAGAGAAAAAGTGTATGATTTCAGTTAGACTTTAAAAATATTATCGTACATTAATACATATTGTACATTAACGGTAATGTATCTATTTAACCCTTTCATGGTTTATTATTTTCTATTTAGATGTCAATGAGCTAAAAGTGTTTGTTGATCTGGCCTCGATTTCTGCTGGAGAGAATGATATGGATGTTGACCGTGTTGCCTGCTTCCATGATGCAGTGCTGGGGTATTCACCATTACTCTATGACTTAAAGCCTGAGTTTGGGTTCAACGACTTTATGGAATGCCTGAAGAAATTATGGAAAGCCTTAAAAAGTGACCCAAAACTTCCAGAAAAGTTTGTAAGTCAAATGTGCACATCTTATTATTACAAGAGAAACCTATTGAGTTTTTATTTTATTTTTATTATTGAATGGAGAGCAATTAAAGCTGAATGTTTTTTTTGTGTTTCAATATTTTTATTGAGAATTTTAGAAAACATAACACTTACAATTAATTATGTAATAATACAGATGTACAGATATTAATAATTATTGCTTATTAATCATGAAAAGAAAAATGAGAGACAAAAACAAAAAACAAATATATATTAATCATTAAGTGAGTTCGAATGAGGATATATGTATTAAAAAGTAGTATGGTCATATAGACCAATGTAAGAAATAGAACATTTCTAATAAAATGTAAGAAAAGACAAAATATATTATTAGCATAGAGCAGAGAAAAAGAAGGAGAAGGAAGGAAAAAGGGAAGCAAGAGAGGGAAGGGAGGGTGGGTCAGGAAAACGACGAGAGTGCTCTCCAATTTAGTATAGACCATAAACTTCAAAAGATCACAGATAAATTTAAGTTTTTATATTATAATTAATCCAGGGTTCCCATACAGCTTCAAACCAAGCAATTGTATCCTCCTTGAGAGCAGATAACCTTTCATTAATCATAATCCACGACAGTTTGCTTTTTAATAAACTAAACGGAATCGTAGATGTCTTCCAGGATTTAGCTATAGAAATTCTAGCAGCAGGGGGCGTGGCTTGGCGCTTGATGGCGACGGACGCACACTAGAGGAGCTCCGTGAGGAAACCCGGCTTACAGCCTGAAACCCTGCTTTCTCAAAGCCAGACATGGGCAAAAAGCTGTTCCACACCCCACAGACCCGCTCTAAGCGAAGCACAGTGGCGTTATCAACTAGGAACATAACGGATCTCTTTAAAAACACCGCAGTCTCAGGCGGCAGCATGGCGGGGAACAAGATGGCGCGCCAGCAGCGGGAGGAAGACGAGACTAGCGAGGACTCACTCTCGGTGGCGGAGGACTCAGGTAGGGGATATAATCACCCAAACCACCCCCTGACATACGCAGACATGACTGGATTCGCTGCGGATATCAAATCCACGTTTTCTGCAGCCATCACTGACCTAAAGTCCAACCTGCTTGTTCTCACAGAGAAGCTCACGACGGTCGAAACTGCTGGGAGACACAGGGACAAGAGACTGCTTAAATTGGAGACCGTAGTGACCTCTCATGCCTCCCACCTCATCGACATAAATCGCCATTTGGAGGACTTAGATAATAGAGGGAGAAGGGCGAATATAAGGGTGAGAGGGATCCCCGAATCAGTGGAAAATGCGCAGATTATCCCCACTTTACGGAGAGTGTTCAACAGCCTCCTGGAGAGACAAGAGGATGCGGCCATTGACTTTGTCCGCGCACACAGGGCACTGAGGCCTAAAGGCCCTGACACAGCTCCCCCACGTGACATTATTTGCTGCCTACAGAATTACCCATTGAAGGAAGAGATTATGATCAAGGCCAGGAGGAACGACAGAGTGGTGTTCAACGGGGAGACTATTATGTTATTCCACGATCTATCTCAAATCACCCTACGGAACCGCAGGGCCCTGCGACCTTTATTAGAGGTGTTGAGAGGAAAAGAGCTAATCTATTCCTGGCGCTTTCCGTTCGCCTTGGTGGTCACAAAAGCGGGCAGGCAATATGTACTACGCTCCCCCGCCGATCTCCCTGAATTCTTTGAGGCTCTGGAATTGGACCCTGTCGCTGTACCGGAGTGGTATCAGGAGTTTGCCCTCCCCAGGATGGATAATGGCCCTTGTCGCTCGCCACTCTCCACACCAGAGAAGAGGCTCACCAAACGATCCAAACAGAACCGGGGTCACGGCTCGCAAAGTGGCACACCTAATCTCAGACAAGGCCCTTCTAGGGCTCAGGAGGAAGACTAGATGGAACACATCTCCTACTAGCCGCTTGTTGTCACGTTTTTGATGCTCCCCCTTCTTTATGTTTTTTACTTTTGTTTGTTCAATGCCCACAGTCCAAGCTCTTCTGATACAACCTTCCTGGTTTTTTTTTTGTTTTTTTTTTTTTCTGGCCCATATACGCTGGATGGCACACAGGAACATGATGGGCTTTTGTCAGCCTACACGTGCTTTTTCCTAAAGATTGTACGGGCACACATCGCCATCTTCTGGCCTTGCAGGAACTTGGCACGTTGTTAGTGAGGATCCAGCGCAGGCGGACTAAATGGCTGCTCTCAGGAGAATGTGCTCCACAGGAATCTGAGGTGCTATTGCAGCGCATCACCCAGCGGTGTGAAGTACCTGGATCACCCGGCCGGGTGATCCTCTCCTACTCAGATTTGACTCAAACCAGGGGTTGTTGCAATACAGCTCATAACTGATAACCTATAGGGTATACTAAGAGACTATTAGTATAAGGGGGTTTATTATGCTGGCTGTTTGAAAGTCTGACTCCAACAGCGGGTTATGTTTCTTATTAATACCTTGTTGAGTTCAACCTGTTGGGAGATTCAAACTAAGACTGTTAAATTTTTGCCGGTTAATCACTGTTTTTTCTTTGCAGGGTTTCTATTCAGCACCACCAGTCCGCGTGCCACATACGCAGGTGGACTGGTTATACAGTTTTCTTTTTCTTTTACAAGCCGGGTTTCCTCTCTTCTCACCTGTGCTGTGACAGAGAGTGTTATCCTTTTGTTTTGTTAATTTGTACTGGTTAAACGCTAAACCACCCAATTGTTGGTGGTGAAGGCTGTCTCAGGCTGCTGTTCACTGCGGTGTCACAGAACCCTGGGACGCCTCCTCAGAGGTGACTGAGTGACGTCTGCCTTCGTCGCTACCGTTCAGTCACACCACGACCTCGCAGAGTGGGTCCCGCAGGGGTTATTGCGCTTACGGGCCCACTACTTCAGACCTCGGGGTGCTTGACACATCCCGTAGTGCTATTTGTATACTCTCCTTACCCTTCCCCCACCTTCTATCCCTTCCTCCCTTCTCTTTGCTTGTACCTCTCTTTACCCCATCTTCCCTATCTGTATCTATACACTTTACCGAGATACGCAGTGCAAAACGGACCACTGGTCCACCACATCAGTGCTCTACCTAACTTGTTGTTTTATTTTCAGGCATAGTCAGCCGCGGTACGGGTGAGCGCCTCAGATGGCATACTCATCGGTAGGCCTGGGCTCTACGGTCATTTCGCACAACGTTCAGGGACTGAACATACCAGAGAAGCGGACCACACTGCTCAGGGAACTCAAGAAAGGTAAACCGCATTTCGTTTTTCTGCAGGAGACTCACTTTCAAACTAATAAGATACCGACACTGACCAACACATACTTCCCGACGGCCCTACATGCGACAAATAATTTGGCCAAGTCTAAAGGGGTAACGATCCTAATAAGTAAAAACGCGCCTTTTCAGTTAACTGACAGGATGACCGACCCAGACGGTAGATACTTATTTATCAAAGGCAGCTACGCGGGCACCCCAATCACGCTGGCAAATGTCTACTTTCCCAATTCTGCACATGCTACCTTTTGCCAGCGTATGATACGGGCCCTGGCAGGCTTTACATCAGGTTGCCTGATATTAGGGGGAGATTTCAACGTCCCATTGAACCCCTTGGTGGATGCGTCGACAGGTAAAACTTGCATTTCGTACAAAATCCTCAAAAAGATAAAAGTTCTTCTACAGTCCTTGCAACTGGTGGATACGTGGAGATTCCTTCACCCGTCAGAAAGGGACTTCACGTTCTACTCTGCTCCCCACAAACGATATTCTCGTATTGACCACTTATACATCTCACAGAGGGACCTAGCTAGAGTGACGGCGGCTAAAATAGGAGCTCAGATCCTATCAGACCATGCCCCCACGTCCCTGACGGTTGCTGAGTCCTCTCTTGTGAACCATTCAGCCTCCTGGAGACTAAACGCGTCGCTCTTGACAGACCCAGCACTACTACCTCAGATTACTGACAAGCTAGTGAGTTTTTTCACGCACAATGATTCTGCGGAGGCAGATCCTATGATGGTTTGGGGTGCCCATAAATGTACGCTGAGGGGCGACTTAATTCGCATGGGGGCTAGGCGAAAGAGACTACAGGAGGCTGAAACCACCAAACTTTTTCACACAATTTCCCTACTAGAAACTAAGCACAAACAGTCCCTATCTGAACAAACGGCAGCGAGCCTCTTGGAGGCCAGGAGGCAGCTACAAAACATCCTGGCTACTAGGACGAAACGCTTCCTTTTCTTCAGGAAAAAAATCTATTACGAGACAGGAGATAAGTCAGGTAGGCTACTGGCGAGAGCTCTGCGTGACCCCCGCTCCTCCACCCACATTACCGGGATCAGGAATGGTTCTGGTGTACTGGATGTTAGGACGGAGGACATTGCAACACACTTTCATAACTATTATTCTAAACTCTACAACCTTACGCCCAGACATAGGCCGCCTGGGTCGGAGGGGTCCAGGAAACAAGAGGTCCTGGACTATCTGAAACAGAGTGGTCTACCTAAACTTCCAGCTGAGGCTGTTGAGACCCTGGAAGAACAGATTTCGCTATCAGAGATCCGAGAGGCCATCGGGGCCTTGAAGTCAGGGAAAAGTCCGGGACCGGACGGCTTCAGCTCGATCTACTACAAGACCTTTAGCGACATACTGGTGGGCCCTATGCAGAAAGCCTTCAACTCATTGACAAACCCCAGACCCCTACCGAGGGACTTCCACGCCGCGCATATCACGGTTATCCCGAAAGCAGGCAAGGACCCTGAAACTTGCGCTAGCTACAGGCCTATCTCCCTTTTAAATATAGACCTGAAGCTGCTGGCAAAAATTTTGGCCAACAGGCTGAGGCCACTTCTGCCTGCGGTGATTGGTCCGGAACAGGTAGGCTTTATGCCCGGGAGGGAAGCCAAAGACAACATCATCAAGGCCCTCCTGCTCATGCAGGCTGCCCGCACACAGAAAGTCGAGAGTCTTCTCCTGTCCACAGACGCGGAGAAGGCTTTCGACAGAGTGTCTTGGGACTTTATGTTCGCGACCTGCTCCCATATAGGCCTTGGTTCGAGTATGATGACGTGGATAACGTCGCTATATCACCATCCAACTGCCAGAGTCAAGATCAATGGGTCACTGTCGGACGTAGTTGAAATTCATAACGGAACGCGCCAGGGCTGCCCCTTATCCCCACTGTTGTTCATCCTTACCTTGGAACCGTTCATCCGCTCGGTAAACAACAACAAATCAATTCAGGGGATCTCAGTACAGGATAGGATGTACAAAACAGCGGCCTACGCGGACGACCTTCTTTTTTTTGTGACAGGCCCGCATATCACCGTCCCAAACCTCCTGAGAGCCTTTGACCAGTATGGCTACCTCACCAATTTGAAAATAAATTTGACCAAATCCGAAGCCCTGAATCTTTCACTCCCTGAACCGACCCTCACTAAGACACAAGCCAACTGCCCCTTTAGATGGGAAAACAAAGCTTTAAAATACTTGGGTATTTGGCTGACTCCGTCGCTGACATCGCTGTACGACGCTAACTTCACACCAATGTTACGTAGCTTTGAAGAAGACCTAAAACGGTGGAATGAGAGATACTTTTCCTGGTTCGGAAGAGCAGCCATCATCAAGATGGTGATGCTACCCAGGCTTCTGTATCTGCTTAGGGCTCTGCCGATAGTCCTACCTAATAAGTTCTTTAAAAGACTTCAGACAGCACTGTTGACCTTCTTGTGGTCTCGCGGCAGAGCACGGATTAGGTTCGCTCTCCTGACTAGACCAAAGGAAAATGGGGGAATGGGACTACCCGACTTTAAAAAATACTACATAGCTGCTCATGTTACAAGGGTCGTGGACTGGCACTGCCATAGAGAGACGAAAGACTGGGTGTCCCTGGAAGATGACCTGAGTCCTCTACCGCTCCTTTTCTCCCCCTGGAACCCTGGGCTGAAAAAAGCCCATATAATGCCCCGCCAGCCTCTTCAGGCAAATACCCTGACGGTTTTTGCTTTGGGGATTAAATGCTCCTCCATATTCTCAGTCAAAGGACCACTTACCCCGCTGTCTGAGAATCCAGATTTTCAACCAGGACTAGGCACGAAGACACTACGTAACCTATCCACCGACAAGACACTCATAGCGGGAGACTGCTTCCGGGGGGGAACGTTTGTGGAATACCAAACACTCAAGCAGGCAAATGACCTCCCTTCCCTACCGTTCTGGACGTACCTCCAAATTCGTAGTTACACCAGTGACAGGCAGAACAAACCACACTTCACCAGACCAATGACCGACTTAGAAGAAGTTTGTATCAAGGGTGAGCTCCTGCAGAGAACGACATCGGTCATATACCAATGGCTACAGAAGCCCTCTACCTCCACGGTTGATAGGTTTCAGAAAGGCTGGTCCAGGGCACTCGAGAGGGACATCTCAGAGAAACAATGGCGAAACGCCTGTGTGCTGGCACACAAATGCTCTATTAGCACAAAAATGCAAGAAACGTCCTACAAGCTGCTAACGGACTGGTATGCCACGCCTGCTAAGTTAAACTCCTGGTATGCTCAGACCTCTGATAAATGTTGGAGATGTGGAGAGGGGGTAGGTACGTTGATACACATTTGGTGGCACTGCCCTCGCCTGGTTAGCTATTGGCGCCAGGTCACAAATTTAATTAAACAAATCACAGAGACCAGCTTGATTCTTGACGCGGCGTGCTGCCTCCTCCACATCTCCTCCTTCTCCCTGAAGAGATATAAGAACTCACTGACGAAACACATGTTGAATGCCGCGAAGGCCTTGATCCCTGGCCTCTGGAAGACCTCTAGGGTCCCCACTATTGCACAATGGCTCGGAAAAATCTCTGAAATTCGAGAAATGGAAGACACACTTGCACAAGCCTCTGAAAACGTGGATAAGTTCCACAAGACTTGGTCGCCCTGGTTTGAATTTTGTTTCTCAAAGGCCTATGAGACGCTTATGGGCGCTGACTGAGAGCCCACACGTCACTTCGTGACGATATGATTAGACCCTGAGTCACAGAACTGTCTTGTTCACTCATTGCACTGCTGCATTCACCTTCCTACCCCCCTTCACCTCTCCTTTTCTCTTTTCATATCTGTCTCCCCCCCCCTTCCCCCCCCCACACCTGTCCCCCCCAATCCGACCATCGCTAGATGGTGGGAATACTAAGCACCACTTTAATGGTATGGTAGTGAAAATACACATGAAAAGCGATGGATAATCTAGCCGAAATATAACGTCAGACGGCTTTAGGTGGTAGAGGTAAGGCCTATTCTCGTAGTAAGAGGTTATATGTATCGACAGCTTCTTGGGAACGGGCCACACTCTAAAGACAGCAGAGTAACGCCTCAAGCTTAGTCGCTAATTTGTGAACCTGTTAGATTTACGTGATTTGAGAATTTACAGACGTCAAATTTGTTGTTTGAGACTTTTGTGTACGAATGTCATTTTCATGCTGTACTGTTTTGATAATTGCACTATATTTTGTTCTTGACTGGAACACTAATAAACTTTGGAATGTCAGAAATTCTAGCAGCAATAAATATGAATGTTATAAATTTTACCATTTGCTTTGATGTACCTCTTACTTGTAATCCCAATAATGCATTCCATGGTGATTTTGTGAGATTCACATTAGTTAAGGAAAAAATAAAGTTATAGGTATGAATCCAAAATCTCCTTACTTTTTGACAGGTCCACCATATGTGGTACATAGTCCCCTCTGCGTTACAAACTCTATAACATTTAGGTGAAGCACCTTGGACAAACATAGCTAAACGAGCTGGAACCATGTACCATCTTAATAACACTTTATAATTCGCTTCAATCATTGAAGTATTAATAAGAGATTTAGAAGCATTTAAGGCCAATTTGTTCCATTCAATAAATTCCATAGAAGAACCAATATCTTGTTCCCATTGTTGCATATAAAATAGCTTGTTAGAATTCAAGGACAGTACGTTATATATTGAGGATATATGGCCAGATTGTTTATCGAAAGATTTGCAAAGATACTCTATGGGAGTGAGTATAGACAAATTAGAGACGTGTTGTAATTTCAATAAGAATTTTTTAATAAGAGTATAACGGTGAATTTCCGAGTCAGGTAAATTATATTTATCTCTCAGGACAGTTTCCGTTAATACACCATTGCGATCACACAGATCTGCAATCCTTATTAATCCTTTATTGGTCCACCACGAAAAGTCTTGCGGGCGCAATCCAGGGAGAAAGGAGGAATTATTAAGTAATGGAGCCAAGGGAGTATGTGGGGACTTAAGTTTGTGAATATTGGAGAGTCTGTCCCATAAATGGAGGGAAAAAGATAAAGACGGGCATAAAATTGCTGGTCTGTCTTTACATTTCATCCATATTAAGTGACTAATATCGGGATATAGGAAGGATTCAAGATTCATCCACACAGGCCTAGCCTGTCTAGTATGAAAGCGTATCAATTGAGATAGTAGCGTTGCTTGAAAATATTTTAGTAGATCGGGCATACCCAAACCACCTACATTTTTAGGAGTATATAACGTTTGTTTATTCACTCTAGATTTTTTACCATTCCATATATAATTGAGTAATTTTGCTTGGAATTTCTTCAAATCGCTATTAATTATTGAAATCGGAAGGCATCTAAATAAGTACAATATTTTTGGTAAAATTATAATTTTAATAGAGTACAGTCTACTGTACTGTACTATACTGTATAACTGCACTACAAAATTCCTTTACAAATAATGCATATTTTAAAATGTTATTACTAATAACATTTTAAAATATGCATTGTTTGTAAAGGAATTTTGTAGTGCAGTTATACAGTATAGTACAGTACAGTACAGTACAGTATATGGCAGGCCCAGCAAATGCATACTGTGTACAATTATCAATATCATTATCACACTCCACCTGCCCAGGCAGCGATACTGTACAATATAGATTCAGTGTGCACTGCAGCAGTGTCACTCACACTGCACACTGAATCTATATTGTACAGTATTGCTGGGCACTGGAGTGTGATGATGATATTAATAAATAATTGTACACAGAATTGCATTTGCTGGGCCTGCCCCCCACATACAGTATGCAGCCATGTCCCCCCACATACAGTATGCAGCCATGTCCCCCCACATACAGTATGCAGCCATGTCCCCCCACATACAGAATGCAGCCATGTACCCCCACATACAGTATGCAGCCATGTCCCCCCCCCCCCACATACAGTATGCAGCCATGTGTCTCCCCATACCTAGATGCCGTCGCCGCCTAGTTAATCAGCGTGCAGGGAACATTACAGCTTTCATTTGAATAGCTGTCTGTTCCCCGCCGCGTATAGACACTCCCCCTTGCTCGGGATTGGATGAGTGATCTGCACTTTGATAGACAGGTCACCCGTCCATTCCCGAGCAAGGGGGAGTGTCTATACGCGGCGCGGCGGGGAACAGACAGCTATTTAAATGAAAGCTGTAATGTTCCACGCACGCTGATTAATTAGGCGGCAGCAGCGTTGCGGTATGCGGCGACGGCGGGGGGGGGAGTGGGGCGGTAATCTCGGTAACGCCGCCAATGTAGTGGGAACGGCGTTGCCGAGAGGGTAAAAGTAATCAGGTAGATTACTAGTTACCCGCAGGAGGCCAATCGTTACGTAACAGCGTTTTTTTAAACGCTGTTACTTGCAACACTGATGAGGAAAGATTAGAGGAGATTAAGGGGGCATATGATCAACATGTATAAATACATAAGTGGTTCACATAGTAAACTTGATGTTGAGTTATTCACTTTAAGGTAATCACAAAGGACAAGGAAGCACTCTACGTCTAGAGGAAAAAAGATTTCATCTCCAAATGCGGAAAGGTTTCTTCACAGTAAGAGCTGTGAAAATGTAAAATAGACTTCCTCCAGAGGTGGTTCTGGCCAGCTCAGTAGATTGCTTTAAAAAAAGACCTGGATTATTTCCTAAATGTACATAATATAATTGGGTACTGACATTTATAGGTAAAGTTGATCCGGGGAAAATACAATTGCCTCTCGGGGGGGATCAGAAAGGAATTTTTTCCCCTGCTATAGCAAATTGGATCATGCTTTGCTGGGGTTTTTTGCCTTCCTGTGGATCAACTGTAGGTATAGGATTGTGTATATGGGATTGTATTTGTATTTACTTTTTTGGTTGAACTGGATGGACTTGTGCCTTTTTTCAACCTGACTAACTATGTAACCCTGGATGCAGCCAGTTATTTCACCTGCATATGCGCTCTGAAGGTCCAGCATACCTTGCAGGACCTTCAGAGCCTTTTTCCCGAAACTGAGGGCTCTCACGCGCATTTGCAGGCGTGATGCCATTGCGGCTCCGGCCAATCACATAGCCGTAGCTCACAAGCCTGGAAGGAAGACTGGGTAAAGATGGAAGCCCTCTCAGCGATGACAGCACGCCACTGGAAGGCTTCATTTCAAGGTAAGTATATAATAATGTGCTAATGTGCTGCATACTAGCACATTATGCAATTGTCTTAAAGGTGCTTTTTTTTATTTATTTTTTAAATGCAGCCGCGGTTTACTACTGCTTTAAGGAATCATTCTGTGAATAAAATGTTTTGAATTTGTATAATTTGTGTATTCTTTTCCTGGAGTTGTGTGGCGCCTTAACAATTTCCTGCCCACCATATAGCAGAATGATGGCCAGGAAAGTGGTTGCATTACCCTGACTAGGCGTCATATGACATCCAGCAGGATAAGCCGCTAGCGCGCCCGCCATTGTTGGTGTGTCCTGATGTAGACCAGGGGTGCCCAACTAGTGGCCCGCGGAGCTCTCTGATGTGGCCCGCGACCTGCTGCTCTGGGATGGAATAGAATAGAATACTGGGGTAGATTCAGGTAGGGGAGCGCACTGCTACGGCGGCGCAGCGTACCGTTTTTACGCTACGCCTCCGTAAATTACTGGAGCTACGCTTCATTCACGAAGCATTTGCTCCGCAATTTGCGGCGGCGTTTCGTAAAAGGGGCCGGCGTAATCGCGCGTAATTTAAATGATCCCGTAGGGGGCGTGGATCATTTAAATTGGGCGCGTTGCCGCGCCGAACGTACTGCGCATGCTCCGTCGGGAAAATTTCCCGACGTGCATTGCGGTAAATGACGTCGCAAGGACGTCATTTGTTTCGACGTAAACGGAAATGGCGTCCAGCGCCATTCACGATTCACTTACGCAAACAACGTAAATTTCGAAAATCGTGAAGCGGGAACGACGTGTATACTTACCATTGGCTGCGCCTCCTAATAGCAAGAGCAGCCTTACGACGAAAGCGACGAACGCAAACAACGTAAAACACGACCGCCGGGCGCGCGTACGTTTGTGAATCGGCGTGAGTATGCAATTTGCATACTCTACGCTGACAACTACGGGAACGCCACCTAGCGGCCAGCGTCAGAATGCAGCCTAAGATACGACGGCATAAGAGCCTTATGCCAGTGGTAACTTAGGCTGCAGTCTGCGTATCAAGCTTTCTGAATACAGAAAGTCGATACGCCGGCGCTACTTAGCAATTACGCTGTGTATCTATGGATACGCAGGCGTAATTGCTTCCTGAATCTACCCCACTGTTATTTAAAGGTAAGTTTATTACTAAAATCACAGTGTGCATATCTGTTCTGCAGTGGTTACTGGGCTGCTTTCAAACTGATCCGCAGGTGCAGAGCAGTGCACCTGCGGGTTACCTGCACTGAGTCATAGGCCCCTTTCACAAGGTCAGTCTGACCCAATTGGACCCTCCATTCACCTCTAAGGCCCCGTACACACGGTCGGACCGAACCGATTAGAATGAACCGAAGTTCAGTTTCATCGGACCAAACCGACCATGTGTATAGGCCATCGGTCTGTTTTCCTTCGGTCCAAAATTTTAAAACATGCTTCAAAACCGAACCGATGGACCGCTGCCCCATCGGACCAAACCGATGGTTAGTACAGAAAAGCATCGGATCAAAACCCGCGCATGCTCAGAATCAAGTCGACACATGCTTGGAAGCATTGAACTTCGTTTTATTCAGCACGTCGTGTGTTTGACGTCACCGTGTTCTGACCCGATCGGATTTTGGACTGACGGTGTGTACACATATCAGGCCGTACGGCCACTTCAGAGGTGAACCGATGAAAACGGTCCGACGGACCAGTCACATCGGTTTGGTCCGACCGTGTGTACAAGGCCTAAGTAGTAGCAGATGTAAATGGACTTGTGTCCGTTTACAAATGCCTACCTCCAATCCGATCCACAAAAAAAAAGAAAAAAAGTAGAGTGGGCTGCCATCAACCCGCTTCGCTCATTGTGGCCCATGACCTGTTACCAAGTCGCTTAAAGGAGTTGTAAAGGAAAACATTTTTTTGCCTAAAATTAATGTCTGCAAGGTAGACAGACAGAATGGTATAATGATTCTGTAAAAAAACTAGTAAATACCTATTAAATTCCTATATCACCTCTGGCGTTCTAGTTTCTGTTCTCTCATTCACTTCCTGGTTTGCATTGCTCGTTCATGTAAGAACTACATTTCCCAGTATGAATTGCGGCACGCCCAGTAATTCACACCTCCTTGAAGTCTCTAACATGTAGAGAGCGTCCTGCCACACAGATGTAGTTCCCAGGAGGGGGGAAGCACGTTACTGACCACCGCAGTAAAGCCTCCCATCACGGTGGTCAGTAAAATCAGACAAGCAGGAAGTGAACAGAATAGAGAAGAAATAGAGCAACTTCTGAGCAAAAACGAACAATGAGGAAGTGAAAAGAGGAATGTCTGCAGGTAAAGGATGCTTATTATGAAAAAAAAATTCCTTTACAACCCCTTTAATTTTACCTTGCTCTTCAAAAGGTTGGGCACCCCTGATGTAGACTCTTTATCATGTGATGAGCTGTGTCCAATCACAGCTCATCACATGGTAACCAGGAAGTGCTGTTTATCTGCTTTTCCTCTATTTGTGCTGACAAGGCGCGAGTATAGGAGAGCTGATCGGCTGCTCTCCTGACTGGTGGTTTGCACTGATAATCAGCACATTGATTATCAGTGCAGACCCATTAAGCGTGCCCACTAGAGCCCACCAGGGATACCAATCAGTGCTCATTAGAAATGCCAATCTGTGCCCATCAGTGATGCCTGTTCGTGCCTCCTAATAAGTGCCACCTATAAGTGACCATCAGTTCTGCATATAAGTGCCTCATCATCCATGCCCATCAGTGCCTGTCATTGCAGCCTCATCAGTGAAGGAGGAAATGTACTTATTTACAATGTTTTTTTAACAGAAATTAAGAAAAAAACTTTTTTCTCAAGATTTTCTGTCTTTTTTTTTATTTGTAGCGCAAAAAATAAATAAAAACCAGTGGTGATCAAATACCATCAAAAGAAAGCTTGATTTGTGGGAAAAAGACCCTGTCTAACAAATCACGTTAAATACAGTGGGTTTAATTTGCAAACATTTACAAAGATATGTGTAAGCCGCATTGCCTACGTCAAGGCACCTCTGTGTACTGCGATTCTAATTCTGTAATTTTCAGAGTTTCCCAAGTTGGAGCACATATAGCCAACGATAAATTTAGGGCAGGTTTGCTTCAAGGGAGCCCACCCTCTTTAAATGCACAGGGATGCATGGGACATCTTCAGATGCCATTGTGGGTTTTTTTTTTTCCTTTCAAATTATTTTATTTTCAGAAATAAAATAAAAATTACAATAAATCACAATACATATCAATATGGACATAACCTAGTAAATGTCAGCAGGAACTAAAAAAGACTTACAGAGAGCGGGAAAAAGTCGGAGAAAAAAAAAAAGGGAGGAAAGGGGATAAGACAAGCTATATACCTAATTTACAGTGTTTGTGGAAATCGAAGAGGCATCCTGAGTAAGAGAAATACCTATATATCTGGCCCAAGGTTCCCAGATCGTTTCGAATTTCAAAACAGTATCATTCAAAATGCTATCTAACTTTTCTTCAGTTATTATCCAAGAGTTTTTTTTTTGCTTCCGAGAAAGAGAGTTTAGGTTTCTTCCAATTTTTGGCAATTGGAAGCTTAGCTCCTGTAAGAATAAAGTGAGTTCATTTTTGAGAATGTTTTGGAATTTGAGATATATGCGCATTCAGGAGAGCTATTGGTAGAGATCTCGAGACCTGGCAACCTGTTACCTTGAAAATCATTGAAAAAGTTTTGTTCCAAAATGATCTAATTTTAGGACACTCCCACCAGATACGAGTCATAGGGCCAAATTCTCAAAAAGTCTGCGTAACTTAAATTTCAGCAGTTAAGTTACACTGACTTAAAATTTCTACCTAAGTGCCCGATCGTCAAAGCACTTAGGTAGAAATTTCAGGCCGTGTAACTTAAGTGCCGCCGTCGTAAGGCGGTCCTCCTCTCCTGGGGGCGTTTTAAATTTAAATGAGGCGCGCTCCCGCGCCGGCCGTACTGCGCATGCGTGTGATGTCATTTTCCCGACGTGCAGCGCGCGAACGTAATTAACGCCGGGCGGCTTTGAGAATTTCGACGGGACACTAAAGTTGCGACGGGTGAAAAAAAAAGACGCGCCGGGAAAACAAATAATTATAAAAAAAAATGACAGCGTCGCTCAGCATGCATTCCTGAGAGGGAGAACTCCATGCCAATTTTCAAAGAACAAAACGGCATGGGTTCCCCCCCAGGAGCATACCAGGCCCTTAGGTCTGGTATGGGTTGTAGGGAGACCCCCCCACGCCGAAAAATTGACGTAGGGGGTCCCCCTACAATCCATACCAGACCCGTATCCAAAGCACGCTACCCGGCCGGTCAGGAATGGGAGTGGGGACGAGCGAGCGTCCCCCCCCCTCCTGAGCCGTGCCAGGCCGCATGCCCTCAACATGGGGGGGTTGGGTGCTCTGGGGCAGGGGGGCGCACTGCGGGCCCCCCCACCCCAGAGCACCCTGTCCCCATGTCGATGAGGACAGGACCTCTTCCCGACAACCCTTGCCATTGGTTGTCGGGGTCTGCGGGCGGGGGCTTATCGGAATCTGGGAGTCCCCTTTAATAAGGGGGCCCCCAGATACCGGCCCCCCACCCTAAGTGAATGGATATGGGGTACATCGTACCCCTATCCATTCACCTGGAGGCAAAAAGTAAAAGTTAGTAAACACACAACACAAGGCTTTTTAAAATAATTTATTATTCTGCTCCGGATGCCCCCCCTGTCTTCGTTATTAGCTCAATTACCAGGAGGGGCTTCTTCTTCCACTCTCCGGGGGTCTTCTCCGCTCTCCGGGGGGGGGTTTCTTCTTCCGCTCTCCGGGGGGGGCTTCTCCGGACTCCGGGGGGCTTCTTCCATCTTCTCCCCTCTTCCGCTGTTGACTTGGCGAACCCCGGTTCTTCTGCAGCTCTCCGGTGCCTTCTTCTTCAGCGCTGGCTGCCTGCTATGTTTGTGTGTTAGCTCAATTAGTAACAGGCAGCCGGCGCGGTCTTCTGTGACGTCAGGGTCTTCTGTTCTTCTCTCTTCCGATGTTGACTCGTCGCCTGTTGTCGCTGTAATGATGGAAGCGCGCCTTGCATCCCATTTATATAGGCATCACCGTCCCATCATGCTCCGGTAGGTACCCACGTGGTGGGTGCACGTGGGTAGGCACCCACCACGTGGGTACCTGCCGGAGCATGATGGGACGGTGATGCCTATATAAATGGGATGCAAGGCGCGCTTCCATCATTACAGCGACAACAGGCGACGAGTCAACATCGGAAGAGAGAAGAACAGAAGACCCTGACGTCACAGAAGACCGCGCCGGCTGCCTGTTACTAATTGAGCTAACACACAAACATAGCAGGCAGCCAGCGCTGAAGAAGAAGGCACCGGAGAGCTGCAGAAGAACCGGGGTTCGCCGAGTCAACAGCGGAAGAGGGGAGAAGATGGAAGAAGCCCCCCGGAGTCCGGAGAAGCCCCCCCCGGAGAGCGGAAGAAGAAACCCCCCCCCGGAGAGCGGAGAAGACCCCCGGAGAGTGGAAGAAGAAGCCCCCCCTGGTAATTGAGCTAATAACGAAGACAGGGGGGGCATCCGGAGCAGAATAATAAATTATTTTAAAAAGCCTTGTGTTGTGTGTTTACTAACTTTTACTTTTTGCCTCCAGGTGAATGGATAGGGGTACGATGTACCCCATATCCATTCACTTAGGGTGGGGGGCCGGTATCTGGGGGCCCCCTTATTAAAGGGGACTCCCAGATTCTGATAAGCCCCCGCCCGCAGACCCCGACAACCAATGGCAAGGGTTGTCGGGAAGAGGTCCTGTCCTCATCGACATGGGGACAGGGTGCTCTGGGGTGGGGGGGCCCGCAGTGCGCCCCCCTGCCCCAGAGCACCCAACCCCCCCATGTTGAGGGCATGCAGCCTGGCACGGCTCAGGAGGGGGGGGACGCTCGCTCGTCCCCACTCCCATTCCTGACCGGCCGGGTAGCGTGCTTTGGATACGGGTCTGGTATGGATTGTAGGGGGACCCCCTACGTCAATTTTTCGGCGTGGGGGGGTCTCCTTACAACCCATACCAGACCTAAGGGCCTGGTATGCTCCTGGGGGGAACCCATGTCGGTTTTGAATTTAAAAATTGCCGTGGAGTTCTCCCTCAGGAATGCATACCAAATGCCGTCGCTGGAACGGGCCTTTACAATGTGTGACTAACTTTCCACATTATAAAACCATCCCTAGTTTTGCGCAGGCAAATTCGGAACTTACGCAGAAATCACAGTGCTGAAATGCTTTGAAAATCTGCTTAAGTCCTCATTTGCATACGCAAAGCTGCATTTCAATGAGAAATGCCCTCAGTGGCGGATGCGGTACTGCATCCTAAAATCTGACCGTGTAAGTGTCTTACACATGTCAGATTTTCTGCCTAACTTTGGAAAAAGCCTTTTGAGAATCGTTTCCAAAGTTAGGCACAGGGATACGCAGGCTGAACAGCAGTTAAGTCTGCGTATCTCTTTTGAGAATCAGGCCCATAGTTCCCAGGAGTTGATATCCCCTAAAACAATTCGGATCTACTGTAGGCAAAATAGAAACCAGCTTAGAGGGAGTTAAATACCACCTGGTTATTACTTTAATGTTGGCCTCCATCACTGAAACGTTTAGAATCCCTTTGAAGGATTTTGTATATGATCTATGCCAGGTGTCTAAGTCCCAACTAATTTGAAGATCATTTTCCCATGTCTCCATATAAGAAGCTTTTCCCTGTAGGGTGAGTGAGGCACGAATATGAAACCGAAACACCCCCCCCCCCCCTCTGTCCCTCAGCTCTTTCACACCACATCTCATAGTTTGTAAATTGTGGGGGGAGAGGTTTTTCCTTCCAGATCATTTGTAGAAATTTGTAAATTTGATCAAAACGACATTCCTTGGATTCCGGAAGTTTTAATGTTTTTTTGCAATGGGTTAATGACATGGGTTTATCAGCGTAAAAAAACTGTCCAATACGATAAAGTCCTTTATCCGTCCACCATTTAAAAGCCTCCAGATCTAGCTCAGGGGGAAAGTCCGGGTTCCCAAACAGACTTGCAAGTGGTTGAACGGTTGAGACAAGAGACGGATATTTTCCAAGTTCATCCCAGAGTGCAAGTGATTGGGATAGAGACGGGACTAGAATTGAAGGTCTATTTTTAGGGGTACACTAATATAGGTATTCAAGCGAGCATTGTGGAGCCGCTTGTTTTTCAATATTAAGCCAATCTGGTTGTTCGGATTTAGAATAGATCATCGAGATCTGTGCTAGTCTTGCTGATAGAAAATATTTATAGAGATCAGGAAGACCTAGACCCCCCTTTTTTCTATGACAAAAAAGGGTGTTTTGGGGTATTCTATAACCAGAGATGTTCCATGTGAATTTGACTATTTTACCCTGAAGTTTTTTCAACTGGAATTTACGGACAGGGATAGGGAGAGACCTGAAATAATATAGGATTCTAGGGAGTAATGTCATTTTAATCGAATTGATCCTGCCTAACCATGACAATTCATGTTTGGACCAAGTTGAAAGATCATTTTCTAACTTCTTGAATAGTGGGGGATAATTATGTGAATATAAAGTTTCTACTCGGGCCGTCAATGTAACACCCAGATATTTAATTGAGGTGTCATTCCACTCAAAATTGAATGATAGTTTTAATAACGAAACTTCTTGGGGAGTAAGTGAAACATTAAGGGCCCGAGATTTAGCATAATTGACCTTAAAGCGGATCTCCACTCTAAAGTGGAGTCCCGCTGATCGGAACCCTCCCCCCCTCCGGTGTCACATTTGACACCTTTCAGGGGGGAGGGGGGTGCAGATACCTGTCTACAGACAGGTATCTGCACCCACTTCCGGCCCTACGATACGGGCAAAGGACGGGTTTTTTCCTTCCTTCCCGTCCGTCCCCCCGTTGTATGCTGGGAACACTCGGCTCCCAGCACACAGCGGGAGCCAATCGGCGGGCGCAGCGCGACTCGCGCATGCGCCGTAGGGAACCGGGCAGTGAAGCCGGAGCGCTTCACTTCCTGGTTCCCTCACCGAGGATGGAGGGGGGAGCAGCAGGGTGACGAGCGATCGGCTCGTCATCTGCTGCGATCACCGCTGGACTCCAGGACAGGTAAGTGTCCTTATATTAAAAGTCAGCAGCTGCAGTATTTGTAGCTGCTGGCTTTTAATATATTTTTCCCGTGGCACATCCGCTTTAAGGCCTGAAATTTTAGAAAAATTATTTAGGACTAGGCAGATATTGGGAAGGGACATTAGTGGAGAGGTCACAAAAAGAAGTATGTCATCCGCAAAGAGCCCACATTTATGCATTTGAGAACCACATGTTACCCCTTTAATATTTGTATTTTGTCGGATGGCTATAGCTAGAGTTTGAATGGCCACGGCGAAAATGAGAGGAGAAAGTGGACATCCTTGCCTAGTGCCTCTTGAAATATTAAATGGGTTGGAGTAGTGACCTTGTAGACAAATTAATGCTTTAGGGCTAGAATAAAGCAAGTGTAAAAGACCCGTAAAGCGCTCTCCAAAACCCCAACGTTCCATAAGTGCGAATAAATATGGCCAGGACACTGTATCGAAGGCCAATGACAGGAGGAGACCCTGCTGCCTTTTACCTCCAACCCAATTTGATTGTAGTAATGATACTAAGTCGATTGCTCTTCTAATTTGATCTGGATCTTGTCTACCTGGGATAAAGCCTACTTGATCTTTATGAATGTAGGAATTAATAAATGATGATAATCGATTGGCCATAATTTTTGTCAGTATTTTTATGTCGTTATTTATAAGGGAGATAGGACGGTAATTACTGATTTCCTCTGAATTTTTGTCTGCTTTTGGGATGACCGTAATGTATGCTGTGTTTAGTTGTGTGTCCAAGGGATCTCCTTGTGTTTTATCATTAAAGAATTTGGTCAGATAAGGGACTAAGACATCAGCAAAGGCTTTATAGTATGGGATAGATAGGCCATCAGGGCCCGGAGCCGATCCCTTTTTGAGGTCTTTAATTACATCCCTGACTTCTTCCCCCGTAATAGGAGCCTCCAAGAGACTTCTGTGTGAGTCAGATAGGGTTGGAATAGGTAGGTCATCCAAAAACCTAGAAATTGAGTTTGTATCCAAATGAGAAGGAGAATTATACAAGTTGGAATAAAAACTTCGGAATTCTTCCAGGATTTTAGCAGGATTGGCAGTGGGGGGTTGACCTGATATCCTGATTTTAGGCATGGTATTGAATCTAATACTGGGAGATAATTTTGCCGCTAGTAGTGGTCCCAATTTGTTTGCTTGTGTATGAAATGTATTGCCACTCCATCTTGGTGCCTTTTCAGCCTGGGTAGTTAGAGCAAGGTTAAGATCTAGTCTAGCCCTGTCTAATAAAGCTATGGGAACCTTGGATGGATTTATTTTGTGCTTAGTTCGTAAAGCTTTGTATTCCGCTTCCAATCGCTCTATGTTAGCCCTACGATCTCTTTTGGCTTATGTGGCAATTTGAATGAATTTACCCCGAATAAAGGTTTTATGTGCAGCCCAAAGAACTTCATTTGAAACGTCACCTGTGTCATTAAGAGAAAAGTATTCTCGTAATGTCTTATCTAAAACTTCAATTGAGGCTGGATTAGATAAAATAGACTCATTAAGTTTCCAGTGACTTTGTTTCGTACCTAAACCCGAGGAGCGAAAATAAATCATAACTATTGAATGGTCAGACAGTGCCGTATCTTTAATGTGAGCATTGATTATAAAAGGAAGCATGGGTAAAAAAGTAAAAATATGGTCTATCCTAGCATATGTGTTATGAGGATAAGAATAATGCGTATAGTCCCTTTTAGATGGGTTTAATTCCCTCCAAATAGCCGAGAGGTTATGGGCAGAGAGAATTTTGGCAATTTTTTGGCTTTCTCTGGTTGGGCGAGTTAACTGGTCTTTCAGGGGTTTACATTTATCAAGTGCTTGATCAAATGCTACATTAGAGTCTCCCCCAAAAATCACTGTGCCCGCTAACATAGGATTTAGGATGTTCATCATGTCCCTGAAAAATGTAGCTTGACCCCTGTTAGGGGCATAATAGGAAATAAGGGAATAGAGGTTTCCATCATTGTACTCAAATGATTTTTCAAATTTACATTGTTTTGAAAAAATGATGGCTACCCCTTTAGTTTTATTCTCTGCATTAGCGAGGTGGAATTGAGTAAAATAAGGATGTATATCCTTGGGATTATATTGTGTAGGAAAGTGTGTCTCCTGGAGCATGATGACATCTAATTAGAGAGATTTGTAATAATCTAGAAATTTTCTCCGTTTTATTTGGGAATTCAAACCTTGGACATTATGAGATGCAATTTTAAGATGTGTCTGTGAACTAGCCATGGGAGTTCGGAAAGGTACATATACATAAAACGTCCCCACTCACCCTTAGAAGTTCTTCAATCGGAAACTTCACAGGAGTCAATTGTACCAGATAATTAGAGAAAAAGGCATCCATCTGTAGTCGAAAGAAAATAAATTCTGAATTATACCCGAAGATCAGGTAAATAGGAAAATGTAAAGTAAAATAAAATAACAAAGAAAAAAGAGGGGAAAAAGAAGAGAAGTGTGCGAGAAGTCTCCCAGCATATACGACCAAGAACCAGGAGGGGAGACACCTCCTGATTCCATATACTAATCACAAAAAGAGGTCTGACCCAAAAGGATCAGACAACCTAACCCTCGGAGGCCCGTATGCCACCAAGGAATAGGAGGTACATGTAAAACAGGAAACTACATCTTGAGCACAGCAAAACAATTGTTTATGCAAATCTGAAAGACAAAATTCAAGAAAAGAAAAAAAAGGGAGAAAAAAAATTATGTTAATTCAAGCAAGTCTGAGAAACTGCAGAGCTTACAATAAATACAGGATGAATTCGTGAATGGGGTGAACCCCAAAAAAGGAACCCAGACAAGTCTCAGGTCAGACTCTGAGTCTGAGATATATATAAAAAAATGGACATGTGGAAAAGAAAAAAAATAGGAAAAAATTAGTCAGGTGGGACCATTGTCCTTGAGTTTTTTCATCTTTCCTTTGTTCCAAATAGGAGATTGTGGGCTTCTTGGGGTAGGTATTTTGGTTGAACCAGTGCTGGGTGTAGAGGAGTCCATTTCCGCTTCTTGAGAGATGAGTTTAAGGTGGAGAAGAATACGTTCGCCTTCTTGAAGGTTAGTGAAGGAATAAAATGTTCCAATTAGAGAAAACTTGACTGCAAAATTGAAATTCCATCGGTATTTTATATCTTTCTGCGTCAGAAAAAGTTATAGTGGTTTTGTGGAGGGCGAAAGATCTGCAAATAACTGGACAGGGTGACCCTGGCACAGAATTTGGGTGGCAGATCTAGCTTGTTTCATAACTTCTTCCTTTATGGAATAGTAATGAGGCTTTGCAATAATGTCTCTAGGTTTACCATCCTTTCTGGGGGGTCCAAGGGCTCTATGAGCCCTGTCTATCTAGTTCAAGACGCTGCTGGGGGATGGTAGGTAATAATGACTTGATTATATCCTGAACTGCAGAATTAACATCTAGCACTCAGCTCAGCTCTGGGTCGTCCATGACATACCCCATTGCTCCAGGGGTGGCCAGGGAACTATGGTTCCAGGGCACACATATGACCGGTCTCTATGGCCTTGTCACAGTGTGTCTGGCCGACAGCCATGCCGTTTAGCGGATGTTGGTTCTGTCCAGAATGCCTCCAGCCGGTGGTCGCAGGACGGGTAAGTAGGCCCCTTGCCCTGGCAAGGTGGTATGGCTGGTGCTTCCCTGGGAGGTCGAATGAGGGTCCGCCCTGCTTTCCTCTCCCTTCCTCTCCCTCCTTCCTCTTGCTGGGTGGCGGCTGTAAGGGGGGCCCTCCTGGGTTTCTATCACTACCGGGGACCTGTGCTGTGAGGTGCTGTGTTTTTTTTACATGTGGGGAGTTGCTGTGTGTGCTGGCCGTGTATTTGCTGTGTCACTGTGTTTTTTAAACTGCGTATGGCCGCCATTTTGCCGCGGACACGGTTTACATTGTTCGGCGGCCATTTTCTTGTAGCCACATGGTGTTTTTTTACCTCAGATGGCTGCCATCTTGGAAAAATCTTGGCCTCTAGTGCCTGAAATAGCGCAGCAAAAGCCCGCGAATCACTTCCTGAGGGACAGCGCAGCCAGCACTTCTCAGCACTTCAGCTCACACTGCAACCGGGTGGGGTGGTGAGTTCCCTGGGGGTCTCCTGCCTTCTGTTTTGCAGCCGGGAGGTGACCGGTGGGTTTTTCTGCTTTGCAGTGTTAAGGGGGCATAGCGGTGGGGCAACATGGAGCCTGAACCAGGAGCTTCTACCCCAGCAATGACTGAGATAACCCTTAATGCCCCTGCCCCTGCCACCTCTGTAGAGGCTATGACGACAGTCCTTGAGGCGTTTCTCGCCAGGATTGAAGTGACAAGTGGCCAGAAGGGGGGTAAAAAGCGCCCCCTCCCTGAGCCTGCTTCTGGGGATGTCTCTGACACAGAATCAGGCCCTGCTATTGCGTCTGGCTCTGGTTCTATCATGTCAGATGATGGGGGCTTAACCCACGTGGACAGTGAGGATGACTCTGCTTCAGGGTCAGTGCATGATAAGGAAATTGTTGGAGCTCTTATCTCTGCGGTCCGGGATACTCTGAAACTTGAGGATTTGGCGGAGGCATCGGATGTGCCGGTCCCTTTTGGGTTCCGCAAGCCACCCCGCACCGCAAGAGTGTTTCCTTGTGTTCCATATTTGGACAAATTGTTATACAAGGAATGGGATACGCCGCAGAAAGTTTTTGCTGTTCCATACTTTGCGACCCGTTATCCCTTTGAGGAGGACTTTTTAAAAAAGTGTGTCTCTCCTCCGTCAGTGGACCCTCCCGTGTCCAGATTGAGCAAAGCCACCATGTTGCCTGTGGAAGAGGCTTCCGCAGACAGGAGAGTGAAGGCTGTGCCCGCTCCATGTTCACAGTAGTGGGTTCGGCAATAAGACCGGTTTTGGCCGGGACCCTGGTGTCGCAGACACTTACCGAACGGGCAAAGTTCTTGCTACAGGAGCTGGAAGCGCAGAATGCTTCCGAGACCTGTGTGGACCTGGCTGAACAGTTGGTTCAGGGTCTGAAGTTTGTCTGTGAGTCGGCCCTGGATACGTTCCCCTTGCTCTCCAGGGCCTCCGCCTACGTGGTGGTACTACGTCGCCTTGTGTGGCTGAAGTGTTGGTCTGCGGACCTGTCCTCAAAGTGGATTTACCCTTTAAGGGTGAACGGCTTTTTGGGGCGTCCCTGGATGACATCATAAAGGATGCCACAGGTGGTAAGAGCACACTGCTCCCACAGTCTGGGAAGGGCAAGGAGCCTCGCCGTAAGCAAGGGCCCTCCTTTACTACCCCCAAGCGTTTTTTTCGCCCGCCCAGTGCGTCAGGAAAAAGTTTTCAAGGTGCAAAAATTCAGGATGGAGTAGATTCGCTCGGTAATAGCAGCGCTCCATCGGGGGGACTTTATGGCGTCCCTGGATATCATGGACACATACCTACATGTTCCCATATGCACAAAGCACCAGAGATTTCTGTGCTTTGCGATCAGGGAGGACCCCTTTCAATTTGTGGCCCTCCCGTTCGGCTATTTTCGGCTATTCGATCGCTATCGTAGGATATCTGGACGACCTTCTTCTGAGAGCTTCCTCAAGCTCAGAGTTAGAAGAGAACGTGTCTATCATGTGTCAGACTCTCAGAGTTCGGCTGGCTTCTGAATATCCAGAAGTCATTGTTGGTACCATCTCAGCGACTGGAATACCTGGGGCTAGTCCTGGATTCCGCGGAGGCGAGAGTTTTTCTCCCAACGGAAAAACTTCAGACACTGCTATCTGCGGTGCAGCAGTTGTCGACCCAGAAGTGGTCATTTCTTCGTTTCTGCATGAGGGTTCTGGGTCTGATGGTGGCCTCTTTCGAGGCAGTTCCGTATGCCCAATTCCACACCCAGGTGCTACAGAAGGAAATTCGGTCACGTTGGGACAAGCTCCCTTCATCTCTGGATTACCAGATTCAGTTGAATCCTCCCTGGTGTGGTGGCTGACGTCTCCGGTGCTTCAGACTGGGAAATCGTTTCTGCCGTGCCATTGGACAGTGGTCACGACGGATGCCAGCCTCTCCGGTTGGGGGGACGTTTGGGGCACCCAGTCAGCCCAGGGGCGCTGGACTCAGGAGGAGTCCCGCCTTTCAATGTACTGGAGCTGTGCCTTGCCAGGTGGTCCCTAATTCTGCAGGGCCGACCGGTCAGGATCCAGTCTGACAACACCATGCCTGTGGCGTACATCAATCATCAGGGAGGCACACGGAGCTCAGCTGCAGCGATGGAAGCCGCGCACATCCTTCGGTGGGTCGAAAGGTCCGTTCTGGCTCTATCGGCCTTCCGGGAGTACAGAATTGGCAAGCCGACTACCTAAGTCGCCAAACACTAGACCAAGGAGAGTGGTCACTTCACCCGGAGGTGTTTCAGGGCCTGTACCAAAAGTGGGGCACTCCAGACGTGGACCTTCTGGCGTCCCGTCTCAATCGGAAGGTGTCACGGTTCGTGGCCAGGTCAATGGACCCGTGGGCGGACACATGAGAAGCGTTGGTAGCACCTTGGGGTCACGATCGCCTAATTTACGCCTTCCCTCCTCTGAAGCTTCTTCCTCGTCTGCTGCGCAGAGTGGAAGCCGAAGGGATTCCAACAATCCTGATCGCCCCAGATTGGCCACGCCGCTCCTGGTACGCGGACCTGGTGCGTCTGGTGGCAGACGCCCCTTGGCGTCTACCCCTGAGAGAAGATCTTCTGTCGCAGGGTCCAATCTTCCACCCTGCTTTACAGTCACTGGCTTTAACGGCGTGGCTGTTGAGAGCCAGGTGCTGAAGGACCGATGCCTGTCAGACTCGGTGGTTTCTAACATGCTGTGTGCACGGAAGTCTACTTCACGAAGGATTTACCATCGTACGTGGAAGGCCTACATCTCTATGTGTGAGGAGATGAGATGGCACTCCCGTACATACGTGGTGTCCCGGATCTGCTGTTCTTACAGCGGGGAGTGGATCAGGCTCTCGCCTTGAGTACGGTTAAGAGTCAGATTTCGGCTCTAGCTGTTTACTTTCAGCGACCCTTGGCAACGCACTCCTTGGAGCGTACGTTTGTGCAGGGGGTCCGGCATGTGGCCCCTCCTGTGCGTCCTCCACTGCCCCCATGGGACCTGAATTTAGTTCTCTCGGTGCTTCAAGAAGCTCCATTTGAGGACATTCGAAAGATCCCTTTGTTGACTCTGTCACAGAAGGTGGTTTTTCTGGTGGCAATTACCTCAGTCAGACGGGTGTCTGAACTGGCGGCCTTGTCCTGCAAGTCTCCCTACTTGGTCATCCATGAGGATAAGGTGGTGCTTCGGCCGCAGCCGTCTTTTCTCCCAAGGTTGTTTTGGCTTTTCACATTAATGAGGACATTGTGTTACCATCCTTATGTCCTCGGCCGAAAAACCCGAAGGAGGCCTCTTTACATTCCTTGGATGTGGTTCGGGCCCTACGTGTGTGCTTATCTGCTACGGCTTTGTTACGGAAGTCGGACTCACTGTTCGTGTCGGTGAATGGTCCTAATAAAGGTCTGGCGGTCTCGTCGGCCACCATTTCTAGGTGGATCCGACAGGTTGTGCTTCAGGCCTATGCCCTGAAGGGGCGGGCGCCTCTCTTTCAGGTTACGGCGCATTCGACCAGGGCGATTGGAGCCTCTTGGGCTTTCCGTCATCAAGCGTCTGTGTTACAGGTGTGTAAGGCACCGACCTGGTCGTCAATCCACACCTTCTCAAAATTTTACAAGGTGGATGTGAGTGCATCTTCGGATGCTTCCTTCGGCCGCAAGGTGTTACAGGTGGCAGTTTAAGGTTGGAGTTCCTCCGTTGGAAAACTCAGTTTTTTTGTTTGGGGTGTAACTTGGTTTGCTGTGTTGTATTCCCACCCCTCGAATTTTTTTGACACTGCTTGGGGACGTCCCTAAGGTCAAAGGCTGCTGTGTCCTTCCATGAACAGAAGAGAAAATAGAATATAGAATAGAATAGAATAGAATAGAGTTCATGAACGGACACAGCACCCACCCCTCCTTTGTTTGTACTGCTTGTTACAAACTGGAGCTGCTGAGGCAGAGTGTGGGTTATACCCGGGGGACCACGCCTCCTGGGAGGAGCTGTACTGAGGAAAGTGTTGTTAACACTTAAAGTGGTGTTTTTTTGCCTAACTCTCCTGGAAGGAAGGATATGATACCCTAAGGTCAAAGGCTGCTGTGTCCGTCCATGAACTCCTATTTTTTGGTGCATTTTCAGCACGTTTGTCACACGAAAACGTGCGCCTGCTAAACGCACTTGGGTAGCAAGCCATTACCATTTAACCACTTAAGGACCGCCACCTGCACATATACATCGGCAGAATGGCACGGCTGTGCACAAGCACGTACAGGTACGTCCTCTTTAAGTGGCCAGCCGTGGGTCGCGGGCGCGCACCTGGTCTGAAGCTCCGGGACCCGCGGACCCGATCGCCGCTGGAGTCCCGCTGTGTGTAAACACAGCTTCCCCGTTCTTCACTGTGGCGCTGTCATTGATCGTGTGTTCTCTTATATAGGGAATCAATCAATGACGTCACACCTACAGCCACACCCCCCTACAGTTAGAAACACAGATGAGGTCATACATAACCCCTTCAGCGCCTCCTTGTGGTTAACTCCCAAACTGCAATTGTAATTTTCACAGTAAACAATGCATTTTTTGCTGTGAAAATGACAATGGTCCCAAAAATGTGTCAAAATTGTCCGAAGTGTCCGCCATAATGTCGCAGTCACGAAAAAAATCGCTGATCGCCGCCATTTGCGGGCCGAGAGCTCCCATAGAACAACGAGAAAATAGAGAACATGTTCTCTATTTTCTCGACGAGTTCCTCGGCGGCTCCATCGGGCCGAAAGTGTACAGACGACAGAGTTTCTCGGCAGAATCAGGCTCTGACCGAGTTTCTCGCCGAATTCTACAGAGAAACTCTGTCGTGTGGACGAGGCCTCAGGCTCCAATCACACCTAGCAGAGTGGAAGGGCAGTTCTTTGGCTCCTTTTTCCTGCGACACACATAGGGCAGCCCATTGATTTCAATGGGATGCCATGCATGTGGCAAAGTAGCTCATAGGACATTTTGACGTGCTAAGATATTTTCAATTTTTTTTTACTGCTCTGTTTGTCGCTCTTTTTTTCACATGGCAAAATGTGAGTTTCGCTTCTGCGTTTGGGATGCCATAGGGACTGCTTACAGGAAAAGTACCAGCAGACTGACGGCAAGCACATATATTGCTATTTATTGCACATTATATTCAATCGTTTTTACACAGTTGTTGATATTTTTTTATATATTTTGTTTATTATCTACACATTTGATGCTATATCTTTAATGGGTGCTGTCATTGTGTACTTATCATATTTGGAATTTTTTTATAGATTTTAGTTATTTATTAAGAATAGCAAGTGCCATATTACCTATTTTTCTATCATATATGCTTTAGTGTGAGAACACCTTTATGTTGGCAGCTTCTTCGTTAGTTTTTTAGGTGATTCCTGACCCTTTGTGGTTTGCGCATTAGTTATCCCTCTTTACATTTAACTTCTTTGAGGACTCTCAGGTAAACCATATGGTCCTGGTAATGTTTACAGTACAGTTCCAGTACAGTTCAGTGTGCAAAAAATGCAGCATGTTCTAATTTTTTTTTAACTGCACTGGTGTGAACTATGCTATTGGAACCCATATAACCAACTGTCTATGTGTTTTTGATGCAGAAAAAAATGCCCACCCACTGCACTTAGATAAAGGGCGGTATAACATTTTCCAGAAAAAAAAAGGCTTACTGAACAACCAAGTATACAGAAAAAGAACACTATTTAAGAAGGTGAATTCCTTCTCCAGATGTTTGCCAGCATTTAATGTGGGAGGTTTTGACTAACTCTGCATACTTGGTTCTTCAATAAAATTTGGAATTCTGTCCTGATTGGATCCAAAGGGATTTGGGACAGAGTGGGGAGGGGTTAAAATGGATGTCACATTTAAATCACTGAAAATTAATCTAGGTAGTAATAAAAACAAATATTCTAGTACAACGATGAAGAGTTAAAACATCTGTCATCTTTTCACTGTTTTCTGTTCTTCCATTTAGAAGTTTTCCCCTCTCACGCTTTCTAGTTGACAAAACAGTACGTGAACAGAAATCTCATCATACCAACCTGTATATAGCCGAATGGGAGGAGGATGCCCTATATAACAAGAAAGAACAGAAACTTCTCCTATTCAAGAGATTTATTGATGATATTATCGTCATCTGGGCTGGGACAGAGAAAGTTTGATGGATTTTGGTTTTAACTTGAATACCAATAATAAAAATATTTAATTGACTTGGGAAATAAGCGTTCAAAAGATCAATTTTTTTAGATCTTAAGATCTCAAAAGAAGATGGAAGACTAGTGACGCAAACATATTTTAAATCAGTGGATAGTTGCTATTATGTCCCATGGCTTGATAACATACCCAAGGGACAACTAATTATATTAAGGAGAAATTGTACTAAGAAGGTGGTGTTCCTTAACCACCTCAATACAGGGAACATTCACCCCCTTCCTGCCCAAGCAATTTTTTTTATTTATAGCATTTTTATTATTATTATTATTAATTTTTTTTTTTTACTAGTAATGGCGGCGATCTGCAATTTATTAATTTTTTATTGTGACTGCGATATTGCGGCGGACATATCGGACACTACAGTAGGTGCTTGTGATATTGTGTTTTTAGCACGACAGCATCGCGCTGATTCTCTGCGACATGGTGCCGAGATCTCGCCGACATCTCGCACTCACTGGAATAGTGACAGCACATCCCAGCAAGCGCGTCATAGAAGCGACGGGAGATCCGACTTGGATTCCCGCCAATTCTACACGTGTGCGGCATTTGTTATGAATCCTGAGGGGGAAGTCCCCGCCGGATTTTAAATAAAAATCCGGCATGGGTTCCCCCCTCAGGAGCATACCAGGCCCTTAGGTCTGTTATGGGTTGTAAGGAGAGCCCCCCTACGCCGAAAAAAACGGCGTAGGGGTCCCCCTACAATCCATACCAGACCCGTATCCAAAGCATGCTACCCGGCCAGCCAGGAAGGGAGTGGGGACGAGCGAGCGCCCCCCCCCTCCTGAGCCGTACCAGGCTGCATGCCCTCAACATGGGGGGGGTTGGGTGCTCTGGGGCAGGGGGGCGCACTGCGGCCCCCCCACCTCAGAGCACCCTGTCCCCATGTTGATGAGGACAGGGCCCCTTCCCGACAACCCTGGCCGTTGGTTGTCGGGGTATGCGGGCGGGAGGCTTATCGGAATCTGGGAGCCCCCTTTAATAAGGGGGCCCCCAGATACCGGCCCCCCACCCTAAGTGAATGCGTATGGGGTACATCGTACCCCTACCCATTCACCTGCAAGAAAAGTGGTAAAAACACAAATAAACCACACGGGGTATTAAAATATTTTATTAGTCTGCTCCGGAGGCCTCCCCTGTCTTCTTTATTAGCTCTTTTACCAGGGGAAGCTTCTTCTTTGACGTCTTCGGGTGGGTGGGGGCCGCCGTCTGGTTCTCTTCCACCGCTGGGGGGGGGGGGTCGCTTTTAAAAAAGCCCCCACCCCCCGGCGGGTTTCCTCCGGCGTCTTCAGCGGGGGGCTTCTTCTTCCGCTATCCCGACGGGTCTTCTCCGCTATCCGGGGGGTCTTCTCAACTCTCCGGGGGTCTCCTTCTATGTTCGCCGCTCTCCGCTGTTGACTCGGCGCACCCCGGTTCTTCGTCTCGCTGTGGGTAGGTATCACATGGGTAGGTACAGAGCATGATGGGACTGTGAGGCCTATATAGGTCCGATGCAAGGCGCGCATCCGTCATTCCAGCGAGAAGAGCCGGCATGTCAACATCGGGAGAAGAAGAGAAGTGAAGAACATGACGTCACAGCACGGAAGAAGAACTCACAGCACGGAAGGAGAAGAAGACGTACAGCACGGAAGAAGACACCGGACAGCGAGACGAAGAACCGGGGTGCGCCGAGTCAACAGCGGAGAGCGGCGAACATAGGAGACCCCCGGAGAGTTGAGAAGACCCCCCGGATAGCGGAGAAGACCCGTCGGGATAGCGGAAGAAGAAGCCCCCCCGCCGAAGACGCCGGAGGAAACCCGCCGGGGGGTGGGGGCTTTTTTAAAAGCGACCACCCCCCGGCGGTGGAAGAGAACCAGACGGCGGCCCCCACCCACCCGAAGACGTCAAAGAAGAAGCTTCCCCTGGTAAAAGAGCTAATAAAGAAGACAGGGGAGGCCTCCGGAGCAGACTAATAAAATATTTTAATACCCCGTGTGGTTTATTTGTGTTTTTACCACTTTTCTTGCAGGTGAATGGGTAGGGGTACGATGTACCCCATACGCATTCACTTAGGGTGGGGGGCCGGTATCTGGGGGCCCCCTTATTAAAGGGGGCTCCCAGATTCCGATAAGCCTCCCGCCCGCATACCCCGACAACCAACGGCCAGGGTTGTCGGGAAGGGGCCCTGTCCTCATCAACATGGGGACAGGGTGCTCTGAGGTGGGGGGGCCGCAGTGCGCCCCCCTGCCCCAGAGCACCCAACCCCCCCCATGTTGAGGGCATGCAGCCTGGTACGGCTCAGGAGGGGGCGCTCGCTCGTCCCCACTCCCTTCCTGGCTGGCCGGGTAGCGTGCTTTGGATACGGGTCTGGTATGGATTGTAGGGGGACCCCTACGCCGTTTTTTTCGGCGTAGGGGGGCTCTCCTTACAACCCATAACAGACCTAAGGGCCCGGTATGCTCCTGAGGGGGGAACCCATGCCGGATTTTTATTTAAAATCCGGCGGGGACTTCCCCCTCAGGATTCATAACAAACGCCGCACACGTGTAGAATTGGCGGGAATCCAAGTCGGATCTCCCGTCGCTTCTATGACGGCTCTGTCTCCATCGCGGCAAGCCAGCTCGGCGCTGGCTCCCGCGATGGGGCTCGTAGGTGCTCAATCTCGCCGAGAAAGAGAGCGAGATTGACACAAAATCGGGTTCACCTACTGTATTTGCTAGTGGCTCGGGAAGGCGAGGAAGTCATATGACGTCCGCCCAGAAAGAGAGCTGCACCGTCCGGCTGTCATATGATGGCCGGCAGGGGAAAAGCAGTTAAACGAGCCAAATTTATTGGAGAGAGATTTATTCAAAAAGGGTACCAACACAGTTTTATTGAAGAAAAAAATAAAAGATGTAACCTCTCTTGATGGGGAAAACCTAATTCAAGATTCAATAAAAAATAAAGAATGCATGAATGGTGTCCCACTGGTTATGGACTACAATATACAGCACAAACAAATAGAGTGGATATGTAAAAAATATTGGAATAATATAAAGGCTGATCGACACCTTGGAGTTGCAAAAAGCTTGAATTCTGCAGTTACTGGGAGAGCACATCAGATTAAAGACTTTATTTCATGCAGGACAGAAGGTGTAGTCTATCTTCTAGAATGTTCTTGCCTGATCTAGTGCATTGGAAGAACAAAAAGGGAGCTATGGAAAAGACTAACAGAACACAAACAAAATATAAAGAACGGGTATCCAAAACATAGTCTTTCCAGACATTACGACCAGTACCATAGTAGAGACTCCTCCTCTTTACTGGTGTGGGGGAATAGAAAAATACAAACCTCACTGGAGGAGGGATAACAAAATCATAAAACTGAGCCAGTCAGAGTCTCGCTGGATACACAAGCTCCTTATTTTTAGCACCGCTAGGACACAGGGTGTCGATCTAAATTGTTTTATATCCAATTATTGATTTTATTCCTTTTATTCTTCACTCTTTTTCCTCCCCGTGTTTTTACTTATTGAGATGTCAATCCCCAAATAATCCATTGGATGTCACTGTTATTTTTATCTATGGCAGCTACCAGTATTTATTTTATCCATTTGAGGAGTCATTTTTGCATTTGCCCACTAAATGGAGCACCTTATTAAAATCAATAGTGATTGTGATTATGTTTAATTATATCTTTGGTTTAAGATTTATGCATGTTATATATCCGTTTTAAAAGCCTTTAGGATTATTACCTAGGTGGTATTGTAGGAATTCATGCAGTCATTTAGACGTATAATGGTTAGCAAGACAGCGGCTCCGCTACTTAAGTCACCTGACTCTAGACCCTTTGAAATAGTCACGTGAACAGTGATGCAATTCGTCATTAAAAGAGCCGGGTGAAATCATTTCTAGTCACGGGCGAGACCGGAAGTTTTTTACAATACAACGCTGTTTATTCTAAGGCCCCGTACACACGAGAGGATCCATCCGCTGAAAAATCTCAGCGGATAGATCCCCTGGTGTGTACGTTCCAGCGGATATTTATCCGCGGATATTTCCGAATTCCACAGATAAAAATTTGTAGACATGTCTACAAATCTATCCGCTGGAATCGGCTCCAGCGGATCGATTCGGTGGTCTGTACAGACTCACCGGATCGATCCGTCCGAACCCATCCCTTGCATGCGTCGTAATGATTCGACGCATGCGTGGATATCCTTATATGACAGTGTCGCGCACCGCCGACCACCGGCGACGGCGCGACACGTCACCGCGATGGGAATTCGGCGCGGATTTCAATCCGATGGTGTGTACACTCCATCGAATTAAAATCCGCAGAGGATTTATCCGCGGATACGGTCCGGCGGACCATATCCGCGGATAAATCCTATCGTGTGTATGGGGCCTAAACCTAATTGTAAGTTATTACGTTTTTAATCATTTCATTTTAATGATACTGCGCCATGGAGCCTTCCTCTTCTCTCTGCATGTTAATGAGCCTTAATACCCTGTGAGTGTGCCTGTGCTGAGAATAACCCGGGAGTCGATCGACCAGTGTGACATTATCAGAGAGGCTTGTTGGTTTGTTTTATGAGGTGAGAGGCTTGGGAAAACGGTGTAACGCACAGTGGATGGTGGAAAGCCTCTGGATGGTGGCACTTGCAGCTTATTTTGGATGAACTTTGCTGCATGGCTTGGATATATTGCTGAATTGGATTATTTTGCTCTGTGTATATAACTTTTTCAATTAATTTTTTCATATATATTGAACTGGGATATATATTTCTTCACACAAATAATTCTGCACATTCCCTTTGGGAGCTTCTGGACTGTCATTTGCACTTTTGTTTGCTCAAAGAAGTTAGCCATGTTGTTTCTAGATTGTTATTCCTAATCTATAGGGACTGCTTACAGGAAAAATACCAGCAGACTGATGAAAAGCTAACATGGTACCAATATTCAAAAAAGGGCCAAGACACACCTGGAAACTTCAGGCCAGTCAGACTAACATCTATAGTTTGTAAACTATTGGAGGGGTCGATAAGGGACCATATCCAAGAATTTTTAGATAAGAATAGTATCATTAGTAGTAACCCAGCATGGATTTATGAAAGATTGTTCATTCCAGACCAGCCTATTAACATTCTATGACGATATGAGCTGTAATCTGGATAACGGAAGACCTGTGGAAGGTAGTGTATTTAGACTTTCGCAGAAGAATTTGACACAGTACCCGAGAAACGCTTATTTTACAAATTGAGGTCTGTTGGTGTTGATGATGGTATATGTACCTGGATAGAAAACTGGCTACAGTGTTGTGTCCAGAGGGTTGTGATAACTGGTGCAACTTCAGAATGGTCTGTAGTTGTGAGTGGAGTGCCGCAGGGTTTTGTTCTGGGACTGATTCTGTTCAACTTGTTTATAAACGATGTAAAGGTTGGGATAAATAGTTCAATCTCAGTATTTGCTGATGATTCAAAGCTAAGCAGGGAAATAACCTCACAACAGGATATTGAAACCTTACAAGAAGACCTAGTTAGAATAGAGGTGTGGTCAAACACATGGCAAATTAAGTTCAATGTAGGAAAATGTACAATAATGCACATGGGGGCTTCCGGTCTTTCTATATATCCTTATCCTGTGTTTGTGACAAGTGGAAGGTTATCTGAACCTGAGAACCTGGTGTAGAGGTACTAATAATCAACTACTATAAACAGAGGTTCTCAGAGCGTTGCTGCTTTGTGTGTATGAATTCATTAAGAAGAGACGCCCAAGATGAGTTATTACCGCAATATGGAAATAAAGATTCTAGCATAGGGAGGAAACTGTTCAGTCTCTGGTCACTCATTAGTAAACATGGTCACTCGATGAGGTTGTTCAAGAAACACTTTAACTGCGCAAGGGGTTCTATACTGTCAGAACAGTAAGGATGTGGAACTCCCTTTCACAATCGGTGGTGTCAGCTGGAGATGTTGACAGCTTAAAAAACATATTAGATTGGCATCTTTGAGAACACAGTATACAGGGATATGGGAGGTGGTATAGACATACATGTATACACACACCCACTCAGGTTGAACTGGATGGACTGATGTCTTTGTTCAACATTACCAACTATGTAACGTGGCAAAACACACTGGAATGCATTTTTGTCTGTGATTTCTGTTAGTTAAGAGCAGCACCAGCCTAGCTTCATCCAGGGCACTCTCCTGACTTGTTTCACCCCACCTCTAGGGCTAAGTCAGGGAGGTGGGGATTCAATGAGGCAGGGGAGATTATATGCTTCATTAGCCGCTGTTGGATAAAAAGGAAATGGTCATCAGGTGGATTCTATGCTATCCTATGCCACTTACCTATCCTGTGCATATAATCTCCTCTGCCACATTGAATCTCCACCTCCACGACTAAGCTCCAGGGGCGAGATGAAATGTGTCGGCAGGGTGTGGCCTGGACAGAGCTAGGCTGAGACTGCTCTTACTTTCTGCAGAGCGCGGCGATCAGGGCTTTCTTTTCTTCCTGTGAAATGGTGTTGGGATTTTGCATTAACTTGTAGGCGAGGTTGAAAAAAGACACACGTCCATCAAGTTCAACTTGGATTTTCTACGTACAATTTGCCATGCTGGATCACCTATAGGAAAAAATAGATAATAGATCATAAAAGTGAATAAATAGAAAGCCTGTTTCACTTTTCAAAATTACAGCTATTGTGAAAGACTATTGGCACTGTAAGATGGGGAGGTCACATGTTCCCCGATACCCAGAAGTTGAGCGGTGAAGCAAGGGTTCCAATGGAACATGGAGACAGTGAAGTAATAGGGATCAGTAAGTATAATTTGATGGGCAGTGGGCAGACTCATTTTGCCTTAAAGTGACCCTGTTTTTTATTTTATTTTTTATAACTACTCTAAATACAAGTATAGATGTTTTTTTTATGTTAGACATGTTTTTAAACATATTTGCAGATAACACATTTCTCATATATTCTATCATTGTTAATTTAGGCAGACTCTGCTCGTCATATAGAATGGCTAAAGACTGTAAAAGAGAGCCATGGTTCTGTGGAACTGTCATCACTGTCCCTGGCAACAACTATCAACAAAAGGGGAAGCTACATCATCAGAGCACCCAAGGACAACAAAAAGGTAATTGCTATGTTCCAAGGTCAGATAGAAGATCACTAGATAAAGTCTAAATACAGTGTAAGCGTAAGAAACTCAGTTTTGCAATACAAGGAATAAGAAGAATGCATAACAAGATTTAGTACAAGGTCTATAGGTGACATGGCAAGTGTACCCAACCAGTTATGTTTAGCAGAAAAAGATGCTAGAGCGGGACAGGAGACCCTGCCAGCCAAGAGAAGTCTTTCACCTATAAAAAAACAAAAGTCTCCCCTAGCAGCTGATACTACAATGGGCCGGATTCAGATAGGTTAGCGGATCTTTAGAATCTGATTTACGATCCACCGGCACAAGTTTTTGAGGCAAGTGCTTAATTCAGAAAGCACTTACCTCAAAACTTGCGGCGGCGTATCGTAAATCCCCCGGCGGAATTCAAATTCCGCGGCTAGGGGGCGTCTACAATTTAAATCAGGCGCGTCCCCGCGGCGATCAAACAGCGCATCCGCGGTCTGCAAATTTTCCCAGCGTGCATTGCTCCAAATGACGTCGCTAGGACGTCATTGGTTTCGGCATGAGCGTAACTTGCGTCCAGCTCTTTTCTGAATCGACGTACGCAAACGACGCAAAAATTCAAAACTCGGCGCGGGAACGACGGCCATACTTAACATAGGATACCCCTCACATAGCAGGGGTAACTATACGCCGGAAAAAGCCGAACGCAAGCGGCGTAAAAAAAATGCGCCGGGCGGTCGTTCGTTTCTGAATCGGCGGAAATCCTCATTTGCCTATTCGTCGCGTGTAAAAAACGAAACGCCACCTAGCGGCTGGCCTGGAATTGCAGCCTAAGACTCGACGGAAGTCACTTACACCTGTTGTATCTTAGGGAGATCTATGCGGAACCTGATTCTATGAATCAGCCGCATAGATCCGACCGACGGAACTCAGAGATACGACGGCGTATCAGGAGATACGCCGTCGTATCTCTATCTGAATCCGGGCCAATGTGTTTTTTTTGTTGTGCAAAAAATCCCTCAATGTTCTCCTCTGATTTTTTTTTTACTTTTGATACTTGAGGCTTCACTTCTGTGACTTCTGAGATAAGACTCTCCTAGCTGCCTAAGACCCCATTGAGTAAAGTTTCCTTTATGGCCACAGAAGTGCTTTCACTGGAGAGGGGGATGGCAGTTGGGCTGAATTAGCCATGAAGTAGTGGTAGTCATCTTTTAAGTGAAGTGAAAGAAAAGGTACACCACAAAGAGGGTTACTTTCACTGATAAAGATAATAGTAAGCAGCTTTTATTTTTTTTTAAATGATAAGTTTGTTTTGAAGCTGGTCAATTACTTTTAGAGGTCAGTTAGAAGTGTAGGTATGATTTGATTTCCCTCAGGCTAGAATGCTTTTATAGCACTGCAGAAAGCTCCATAAACATTTAAAGTGGTTGTAAACTCCAAAAAATAAATACAAAACCTGCAAGACAAAGACATAATGAGCTAGTATGCATTGCATACTAGCTCATTATGAAATTCTTGCCTTAGATCAAAGCTGTTGCAGCAGTCCTGGGTCCAGAGTGTCATTTACATGGGCTACAAACTGGAGTTTTGACTCTACCTCCTACCGGTTTTATGTTTTTAAACTTGCCTTTCTTCCCACAAACACAGACGGCTCACCATTAAGCAGCTTCTGTCACAAGGTTTATCACTCTTGTATCAAGAGTATCACTTTCAAGGCTTTTATTCAAACCTCTTTATGGTTCCAAAAACAATGGGAGGATTCCAGCCTGTTCTGGATATAAAAACTCCCTATTTGTTCCTATGGGTTCAGAATTTCTGCATGGAAACTGCCAGATCAGTCATTGTCTCCCTTCTTCAAGGAGAGTTTCTAGCTTCAGTAGAAATTTGAGATGTCTGCTTGCATATTCTCATCATCAATGCTATCTGCATTTTACGGTGGGCAATCAACATTACCAGTTTGAATAAAACCCCTGAAGTTTCACCAATGTGCTTCCCCCAGTCATGCCCCTCAAGTTGTGGTTACCTGGACAATCTTCTATCAACCGACACAGAAGACTATGCAGAACTTCAGTTGGATTCTCAATGTGTCATCAAAGGAAACGTCTCACAGTTGAGGACCTGATGTTAGACATGGCCCTTTCCAGGAACTTCCTTTCACAAAACAAATGCCTGTCTCTCTGCTCTCATGCCCGGACCTTCAAGACCCAGGGGGGAGTGCCTTACTTCAAACCTACTTATGAGACATGGCGCCTCCTTCAAGGCTCTGCCATACACCAAGTTCTACTCCTGACCATTGCAATGCAACATTCTGTCAGGATGATACAAAAAGACCTTGTCCTTGGACTGTCCCATGCGCCTGACTCAAAAGGCCAGGCTCTCCCTGGTGTGCTGAATCTCCAACCTGGCGGTGGAGTTAAGGAAGCCCTTTCCCCCAAAGAAGTGGAAATCATGGTGGATAGAAGCGTGTTAGGTTGGGGAGGAGTCCTGGATGTCCTGTCAGTGCAGGGGACTTAGGACTTGGTTATGGGCCTTCTTCCTATAACATCCTGGAACTCAGGGCATATCAAGTGTCCCTCCATTGCACCAAATTGGCTCCTGGAAACTACTTGGACTTCTGGCAGATTCTCTGTGGGCCTCCCCAGATCATCTGGATCTTTTGTCCCAATACACCATACTGCTTCACAGTCACTGACTTTGATGGCAAGGCTGTTAAAGCCCAGGTTTTAAGAGACCAGAGCATGTTGGATTCGATCACCACTACCATCTTACAGGCTAGAAAGTCAAATTCCAAGAAAGTCTGCCATTGTACCTGAAAATAATACTTTGCTAGGTGTGAGATGAGGAAATGTTATCATAGAAAGTACTCTGTCCTACCAGTGTAGTCTCTGTTGGCATCTGGTCTTGAGTATTCTCAAAGGGCAAATCTTGGTTTTGGCCATTTTATTTCAAAGACCATTGGCCTCTCATTCCTTAGTTAAGGCCTTTGTGCAGGGTGTCGCACACATCTCTCCCCCTGTATGCCTCCCTGTGTCTCCTTGGAATATTAACCTAGTTCTAATAGCTCTTCAGAAGCTGCCCTTCTAACCTATTAGGAATATTCCTGTAGCTGACCTTACTCATAGTTTGCTTTACATTGTATAGTGCTTTTTTTGTGTTATACAAGGAAAAAATTGTCATGAGGCCTAAATCCTCTTTCCTCTCTAAGTTGATCTCTTCCTTCCATCTTAATCGGGACACTCTTCTTGCTCCCCTGTGTCCTACTCCCGAACATGCAAAGGAAATTTCTCTTTTGTCTTGACATTGAATATGCTGTTAGAGTAGATCTTTCCACCACTGTCTCTTTTAAGGCACCTGGATGTTTTCTTTGTTCTACCTACAAGCTCCTGTGCTTGATCATCATTGCTAGGTAGATTAGATCATCATTTGATGTCATAAAGTCATCATTTGAGCCTATGATCTGCAGTATAGGTTTTCTCCCTTCCTTGTTGAGGCATATTCTCTTAGATCTGTTAGTTCTTTGTGGCCTTTTTTGCATCAGGCATCTGTGTCTGGGCCTGTTGGGGCTATTGCTGTGTTGTCCACCCCTAGGGTGGACTGCTTTTGGAGATCCCATAGCAGTTTCCTTTAGATTTACCATCTACCATGTAGTGCAAGGGTCTGCCTGACTGCATACAAATTTAAATTGTTTAGGTTTGACATTGTATTATTTGGTTTTCGTAAATCTAAAGGAAATTGTACAACAGAAATTGTATAATGTATGGCCAGCCTAAAGAGCCTGTGTCCTGTATTGTACAACTTAGAAAACAGGACTTTTAGCTTACCAGTAAAATCTTTTTTTTGGAGGGCCCCTGCACTTTGTTCTTATGATCTCACTATTGCTTGGTTCAAACAGGCTAGCTGGGAGTGGGAGGAGGTATATAGGACAGGGGTGGGGCTGTGTATTTTTAGAGGAAAAAAAACTATTAAGCTCACAATAAAAATATGGCATGAAGAACACTGTGTATTACAGTATTTGCAAATGTTCAAATCTCATTTTAGCAGTATAGCAACAATTCAAACAACCACATCCTTTGTCAAGCTGAATTACTAAAATGTGATTTGTATAATTGCACTTGAATCTACAAGTAAGGCCCCATTCACATTTGTGCGACTTGCCATGCGACTTTGGACCCCAAAGTCACATGACAAATTGCACACCCACATTTCCCAATGATAACCATTCATATCTGTGCAACTTCAAGTCACAGCGACTTTAAAGTAGTTCCTGCACTACTTTGGTCTGACCATAGGCGTGCGCACATAGGGTGTAAGGTGTGCCTGGGCACACCCTAATCACCCTGTACTATACAGATTCCCCCTGCTGCCTGGCTGCAGATAAAGAGACTGGGGAATCTCTGTCCTCAGTCCCTTTCTCTGTCTCAAAAGTTAGACATCAGGGGTCTGTTTAGACTACTGATATTTCACCAAAGCCCCCAAACAGGGCTCGTAAAAAATAAAAATAAAATAATATTAAAAAAAAATAATAAAAATACATTTGTAAAAAAACAATAATAATAATACAGATAAAGATAAACTGACACCGATCTCTGCCCTGCTGACAAAGCCCTACTGACTTGCCCACTGCCATATATGGTATATTAGACACGCATGTGTGTTTGACACCTATGGGTCTGACTTTCATACGATTTGAGGTCCATAGACCTTAATGTAAATGTAAATGTTACAGCCCGCAGTTCAATGTTTTTTTTTTTTTATCTGAATTATATGTGATGGATCAGAACACACTAGTCTAAGTTGGTGAAGTAAAACTAGAAAAATATATACATAAAACTATTTTTCAGAAATAAAAAAGTAATTGTCTTGTGCGTATGTATTCACCCCCTTTGTTATGAAGCCAATAAAAAGCTTTGGTGCAACCAATTACCTTCAGAAGTCACATAATTAGTGAAATGATCTCCACCTGTGTGCAATCTAAGGCCCTGTACACATGGTCGGACAAAACCGATGAGAATGGACCGAGGTTCAGTTTCATCGGTCCAAACCGACCGTGTGTATAGCCCATCGGTTTGTTTTCCTTCGGTCCAAAATGTTAAAACCTGCTTTAAAACCAAACCGATGGACCGCTGCCCGATCGGTCCAAACCGATGGTTAGTACAGAAAGCACCGGTTCAAAATCCGCGCATGCTCAGAATCAAGTCGACGCATGCTTGGAAGCATTGAACTTCGTTTTATTCAGCACGTCGTGTGTTTGACGTCACCGCGTTCTGACCCGATCAGTTTTTGGAACGATGGTGTGTACACACATCAGACCACTTCAGCGGTGAACCGTCGGACCATTCTCATCGGTTTGGTCGGACCGTGTGTACAAGGCCTAAGTGTCACATGATCTGTTATTACATATACACAACTTTTTAAAGGGCCCCATAGGCTGCAACACCTAAGCAAGAGGCACCACTATCCAAACACTGCAATGAAGACCAAGGAACTCTTTTAAGTTATTTCCCTATCCACATTTATTTCCAGAGTACCAAACAAGTAAGGGACAACATTGTTGAGAAGTACAAGTAAGGGTTAGGTTATAAAAAAAAATATCCAAATCTTTGATGATCCCTAGGAGCACCATCAAATTTTTCATAACCAAATGGAAAGAACATGGCACAACAGCATACCTGTCAAGAGATGGCCGCACACCAAAACTCACAAACCGGGCAAGGAGGGCATTAATCAGAGAAGCAGCACAGAGACAGCACAGAGACCTAAGGTAACCCTGGAGGAGCTGCACAGTTCCACAGCAGAGACTGGAGTATCTGTACATAGGAAGACCATAAGCCATACATGCCATAGAGTGGGACTTTATGGCAGAATGGCCAGGAGAAAGTCATTACTTTCAGCAAAAAACAAAATGGCACATTTTGAGTTTGTGAAAAGGCATATAGGAGACTCCCAAAATGTATGGAGGTGCTCTGGTCTGATGAGACAAAAATGTAACTTTTTATCCATCAAAGAAAATGCTATTTCTGGCGCAAACACAACACATCACATCACCCAAAGAACACCATCCCCGGTAAAACATGATGGTGGCAGCATCATGCTGTGGGGATGGATGTTTTTCAGCAGTCAGGACTGGGAAACTGGTCAGAGTTGAGGCAAAGATGGATGGTGCTAAATACAGGGATATTCTTGAGCAAAACCTGTACCACTCTGTGTGTGATTTGAGGCTAGGAAGGAGGTTCACCTTCCAGCAGGACAATGACCCCAAACACACTGCTAAAGCAACACTTGGAGTGGTTTAAGGGGAAACATGTAAATGTGTTGGAATGGCCTAGTCAAAGCCCAGACCTCAATCCAATAGAAAATCTGTGGTCAGACTTAAAGATTGCTATTCACAAGCACAAACAATCCAACTTGAAGGAGCTAGAGCAGTTTTGCAAGGAGGAATAGGCAAAAATCCCAGTGGTAAGATGTGGTAAGCTAATAGAGACTTATCCAAAGCGACTTGGAGCTGTTACAGCCACAAAAGGTGGCTCTACAAAGTATTGACTTTAGGGGGTGAATAGTTATGCACTTTTTCTGTTATTCTTTCCTATTTGTTGTTTGCTTCACAATAAAAAAATAAAAATCTTCAAAGTTGTGGGCATGTTCTTTAAATTAAATGATGCAAATCCTTAAACAATCCATGTTAATTCCAGGTTGTGAGGCAACAAAACACGAAAAATGCCAAGGGGGGTGAATACTTTTGCAAGGCACTGTACCAAGATCTTTTCTGTCTCCTTTTTGGTATATTTGTTTCTCCACTTATTTATCATTCTTGTTTTATGTACAGAGCATGCAAGAACTGTTTGCTGCTCTGGAAACTGATCACTTACTTTTTGTTCTTTTCAAAATAATAATAAAAAAACGATTGAAACAGAACCCACACGTATTAATTAGACCACTGAATATATGGCAGCTAACCTTACTAAAACCAAGAAATAGTTGGATACCCACATCTTCCGTTTTCTGTAGATGATTTACTTCTTCAGAATAGTTATTAATGTATATTTTTTTGTTTCTATGAATTTTCCACAGATTACACCTGACAGTGTTTTACAGCTGATTCTTATGGAGAATGAGGAAAATAAGCGCAGTTACACGCTAGAGGAACTAAAAGAATTGCTCAACAAACTTATGCTTATGTCAGGCAAAGGAGAACAAGGCAACTCAGAAGTTGACAAGTTTTCTGAGGTAAAACAGTAGGAACTTATATTGGCTAAGAGCTGATGTTATGTGTTGCACATTAATTTGGGTTCGCAGGGGCCTGGGCACACCAAACCTTGATTTTTTTTTTGTGTATAATCATAACACCTTTGTCCAGCTGAATACAGATACGTTTTTTAGGTAGCAGTTTTGCTGAGGGATTACTACTTGTCTTGCATGCAACTCTATGTCCAGATTTTCAAAGTCCCCCAATGGACAAAATCTGCATGGAGTTTGCCCATTTTCGCTATGCTTGTGTGGGTTAGCTTTGGTTTCCTTCCACGTCGTAAAATCATATTTGTTATCTGTCACCCTACTAAATTGTACCTAGAATGTGTAGGTCTGTGGTAGGGACATTAAGTTTCTTCTAGAACAAGGTTTGATGTTAAAGCGGTTGTATACCCGCAATTTTTTTTTTTTTTACACCTGTAAGGCAAAAGCCATAATGAGCTAGTTTGCACCGCAGACTAGCTCATTATGAAATACTTACCTTAAACGAGGTGTAGAGAACTTGCCTCGTCCACACCGAGCGAGATGTCATCTTGCCTCGGCGTGTCTTCCGGGTATTGCCGCTCCAGCGCTGTGATTGGCTGGAGCGGCGATGTCGTCACTCCCGCGCATGCGTGCGGGAGATTTCATTCCGGCACAATGAACAATGCACAATGAACTTTAATGGTTCATTGTGCATTATTAAAGAGATTGTCAACAGCCAAAGTTGCAGTCTCCTGAAAGTCCAGTCTTATAATTACCTTCCTAGTGACCCCTTGTCCCTCTTTACCTTAGTCTGATAAGTTCTAACCTTACTGTTAAATGGTGTTGGAGATTACGCAGGTTTAATTAGATCCTTCTCATTGGCCTGCCAATTTGTATCCTGGTTAGGAGGTCATATACTTACCTATGCCGGGGGACCCCGGTAATTAAAACAAACCTTGCCTGGGTGACCCTTTCCTCTTTTCAAATCACTTACTGTAAATAAGTGCAAAATGTACCTGTAAAGAAAAAGGTTAGATTTAGTCTTACCTTACCCTTACCTCTTCCATATCGCTGGGCATGAAGTCACTGTCCTGGGTAATGTATTTGCGAGAATCTTCTTGTGAAATTTTGGCTGCTCTTCATTCCCCATGGTTTAACCAATATTTTAACTAATACTACTGTGATGCCATCTTGGCCTAGGTGCGATGAGTGAAAGACAGAGCTGTAGTAAGTGTAAACCCTAACCTTTGTGTTCACAGGTACAGTTTATACTTACTAATAGTAGATGAATTGTGAAGGGTGAGATGGCCCAGGTAATGTAAGTGGACCTTGCATTTTATTGCAAGGTCTACTTGAACCAAGGGCTCCAGAAGAGAGGTGGAGGAGCATTGCAAAGTTACAGTAAGTATTAGTGGGTCGAGGGGTGAACATTTCACTGTCTCTTTTTCATTTAGGGCAAAGTGAAAGAGTTTCTTTAAAGCGGGGTTCCAACCACAATTAGCATTTTTTAAATGTATGTCCTTTCATCATGCGTTTTTATAATATAAATCCGGTCACTTATTATTTTACAATCCGCCGCCGCTCCATAGTTATTCAAAAAAGATAGTTTATAAAACTATGTCCACATCGCTGTCATTTTGCTTGTGGCCTTTGTGAAGCCCACAAGCACTTACTTCCTGGAAGTCTTGGATGGGGAGTTTTAATGGGGTAGCGCACTGCATCCTGGGAAATGATGACACACATTTCCCAGGAGCATTAGCGTGCTGAGGAGCTGAGGGAGATGATGTTAGAATCCTAGGTGATTCCGAAGGCAGATTTCGTGGGACCGCATAGCAACAGGCATTTCCAGGTGAGTAAAACATTTTTTTTTTCTTTTTTCGGTCTAATGAGCACAATAATGAAAAAAAAAATTTGGGATGGAAACTCCACTTTAAGGGCTTATATTGTGTTGATGCCATATAAGGCCCCTTGTTTTTCAGGTGCACCCAATTGGAACCTCCTCTATGGAGCGGAGGGTGTAAACGGACATGTTTTCACAGGTGGTCTGTTTACATCGGACTACCCATAGAGGAGAGTGGGCTGTGTCCTTGTTTGCACTGCATAACAGATCTGTTCAGTGGGGATCAGCAGACAGATCCTTGCTGAGCAAGTGGATCGCAGGCAGAGTTCCACCCCATGTGAAAGGACCCTTAAGAAGAAAAATAAAAGTTAACTTTGTTTCAAAGGCGTTTATATATAATATAAAATTAACATAACCGCATAAGCTGTCTGAGACCATGCAATCGGTTTCTTAGCTGAAAAACGAAAAAAATAAACTACGTGAGCTAAGATAAACTAACTAGAGAGTGTATATTTAGCGAATCAATGTGGATTAGAACTAATCCAATGTTTTACATTTAAAGCGAAGTGACAGTGTCTTTGTTAAGGCCTATCTTGACATTTACCATGCTGGTACTTCCCTGCCATTCCCTCTGCTACCTCTGAAAATACCTGGTGAAAACTACAATAGTTTCTTCATGTCTTTCTCCTGATCCCCCGCTGCTCTCGGGAGTTCCGCCCATAGACCCCCATAAAATTACTGCGTCCTGCAGTGACAAATGAGTCAGTGGGAGGAAACATTAAGTACAGCAGTGGACCAGGGGATCAACAATCCTAGAAATGTCTTTCTGGAGAAACTTCATCTGGGGATTTCACTACAGTGAAATAGTGTTCATTGGCACAGGCTTCAGTACAGGTAAGTAAGGCACATTTTGTATTTGGACTTTTACATTTAGTGACAGAGTGGCTTTTAATTAGCTTTGTTTGCTTTAAATCTGCACTTATGCTTTGATAGCTTGGCTAAGGCAGAAAAAAGGATTTCACAGAGAACTGTATTTTATTGTTTAGTTTATGTATTTTATAAAATATATTGGGTTAAGACCATTCAGAAAGCTGCACCGATTTCATATCATATCTTGTTTTATCTAGATATTTTCCAATGTTCAGAGGCTGGCTGGATCTTTTATTGACCTCTACCTGGCTGGGAATATGCTGTTTAGAACCTGGGAAGCTGAAATTTACTGTGAAGATAATGCTAGTGTCAGTGTTTTCATGAACTTTAATATTGAAGAAATTGATAAGCTTCAGGGACAAGAAGCTCTTACTGATTTGCTTCCCGACATCTGCAAAACCATGGAGAGCTTGTTAGATGAGTGGTTGGCCTTTGTCAGCAAGAAGAGATCTCAGCTATACTACTTAAATTACTACACAGCGGAGCAGGTGGTGTACCTGTGCCAGCAGTATCAAAAGAGGGATATTAGTGAGGAAGCTCTTGTTATGTTGTCTTTTATTAAATCTGACTGTAAAAAAATAGACACCATCAACTCCTACTTTCAGAAGACCAACTCCCGTTTTCAAACTGCTGTAAACCAACCAGATATGATGGATTTTGCAATGGAACTTGAAAACTGTACAGATGTTTCAAAGAAACTAGAGCTGGTTTGGAAGTTCTCTATGGACAACATGAGCTCTTTTTTCCCAGGATGTCTGGATCTAGACACTTTAGGTACAAGCTTAGCTGCCCTGGCTAAGCTAAATAAGAAACCAATAAATCGTGACCTTCATCCCAGTTTACAACCAGGTCAGCCCAATCTTATTCTTTGTCCTCCCTCAGACATTTTGTCCTGTGCTATAGCCATATATATGCACAGCTCTGATGAGCAACTTCCATCTTATGATGAAGTACTTCTGTGCACGCCTCAAACCACCTATGAAGAGGTGGCCTTGTTTCTTTGTAGATGTCTAACACCAGGGTACAGCGGGAAGAAGATTTATAGTTTGGTCTATGCAGACCAGTTAAGCTATGACGTAGGGTATAAATCAGAGCTGTTATTCCAACAACTGAAGGACCAGGGCATGGACAATTACAGTCTTGTAATCATATGTAACTCTGATCGAGAGCATTGCTACATCCCTTCAGTTTTCAGCCAGTTCAAGATTCATATGATCCCCCAAGGGCAACCTGTGGCGATCCACCGTTACCTGTGTAAACACTTTAAAGTTGGTTCTGATGTGGTGTCGGCTGCCTCTGTATTTAAAAATGGAATGAGTGCAGGAATTGTGTCATCAAAGCGAGCAGGAGTTGGTAAGTACAAGCAGTGGTAAGAGTATGCAGTATTTTACCATAACAGAGACCCATGTGGCCTTTTCTGCATGGGGTACAACCTGGTCTTGCAGCTCATGCATTTAAAGAAGAACTAAAGACAAAACTTTTATTTTTTTGTTTATTTTGGATAGCGCAAGGTAGGGTTATAACACCTGTCAGATTTTTTTTCCCGCTATTTGTGTCCCATTTCAGAGATTTTCCTTTGCTTCCTGTTCCATAGCCAACCAGGAAGTGAGAGGAAATCCCTGCAAATTAAAGGAATCCATAGGAACCCCCAGGTCACCAGGATTAGTGTCCCCATTAGAAGATTTCCCCTCTGTTTTTCTGGGGACAACCCAAAATTTGGGATTTTCTTTACTTTCACGTTCAATGATAATGGTAAACAGGACAATTAGAGGGTGGGAGAGAATCTCCTTAACAAGGGCACAGACTGAAAAAAACAGTCAGGGATTCTAATCCCTCTCCGCTCTATCCAAAACGTAAAAAAACATTTTGGGCCAGATTCTCAAAAGAGATACGATGGCGTATCTCCAGATACGCCGTCGTATCTCTGAGGCCTTGTACACACGAGAGGATTATCCGCTGGAAACGGTCCTTCGGACCGTTCCCGCGGATAAATCCTCTGGCGGATTTTGATCTGATGGTTGTACTAACCATCAGATCAAAATCCGCGCGGAATCCATCCGCGGTGACGTGTTGCGCCGTCGCCGCGATGATGACGCGGCGACGTGCGCGACGCTGGAAGGTAAAGACTTCCCACGCATGCGTCGAATCATTACGACGCATCCGAGGGAGGGGATCGGACGGATTGATCCGGTGAGTCTGTACAGACCACCTGATCAATCCGCTGGACAGGATTCCAGCGGATAGATTTCTTAGCATGCTAAGAAATTTTTATCCGCTGGAAATCCATCGGCCCGAAAAATATCCGCGGATAAATATCTGCTGGGCCGTACACACCACAGGATCTATCCGCTGGAACTGATCCGCGGATAAATACCAGCGGATAGATCTTCTTGTGTGTACGGGGCCTGAGTCTGGGCGGTCGTATCTATGCGCCTGATTCTTAGAATCAGTTACGCATAGATTTCTATTAGATCCGACCGGCGTAAGTCTGTTACGCCGTCGGATCTTAACTGCATATTTACGCTGGCCGCTAGGGGCGTGTACGCTGATTCACGCTTAGAAATATGTAAATCAGCTAGATACGCGAATTCACGAACGTACGCCCGGCCGACGCAGTACAGATACGCCGTTTACGTTAGGCTTTTCCCGGCGTATAGTTACCTCTGCTATATGGTGGCGTACATGCGGCGTACCAATGTTAAGTATGGACGTTGTTCCCGCGTCGAATTTTGAATATTTTACGTTGTTTGCGTAAGTCGTCCGTGAATGGGGCTGGACGTCATTTACGTTCACGTCGAAACCAATACGTCCTTGCGGCGTACTTTAGAGCAATGCACACTGGGATATTCCACGGACGGCGCATGCGCCGTTCGTGAAAAACGTCAATCACGTCGGGTCACAAGTTATTTACATAAAACACGCCCCCCTGTTCCAAATTTGAATTAGGCGGGCTTACGCCGGCCTATGTACGCTACGCTGCCGCAACTTACGGAGCAAGTGCTTTGAGAATACAGCACTTGACCGTCTAAGTTGCGGAGGCGTAACGTAAATAGGTTACGTTACGCCCGCACAAAAATACGCCAAACTACGAGAATCTGGCCCTTTTGTGTTTAGTTGTACTTTGAGTATAATACTGCTTTCTGGACTGTATTATATCTTCCTGTATTGGTACAGTATGGTAGTAAACTTTGGGGGTCATAAGCGGAGATCTGTTTATAAAAGGAAAAACTCGGATCAAACACAGAGCTAGAGAATCCACAAGACAACCTAGGCAGTGGACCCAGCTACATTTATTCTCCTGCAGTAAACCAAGGGGATAGTGTGGTCTGTCAAAGCTATGTACCTGCCTATCACTTCTCAAGAGAGGATAAGGCCTCATGCACACTGGATAGCTGCTGTTTTGGTCATCAGATGTTTTATTTTATTTTTAACTGCCTCTAAACTCCCCTGCATGTTTCCTTCAATCATGCACGCATATGTAGGCTTTTAGCAGTGTTTTTTTGGCTGAAGAGTTTAGTGGCAGAAAGAGAAAAACCCTCTCCCAGCACGTTCGAGAGTAGCAGTGTTTTGGCAGAAACATTGACACCTCCTAAACTCCAGTGCCCAGCCTTTTCTTTTCTTTAAATAGCTGGTTGTTGAGGAGTGAACCGGGGAGTCATGAGCTGTGATTGGGGTTTCCCGCTGACAGATGAATGTGAAAAAAAATAATTGCAATAAAAAAAGCAGCGTGGGGGTCCCTCCCAACCAATCCATACCCCTTTGGGCGTGGAATGGATTTTAACTCCAAAATTTTAAAAAGAATGCCATGGGGTCCCCCTCAATATCCGTAACAGACCCTTCCAAGTATGCAGCCTGACAGGAAAGGAAAGTGGGGGGGGAGCAAGGAGTAAGGGAGGGTTATAACCTCTGTCAGTTTAATTTCTCTAAGGAGTGCTGGCTATTTCTTTGTGTGGATTCTGTGGTGCCTCTGTTGCCCATGTGCCCCACTATATTTACTATAGGTGTTAGTACGGATCAGGATGCACTTAAAACCTGACATGTTTTCTAATCCCTCTCTACTCTTCAGTCATACTTTAAACATCCTTATTAAAACTCTCATAAAGAAAGGTTGAACATCCCAGAAATGTTATGTGGCGTAAAAAATATGCTACTACCTAGCTCAGAAGGACTGTAAGAGCCTTCTGAATCTGTCAGCAATGAATCATATAGTTCTAATTGGGAAGAGTGTCTGATTTTAAACGAACTGGTCAAAAATTTGCAATTTATGCTTGCCCTATTAACCCCCCTGGCGGTATTCCTGAGTCTGACTCGGGGTGAGATTTTTTTGCTGCGATCGGTAACCCCGAGTCAGACTCGGGCTCGCCTCGCAGAATCCACAGGCATGGTTTACTTACCTTGTCCCTGGATCCAGCGATGCCACCGCGCTGTGTGAGCAAGCGGGACCTCGCTCGATTCACACAGTGCCTCTGTGTGCCGCCGATCTCCGTTCCCTGCGACGTTACGACGCACAGGGGCAGAGAACGGTGCCAAATTCAAAAAGGTAAACAAACACCTTACATATACAGTATACTGTAATCTTATAGATTACAGTACTGTATGTAAAAAATACACACCCCCCTTGTCCCTAGTGGTCTGCCCAGTATCCTACATGTTCTTTTATATAATAAAAACTGTTCTTTCTGTCTGTAAACTGTAGATTGTCCATAGCAACCAAAAGTGTCCCTTTATATCAAAAATGGTTTTAGAGCAGCTAGAAAACAGCGATAATAAATTATAATCACTTGCAGAATTGTGCGATAGCGATTTGTGGGGAAATTCGTCATAAAAAAATAAAAATAACGACAGCTACAATTCTGCAACTGAGCAAATTTCAGTGATTTTGAGTTGATTACATTATTGAATAATTTTTATTATAATTATATTATTATTTGTTATAATTATTTATAATTATTTATTATATTATAATTTATAATTTTGTTTTTAAAAAAATTTCATACCCGGGATGTCTACTAGACTCTTGTTTGGTCAGATTTAAGTGAGTTATTCCTAAGAATTACAGGCCTACAATATAAAATGCCAAATTTCCTTGCAAATAATGGTACCGCTTTCATCACCTTTTTTCTGAAATAATCATCCCGCCAGGGAGGTTAGGAGACAAAAACACAGGATACAATTGGAGTCAAACCAATTAGCAGTTTTAGAGCTGTAGGCAGCTAAATATATATGTTGATCTCCACTTTTCCTGGCCCTGGTCTAGCCTAGTTGAGAGCCCCTTCCTTCATGCGATGGGCTACCTTCCCCACCTAAAGGAATGCTTAGTGTACAAGGACACATTTCCGAGTAAAGAAGAGTGTTTAGAGACAGAAAAAATCAAATGCCCTTAAAAGTAGCATATTTGACGCCCAGTGTGCATCAAGCCTTATATAGGCGTATAACTTTCATTTGAACATTCTGGTCCAGATTCACGTATCCTGGCGTAAAACTATGCGGGCGTAACGTATCTCGTTTACGCTACGCGGCCGCAAGTTTTACGGGCAAGTGCTTGATTCACAAAGCACTTGCCTGTAAAGTTGCGGCGGCGTAGCGTAAATCCTTCGGCGCAAGCCCGCCTAATTCAAATGATCCAGGTAGGGGGCGTGGATCATTTAAATTAGGCGCGTTCCCGCGCCGATCGTACTGCGCATGCGCCGTCCCTAAAATTTCTCGACGTGCATTGCGCTAAATGACGTCGTAAGGACGTCATTGGTTTCGACGTTAACGTAAATGGCGTCCAGCGCCATTCACGGACGACTTACGCAAACGATGTACATTTTTAAATTACGATGCGGGAACGACGGCCATACTTAACATTGGTTGCCCCTCATAACGACGGCCATACTTTATACAGCAATTTGTGAATCTGGCCCCCTGTTTACAATTATCATTAAAAGTAAAAGAAAATTTCACATTTTAGGTTGTCACTAGAACAGTAAAAGAGGGGTAATCTTCCAATAGAGACACTAGTTCTGGTGAATTCCCTTAATTTGAAGGATTTCCTCTCACTTCCTGTTTGGCTATGGGGCAGGAAGTGAATGGAAATCTACACAATAGGACAAAAGTTCTACTTTAAAGAAGAATTCCAGCAAAAAAAAAAGTTTCCAGTGCAGTGGGGCTGTGCCCACATTGCATGGGTTAACTGCTCATTTGGATGAGGAGAGTGGAGCTATACTTGCCTAATTCGCGATCCTCCGATTGCAAGACTGGTCACACTAGCGGTCTTGTGCGGTGGACGGTTCTTGATGTGACCAAGCCCATAGACTGGCTCTGGATGTGAGTATGGCAGGAACAGTCCACCGCTGAACGAGGGTAGAAGGATCGGGTCAGTATATCCTTTCGGTGCGCCCCTAGACAAAACAAGCAGTTAACCCATGCAGTGCGTGCCCAGCCCCACTTTTTTTCCCTGGGTTCTGCTTTAAATGTCAACTGATAAGCTTCTAAACCTTAAAAAAAAATTATGGAAAAACTGGCTAAAAAGCACTGCAAGTATCCAGGGATAGAAAACTACTTTACAACTATTATGCCTCGTACACACGACTGGTTTTCCAAACGGGAAAACTGCCATGTTTGCATTTGGTCAGGAAAACCGGCCGTGTGTATGCTCCATAGCAGTGTTTTCATGTTGGGAAAACCGGCCGTGTGTACACGGGGAAAAGCAACCGAGCAGGTTCTCGGTTTTGCCCCCGGTTTTCCCGGCAGACTTTTGACCGCCTGGAAAACAGATCGTGTGCACGAGGCATAAAGCCCCTTTCAGACGTGCGGACCGTATGTCCGCTTTTTCATCCATCTGTTTGCCGATGAAAAAGGGACATACATTGGTCCCTATGTGATTCCGGGTGTCAGCAGATAAACATCCGCTGACACCAGTAATCACCCGCCTCCGCAAAGATCTGATTTTGCAGACGGAAGAAAACCCAATTTTTTCTTCCGTCATCGGATCGGGTAGACACGGACACACGGTCCATGTTCATCCGATCCCCCCCATAGGGGAGAGCGGAGAAAAGACAGGGCAGTCCCTGCACAGTGTGCGGGGACCACCCTGTCAGCTGCTGGCTCAGCGGGGATTTACAGAGCGATCCCTGCTGAGCTTACGGACACACGGAGGCAGATCATTACTGATCCGCCCCGTGTGAAAGGGCCCTTAGTCTCTTTGCCAGAGCCTTTGTGAGTTCTTACTCCAGGTACAGGACAGTGTCTGTCTATATAGCATCAATTTCATTTAGCCTTTCTGCAGCCTGCACTGTAAGCTAAGTAGTGAGCAACATGACTGCGGACCAGGTAATTCTAAGAAAAATGATGTCGTTTTTACGTTGTTTCTTTAATTAATCAACATATACTGTAGCTTAAAATAGGCTATAGTTAAACGTGTAAACCATTGTAACAATATTAAATGTCCCTGTTACCCTAGGAAAATCTTTGTATGTGAAAAGGCTTTACCAAAAACTTGAGTCAAGATTTTCAAGTAAAAAGCCACTTCTCAAAATAATTCGGCTCATTAAGCCAGAAGTGGATGGGAACAAAGTATTGGAATCCTTGCTTCCTTTTCTAGATGGAAAATTTAAGAGTCGTCCTATAATATTCCACATTGATATTACATCTTCTGTAAGTAAAATGATATCTGAGCAGTGTACAACTTGTATTATAGTGGTGGATACATTTATTAGTGCTGGGACCAGAAAAATGCCTTTGTGTGAGACTTTTAAAGCATCACTTATTGATCTCTTGATTTAACAATATAAAGAGGACCAATTATGTCTGGGCATAGGCAAGAATTTAAACTTTCATTACTAAATTATAATGGTTGTTCTTTGTTCTTTCATACAGTAGCTGTACTTAGGTTGTCCGTGTCTAAGTCTGCAGCTTGAATCAAATGGTGAAAGGTCACCTGAAATTTGATAGTTGCCTTCCTCTTTGCATGACTTCACGCTGCACACTCAGGAGCTGGGAGACAAACAGGTTGTTCACATTGAGGAGAAAAATATGCGTGTTTCAAAAGTAAACTTACCCTTCCAAAATGGTACCCTTTAAAAATGAATTAAAAAGGACTATGTTGATTTTTTTTTTCATCTCAGTCATAGCTAGTTTCCTCCATATTCCTGGGAATTCCACATGTGGGCCATTTGAGTAATTTATAAGAATAGAAGAGGGGAAGGAGAGTGAGGCGCCAGGTGATCAATAGTGTAAAACGGTTTAATGAGTGTATATAAAAAACTCAACTCAGAGGGTGATCAAGGAAGTCTGTCTGTGCCCAGATGGGCTGTGTGAAGCATCCCACATGGGTTTGTGGGATAGTCCTTGCTGCAGAGACAGCTCCGTGAAGACAGTAGGGAGGGAGCTGGAACCACGAGCTGCAGGGAGCCAAATGACAGCTGTCAAAACCTGGAGTAGAACTGACCAATCAGAATGCGTTTCAGAGGCTAGTCACACCTCATTCCCCAGCCAATGGAGAACACCGGACAAAGTAGTTTTTATGGTTGCTGACAATTAACCCTGACAGGAGTGCTGGATTGTCTGCGAGTTCAGAAAAAAGGGGGCAGAAAGCTAAAGTTACTCTGCAGAGCTCAGTAAGGAGAGCTCTGAGAGCTGATTGGAGGAAAGAGACGCACCCCCCTCCACACATTTCACAGGAACAGAGCTGAAGCTGTCAATCAGCTGGAGCTTTCTCCTCTGTCACCTTTTTTCTCTTGCTCTCAGGAAAACTTGTCATAAGTGATTTACGCTGATAGGAGAACATGAAAAACAGAAATGACACACAGTGCTCTTAACTGAGACAATTATACACTATAGAGGGATGCTCATTGTTCATATTTCATGTCTGATGTTTAAAAACACTTTAACCACTTCCCGTCCAAGGTACATCATATGACGTCATGGAATTTGAGTGGGGATACCTGGATAATGCCTGCAGCTACAGGCATCATCCAGATATTAAAAAAAATCTGCCGGCAAGTCTGTGCGCTGTAAGAACAATCATAGCGGCAGTTCAGGCGTTTGATTGTTCTTACAGGCAGCGGGGGGGAACGTCTCCCCGCCGCCCTTCGATGCTTCTCCCGTTCAATTGGTGAGCCGGAGAATGAATCGATCGCCGCCAGAAGTTTACCATAGAGATTTTGATGGGGATCAAATGATCACTTTTGTCATCCATATCCCACCACCGCCACTGATGTCATCCCTTTCCCATGGCCACCACTGATGTCATCCCTATCCCCACCACCACCGCCACTGATGCAATTCCTATCCCACCGCCACCACTGATGTCATTCCTAGCCTGCCACTGATGTCATTCCTATCCCACCACCGCCACTAATGTCATCCCTTACCCCACCACCACCGCCACTGATCTCATTCCTATCTCACCGCCACCACTGATGTCATTCCTAGCCTGCCACTGAAGTCATTACTATACCACCACCGCCACTGATGTCATTCCTAGCCTGCCACTGAAGTAATTACTATCCCACCACCGCCACTGATGTCATTCCTATCCCACCGACACCACTGATGTCATTCCTAGCCTGCCACTGATGTCATTACTATCTCCCCACCGCCACTGATGTCATTCCTATCCCACCACCGCCACTGATGTCATCCCTATCCCCACCACCACTGATGCCATTCCTATCCCACCGCCACCACTGATGTCATTCCTAGCCTGCCACTGATGTCATTCCTATCCTCAACACCCCCACTGATGTCATTCCTATCCTCAACACCCCCACTGTCACTGATGACATACCTATCCCACTGCCGCTACTGATGTCATCCCTATCCCTCCCCTACCACCCTAAGTGGACTGATCCCTCCCCCACCACCATGGCTGCCACTAATTCCCCCACCCCCCTCACCACCACCGCTGCCACTGATCCCATACCCCCACCACCCTCAGTGAACTGATCCCATCCCCATTACCACCGCTGCTACTGATCCCATCCCTCAATTGCTGCTGCTAATCCAATCCCCTCCACACCATCAGTGGACTGATCACACTCATCTCACCACCACTTCCACCTCTGCCACTGATCCTGTGATCCATGTTATCTGATATGAATAAAAAATATGTTGCGCTAAATAAAACTCAAATAGTAAGATGAAAATTAAACAGGTGAGTCCAAAGAGTCACAAACGTGACATAAATAAGTGAATTTTGACTGTTGTGACACCAACTTCCTCCACCAGTGGTGAGACCACCACCAGAAATCAACATGTGCCCTTACCAGAGAGCAGTGACCACCTATTACGGTAGTATAACATAGAAAAAGTATAGAATGGTGCAGCGAAATGTAAATGAGTCCATACACTTTTCAGTGAAATCGGTATGAAGCAATGTAAGATAAAAACACCACATAAGGAAGGATCTTCAACTAATACTGGATATTCAAAGTGACAAATCCTCCACCTTCAAAAGTATACATTCTTACCAGATAGGATGGACCACTGGGTGAACAGAGAGCACTTAGATTGCCTTAATTTTTTATTCCCACATATCCAATTTATCTCATGATTACATCCTTGCCTGCATCACTGCCGGATTGATTCATCATTTATACCCCATGTGTGGTAACAAGCGTGTCTGACCATCTGCAATTTTCATTGTTCGTTTATATATTGTGTCTGCTTGATTCTTTTATTTATATGGTCTACCAATCAGATTTCTTTTAGCAGCACAAGGGATGTTTTCCATTTTTTGGAACACAGGGAGGTCAGATTGAACAAAGTTTTTTCAGACACACCATCTCCCAATAAGCCAGATGATTTATCTGTATGTTTTAAGAAGTTGGGTTATGGTTTTGAAAAGAAAATCAAAGCGTGGTGGGATATTGCATCTTTTGAGCAGTATACTAAATGCAAATTAGTCCCTAGGAGGAGATTAAGGTGGAACCTTCCACCTAATGATGGACTTGTAGATAATGGGCCAGATTCACAGAGACTTACGACGGCGTATCTCCAGATACGCCGTCCTAAGTCCAATTGGGCGCCGTCGTATCTATGCGCCTGATTCTTAGAATCAGTTGCGCATAGATTTCCCTAAGATCCGACCGGCGTAAGTCTCTTACTCCGTCGTATCTTAGGCTGCATATTTACGATGGCCGCTAGGTGGCGCTTCCGTCGATTTCAGCGTAGAATATGCAAATTAGGTAGATACGCTGATTCACAAACGTACGTCCACCCGGCGCATTTTTTTACGTCGTTTACGTTAGGCTTTTTCTGGCGTAAAGTTACCCCAGGGTCTATGAGACGCAGCCAATGTTAAGTATGGCCGTCGTTCCCGCGACAAAATTTGAATTTTTTACGTCGTTTGCGTAAGTCATTCGCGAATAGGGCTGGACGTAATTTACGTTCACGTCGAAAGCATGACGATTTGCGGATGTCATTTGGAGCATGCGCACTGAGATATGTCCACGGACGGCGCATGCGCCGTTCGTTAAAAACGTCAAAAACTTGGGGTCACTACTATTTTACATAGTACACGCCCCCAGCCAGCCTATTTTGAATTGGGCGGGCTTACGCCGGCCCAGTTACACTGCGCCGCCGTAAGTTTAAGCGCAAGTACTATGTGAATACACAACTTGCTGCTCAAACTTACGGCGGCATAGTGTATCTGATATACGCTATGCCTGCCTAAAGATTATACCTGAATCTGGCCCAATGAGTCCATACTTGAATGGCAAAACTTTTTTAATAAAAAAGGTGAGGAGTTGCTTGATCTGTTATTAGTTAAGAAGCAAAGGAAAGTGAAATTATTAGATAAACAAATTGTTGACCTTAAAAATAAAATAGAACCATTTCAGGAGTGACCGGATTTTCCCAAACTGTTTGATGAACGTAAAAATAAAATGGTTAATGGGATAAGGAAACACAGGAGAAGAAGAAAACAAAATATATTATTCTTGAGGTGACATATTTAAGTGGCAATCTAAGGTTCATAATGCAGAACCTGTGCCAGTTAATATGCCTCCTGCCTGGATTCCTCTTACCCCCCCCCCTGTCTACACCTACCAATACTTCAGGGGCCCCCTCTGTTCGGGGTCCTCCCAACAGAGGATGGGTGCATCCCAACAATAGAGGCAGAGGTAATGAAGCCAAAGGTGGGAGAGGAAGAGGCAATTCATACACACATATGCCTCCCCAGGAACAACGGTACTGGCAGGAACATAGGGGTACCTCTCGACCGTTCAGAGGCCGCACTCCTAATGGTCCCCTTAATAAAGATAATTCCTATTATAATGGTCATGGCCAATATGGTAGGGGGGAACAAGTATCCTAGGGGCAATGAACAATATTACCGGTTCAGAATCGGTTTACACCCTTATTTCATGACAATAGACTACATGGTGAAGGTTTTATAGGGTCGCGCCAATCCCACTGGCAAGATCCATGGGGACAGACACCCACAGAAAACAAACAAGGTGGCAAAAGAAGAGAAAGAGAGAAAGAAGAGCTGGGAGAACAAAAAAGACAAAGGCCTAGATTCACATACGGCCGATCTACAATGCGCGGGCGTAGCGTATCGTATTTACGCTACGCCGCCGCAACTTAGAGAGGCAAGTGCTGTATTCACAAAGCACTTGCGTCCTAAGTTACGGTGGCGTATCGTAAATGGGCCGGCATAAGTGCGCGTAATTCAAAGTAGGCTGGTAGGGGGCGTGTTGTATTTAAATGAGGCTTGACCCCATGTAGATGCATGGCCGAACGAACGGCGCATGCGCACGCATGCTCAGTATCACGTCGTATTTACGCCCAAAGATACGTCGGCTCAATGCCTGTGAAGTGAACGTAACTTACGCACAGCCCTATTCACGTACGACTTACGCAAACGGCGTAAAAAGATACGCTTGTTCCGACGTCCATACTTTGCATGGGCCGCGCCACCTAGAGACCAGCTTTATCTTTACGCCGGCGTAAGTCTTACGTAAATGGCGTAACTAATTGCGACGGGCGTACGTACGTTCGTGAATCGGCGTATCTTGCTCATTTCGATGCGGAAATCAAGGAAGCGCCACCTAGCGGCCAGCGTAATTATTGCACCCCAAGATACGACGGCGTAGGAGACTTACGCCGCTCGTATCTTGGCCAAATCTATGCGTAACTGATTCTATGAATCAGCCGCATAGATACGCCGGCGGCCATTCGGACTTACAACGGCGTATCTGTAGATACGCCATCGTAAGTCTTTGTGAATCTGGGCCAAAGACTATAATAAGAACAGGTATCTATAATATCAGTGGTTCAGAGCTGTCTGAGGAGGAACAGTTCGCCCCAGTTCGTAATTTTAATATGTTTCAAAGTTATATTAGTTTACAAAAATTTGTCAGAATCATAAATATCAAATGTTCTTTTCTCTACAAACCAGGAGAATCTTTTCCATCACCTGTTCGTGAAGCTCTCTTAGGTGTTTACTCCAACTTAGCCAATAAATCTGTTTTTAACCCACCCAAAAATGACCATAGACACCTAGAAGTTTTCAAGAACTTTGGCCCAGATTCACGTAGAGCGGCGCAAATTAAGTTACTCCAAACGTATATCATTTAAGTTACGGCGCCTTAATTTTGTGACGTAAGTGCCGTATCCACAGCGCATTTGCGCCCAAATTTGCAACAGCGCAACATAAATACCGAGGCGTAAGGCGTGGTTATTGCAAGTGGGAAGGAAGTGGGCGTGCTCCATTGAAATGAGCCGTGACCCCATGCAAATGAAGGGCCGGCCGTACTGCGCATGCGCGCACGAATCTGCACCTCACTGGGCATGTGCAGAACTCGGCTCGGCGCAATCAGTGAGATAGGAAAAAGGCCAAGCATACTTAGTTTGAGAATCGCCCTGTGCTTAAATAGCCCCAGACAAACACACTTCCCTTGCAAAAGTACATCCCTGTGTTTCCCTTCCTAAAGCAAGTGTCTTTTGCTCTGTTGTCTGTGGCTGTTTGTTGGTAAATGTAGTGTTATATTAAAGATTTATTGTAGTAGGAGGTTGTAGTAGGTGTGTCAGGACCTGGATTTGAACCTGGGACCTCAGCTGTGTCTGGCAGTGAACCTTCTCACTGAGCTATCTGGGATGCTGGACAGCTTCCTGTCTTATCTGCTGGACAAACCCATCTGATCCATTGAACATTCCTGCCTTGTGTCTTGATTGTCTTGAACCTTGAACTCCTTGCTCCTCCCACGAACTTCCTGATATAAGCCATGTCTCTGCACTTCCTCCTTGCCAGAATATTGTGCTATCTCCAGCCTGTATCTTGCTCCTGTCTTCCCTGCTGCCGTCCATATTTGCTACTGCTCGTTATCGACCCTTGGCTTGTTATCGACTACGCTTCTGCCTGATCCCAACCTACAAATACTCATTACCGACCCCTTGGCTTGTTATCGACTACGCTTCTGCCTGATCCCAACCTACAAATACTCATTACCGACCCCTTGGCTTGTTATCGACTACGCTTCTGTTTGATCCTTACCTGCTTATCTGCTATTGTACCCCGGCTTTCTCACCTCCTGGTGGGGCAATCCTGAGGACCGCGACCTGGCGCTTACATGCAGCAAAATCCATCTTCACCTTCAGAAGCTCTGGTGAACAACGGTTTGTTTTTCGAGATCTGTTGGACCAATTTGTCATTGCTTATCTGGATGACATCCTTATCTTTTCTGATAACCTGGAAGAGCACCGCAAGCATGTTTGCATTGTCTTTGAAAGATTAAGGCAGAATCGACTTTACATCAAATTGGAGAAATGTGAGTTTGAACAAACCCAGATCCAGTTCTTAGGGTATATTATTTCTCCATATGGAGTGGGCATGGATCCTGAGAAGATTAAAGCAGTGGTAGATTGGCCTGCCCCCGGAAACATTAAGGAAATCCAACGATTTGTCGGGTTTGCCAACTTTTACAGAAAATTTAAAAGGAACTTCTCTAAGGTGATAGCTCCAATTACCCAGCTAACAAAGAAAGGGTGCCCTTTGTGTGGTCATCTGAGGCACAGGCTGCTTTTGGAAAGTTAAAAACTCTTTTTACTTCTGCACCAGTATTGGTACATCCCAATCCTGAATTACCTTTTATAGTGGAAGTGGATGCTTCAAACTCTGCCGTGGGAGCTATCCTCTCCCAACGACATGGTGAAAAGATGCAGCTACATCCTTGTGCTTACTTTTCTCGTTTAATGTCTTCAGCCGAAATAAATTATGACATTGGGAATAAGGAGTTGCTAGCAATTAAAGAAGCATTTTCTGAATGGAGGCATTTGCTGGAAGGCGCTAAGGATCCTGTAACCGTTCTCACAGATCATAAGAATCTGGAATTCATTCGTTCTGCCAAGAGATTGTCTTCTAGACAAGCACGTTGGTCATTGTTCTTTTCCAGGTTCAATTTTATTATCTCATATCGACCTGGGTCAAGGAATGGTAAGGCTGATGCCTTATCACGAATGTTGTCTGGGCCTCTCCAGGAAGACAACTCTGAATACACAGTCCTGCCTCAAAATAACTTTCTAGGTGTCACAAGTTCTAAAGCATTCTTGAGTCTTCTCAAGGAAGGGTACGAGAATGACCCACTCCTCAAAGATCCTCCTATGAACATCATCCTTGATTACAAGAATGGCTTCTGGACTCAAGCACATCGCCTCTATGTACCTGAAGTTACTCGGGTTGAAGTCCTCAAGTTGGTTCAGTTTCTAAGACGGAGGAACTTTTATCCCATTCCTTTTGGTGGTCTGGGTACAAAAGAGATGTCAAAAGTTATGTAGCCTCGTGCCTGGTCTGTGCTCGCAATAAGACACCCCGAGCTACTCCTTTGGGGTTGCTCCAGCCACTCCCTGTCCCATCAAGACCATGGGGATCAATTTCTATGGACTTTGTGGTTGTCTAAAGAAATGACCACTATCTTGGTTGTTACTGACCGCTTCACTAAGATGGCTCACTTCATACCAGTGAAGGGGGTACCCTCTGCAGAACAAACTGCAGAGTTGATGGTTCGAGAAGTCTTTAGACTACATGGAATTCCAGAAGATGTAGTTTCTGACCGAGGAGTACAGTTCACTTCAAAGTTTTGGAAAAGCTTTTGCTCAGCTTTAGGAGTAACAATTAATCTATCTTCTGCTTTTCATCCTCAGTCTAATGGTCAGACCGAGAGGACCAATCAAACGTTAGAGCAGTACCTCCGATGTTTTGTAAGTTATCTTCAGGATGACTGGGTGGACTATCTTCCTACAGCGGAGTTTGCTTATAACAATTCTAAACATAGCTCCACCTCTCAGACCCCTTTTTTCCTAAATACCGGGCTTCATCCAGCTTTTATCCCTGATCTCCCTATCTCAACTCCAATTCATGCTGTTACCAACAGATTAACTGCTTTACAGGAGATCCAGGGAAAATTGATCGAGACTTTGAGGGAAGCTCAGGAAAGTTACAAGAAGGCTGCAGATAGACATCGCAGAGCACTTCCTACCTTTCATGTGGGTGATCAAGTTTGGTTATCTACTAAAAATCTGAAGGTTCATGTTCCATCTGCAAAGTTGGGACAAAAGTTTGTGGGACCTTTCCAGATCTTGGCCCAGATCAACCCAGTTGCCTTTCGCCTAAAACTTCCAGCAAGTATGAAGATTCACCCTGTGTTTCACATTTCGCTACTTAAACCTTTTCACGAAAATACTTTTTCTGGAAGAACACTTCCACCCCCTCCACCTGTTGAGGTACAGGGTGAAGAAGAATACGTGGTGGAGAAAATTCTTGATTCCAGGATCTATAGGAACAAATTGCAATATCTGGTTCAATGGGAAGGATACGGGACAGAAGAAAATTCTTGGGAGCCTGAGCAGAACGTTCATGCTCCTAGATTAACAAGAGAATTCCACCAGAGGTTCCCTCACAAACCAGGCCCTAAGACGTCCAGTGGACGTCCTGGGAGGAGGAGAGTACTGTCAGGACCTGGATTTGAACCTGGGACCTCAGCTGTGTCTGGCAGTGAACCTTCTCACTGAGCTATCTGGGATGCTGGACAGCTTCCTGTCTTATCTGCTGGACAAACCCATCTGATCCATTGAACATTCCTGCCTTGTGTCTTGAACCTTGAACCCCTTGCTCCTCCCACGAACTTCCTGATATAAGCCATGTCTCTGCACTTCCTCCTTGCCAGAATATTGTGCTATCTCCAGCCTGTATCTTGCTCCTGTCTTCCCTGCTGCCGTCCATATTTGCTACTGCTCGTTATCGACCCTTGGCTTGTTATCGACTACGCTTCTGCCTGATCCCAACCTACAAATACTCATTACCGACCCCTTGGCTTGTTATCGACTACGCTTCTGCCTGATCCCAACCTACAAATACTCATTGCCGACCCCTTGGCTTGTTATCGACTACGCTTCTGTTTGATCCTTACCTGCTTATCTGCTATTGTACCCCGGCTTTCTCACCTCCTGGTGGGGCAATCCTGAGGACCGCGACCTGGCGCTAACACGCAGCAAAATCCATCTTCACCTTCAGAAGCTCTGGTGAACACCGGTTAGCGCTTAGATTCCGCACCTCAGGTGACCCTGTGTCATCAGCCAGGGTGACCTGCTCTGCTGCTATAGCTACTGGCCTCTGAGCCTGACCCCAGACCGTGACAAGGTGTGTGTATTTTCGGAGTGTTTTTTGTGTCTGTTTCTTCTGTGTTTTTTGTTTGAATTTGTATTAGCTGTCTGCTTGTGTTTTTGCTGTCTGATTTTTGTGTGTGTCTGTTCTGTGTCTTTTTGGCTGTCTGTTCTGTGTCTTTTTGGCTGTCTGTTCTGTGTCTTTTTGTCTGTTTGTTCTGTGTGTTTTTGTGTTTGTTTGTTCTGTTTGAATTTAGTGTCTGTTTGTTGAGATGGCACCTAAGAGAAGAAAATGAAACTTCTCGGTGCGAGAGAAGCACTTGCTGGCCAGGGCTATCACCCAATTTGGGAGATTTTTGCATGGCCCTGACAGCCGGGACGTCCCTCCGGCCAGGAAGAGGGCAATAATCTGAGAGATTACTGATCGGATCAATGCGGAGGGGGGGGGGGAGACAAGGACCCCCAGTGGGATTCAGAAGAAGATCAACGATCTGAGGAGTTTGGTCCGGGACAAGATGGCCAAGCAAGCAGCCCATGCCAGGGGCACTGGAGGAGGCCCACCTTGCCCCGTAAGGTGGACTGAGGAGGAACTTGCGGTGGCCCGTTGCTTCCACAGCTAGCAAGTGGTGGGCCTGCCTGGCTTTGAATCTGATGATCCTGTGAGGACAGGTAAGTTTTTTCGGATTTCCATCTGGTGAGTAGCATGTGTGGGTGGGGGAAGGGAATATGTGCCAAGTGTGTGGATCCTCCAACCTGTGTATGTTTTGTGTCCTCCACAGATGGCCAGGAGATTGCTGGCCCATCAGGCCAGAAGGTTGCTGGGCCATCAGGCCAGGCTGCACCACCCCCAGGACAACAGGCTGCTGAGGAGCCCCAAGAAAGGCCAGAGTCCTCAGGGGAGGGGAGTGGCCACAACTCCCCTCATGAGGAGGTTCAGGGGGAGGAGGATGAGGGGGGGGGTTGAGGATGATCCGATGGAGCTTGCCCGAGAAGTTATGTTGTGTTGGGATCAGGATTCCCTTGCGCCTGACAGCAGTCAGGCCACCATCATGGGTAGTCCCTCCCACTCCTCCACCAACAGGCCCCCCCCAGGGGGATCCCCTGCTCCCAAGCCACAAACCTCATCTGGAGGCAGTCAGGCCACCATCATGGGTAGTCCCTCCCACTCCTCCCCCAACAGGGCTGCCCCCCCAGGGGGCTCCCCTCCTCCCAGGCCACAAGCCTCAACTGCAGGCAGGAAGGCCACCCAAAAGACCAGGGGGGTGGCCGAGTTCCTGCCTGCAAATCTGCAGAGGGACCAGGCCCTTCAGACCCGCCATCTGGGTCAGGTCACCCGGACTTTGGCCCAGATAGAGGAGAGCCTGGCCTCCATCAATGATTCAGTGAGTGACGTCAGCACAAATTCATTAGCTTTTATTAATTGTTTTTCTGAGCTGCAGGCCGCCACAACAGGCGTGGCCCTTGAGGTGACTGCCCTGACCCAGGCTGTCCAGGACAACACCCAGGCTGTCCAGGCCAATACGGCAGCCCTCACTCTGGGCCTCAACAGGATCGCCGTGGCCTTGGAGGGCAGGCCAGCAGGTGGGCAGTCACCCGGGGAGGCTCCTCCTTCCCCTGCTCACCCCCCCATGAGTCTCCTCCTTCCCCTGCTCACCCCCCCCATGAGTCTCCTCCTTCCCCTGCTCACCCCCCCATGAGTCTCCTCCTTTCCTTGCCTACCCCCCCCCATGAGTCTCCCCTGAGGGCCCGTGGCCGTGGCCGGCCCAGGCGTAGCTCACGCCGCCGCCATTGAGATTTTGGGTGTACTTTTTTTTATTTTTTTTTACAGATTTTTTTTTTGTGATTCTGATTTGTTTTTTGTGTGTGAATGATGTATGAATGTGGGGTGACATTCCTGGTGAAAAAGGGTGTCACCCTCAGTTTTGGTGGATTAGGGATTCCCAGGACCAGGGAGAAGTGATCCCAGGTCCGTATGAAAGGTGTATGAATGCACAGTGACATAATTGGAGCCGTGGCGTGGTTTTCTAGGGTCCAATCCAATTAGATGTGCATGTGATGTGTCTGTGCTAGGGACCACAGTGGGTGTGCATGCGTGCATTCTCATTGTGCCATGATGAATGTGTGTGCTTACTGTGCAAAGATGCATTCTTAATAAGGATGTTGTTGTCTGCCTTGCAGACGAGGGGTGGGCTTGTTGTCATGAGTAAAGCTTTTTATAAGGGGGAAATGGACAGATTATTGGCTGACCGATCCACCTACCAAGTACTTAATAATGACCCAGAATTTTTGTACAAGAGTGAGCTACAGGGTCTCATATAGCAGGGTAAAAGCAATGGGATCCTCATAAAGAAGGAATCCCTATACAGTGGAACCTTGGATTACGAGCATAATCCATTCCAGAAGAATGCTCGTAATGCAAAGTACTCGCATATCAAAGAGAGTTTCCTAATTAAAGTCAATGGAAACGAAAATAATATTTTCACATTGACATCAATGGCATGCAATACCGCATGCGGCCAGAGGTGGGGGGCACCAGAGAGCCTCGGAAATGACCAGAAAGGCTCCGGCACCCCCCACCTCATGCCAAACGCAGTAGTTCACTCTGCTTTGACCTGAAACCTGCTCCTTTTGTGAGACAAACCGAGTTAGGATTTTACGAAATACAGTGCTCGTATTGTGATAAGCACGTGGGTAGGTACCGGAGCATGATGGGACTGTGAGGCCCATATAAGTCGGATGCAAGCCGCGCACCCGTCATTGCAGCGAGAAGAAGCGTTGTGTCAACATCGGGAGAAGGCAAAAGAAGAGAAGTGAAGAAGATGACGTCACAGAAGAGCGGACTGGCCACCGCTAGTATAGCGGCGGCCAGCCCTGAAGGATAAGGCACCGGACAGCGGGAGGAAGAACCGGGGTGCACCGAGTCAACAGCGGAGAGCGGCGAACATAGAAGAAGACCCCCGGAGAGTGGAGAAGACCCCCGGATAGCGGAGAAGACCCCCCGGATAGCGGAAGAAGAAGCCCCCCCTGCTGAAAGAGCTAAAGAAGACAGGGGGGGCCTCCGGAGCAGACAAATAAATTATTTTAAAAACCCTTGTGTCGTGTGTTTATTAACTTTAACACTTTGCCTCCAGGTGAATGGGTAGGGGTACGATGTACCCCATATCCATTCACTTAGGGTGGGGGGCCGTTATCTGGGTGCCCCCTTATTTGAGGGGGCTCCCAGATTCCGATAAGCCCCCCGCCCGCAGACCCTGACAACCAACGGCCAGGGTTGTCGGGAAGAGGCTCTGTCCTTATCAACATGGGGACAGGGTGCTCTGGGGTAGGGGGGCCCCGCAGTGCGCCCCCCTGCCCCAGAGCACCCAACCCCCCCCCCCCATGTTGAGGGCATGCGGCCTGGTACGGCTCAGGAGGGGGGGCGCTCGCTCGTCCCCACTCCTTTCCTGGCCGGCCAGGTAGCGTGCTTTGGATACGGGTCTGGTATGGATTGTAGGGGGACCCCTACACCGTTTTTTCGGCGTAGGGGGTCTCCCTACAACCCATACCAGACCTAAGGGCCTGGTATGCCCCTGGGGGGGAACCCATGCCGGTTTTTTATTTAAAAATTGGCGTGGAGTTCTCCATCTCAGAATGCATACCAAACGCCGGCTAGAATTGGCGGGAATCCAAGTTGGATCTCCCGTCGCTTCTATGACGGCTTTGTCTCCATCGCGGCAAGCCAGCTCGGCGCTGGCTCCCGCGATGGGGCTCGTAGGTGGTCAATCTCGCCGAGAAAGGGAGCGAGATTGACACAATATCGCGGTCACCCACTGTATGTAAAAAAAAAAGAAATAATGTTTTTTTAGTTTTTTTACATACTTTCATCACAGTAGTACAGTGTCACCATAGTGACACTGTACTACTCTGGGCGGGTGATCATTTTTTTTTTTTTTTTTACCCTGTTACTGCTTATAACAGTGATAATCACTGTTGCACACAATAGTTTAAACTGTCATGAATGGCTTTCCATTCATGACAGCTTGCTTATTGTTGACATGCTGTCATTGGCTACAGCTAATCACATGGTAAAGGGTACCAGGTACCATGTGATAGTTGTGGGTCAATCACAACATCACAACAGTAAGCAAGCCATTCGTGACAGTTTGCTTACATAATATCATGTGATCGCTATGATTGTAAGTTGCTGCATACCAAGCACTGTGATTCGTTGTGTACGGTAGAAAAAGCGGTCACAGGATTGTGCGTGCTAGTGTACCAGTACGTCACCATGCTTGCCTGTGCCACCTGCTCTCAGTACATTTATTGTGAGCAGGTCGGCAAGTGGTTAATATGGTTAACAGGCACATTCTTCTCGTTTTCAGACGTGTAGAGGTACCAATAATTTTCAGTGGCGCACCCACCCATCTGAAATTGCAGGTAGTTGAAGCCAAATAGTCCCATAGCACCAGGCAGTTCCATGCGGCTGCATTTTTACAAAAGGGTCAGGAACTTTTTACCTGCATTTCCTACAGGTACAGCAGTCCATGCAAACACGGCATGCAGGACCCCTTACGTTGTGAACCTAGGCTTACACAGGGCAAAGACCAGTATGTACAATTAATTTAGCATAGGAAATGTTTTTTCAGGGCAAATAACAATCGCTGTCAGATCTGCAGTATTTCATTGTGTGATATATTTGTGTTTGTGTAATACAGGTGAACAGTGGCATTCCAGAGTTCCTGTTTAAACTCCTGATTCTGCAATATCTGATGGATTCTCAGGGAAGAATATGGAAGCGCCTGCCCAGTCACTTATACATCATTGAAATTTTGGAATCTTCAGACAATTTTAAACCGTTCAAAACTGTAAGATTTGATTATATTTGTATCTAATGTGTATATCAATGCCAGCTTCTCTGAACCTCTCAAGTGCTTTTATCAACTGATTTTATGTTATAGATGCTCATTTTGAATGCCTGAAGCCCATCTCTGAGAAAATGATATATGCTCCTTTGCATTAGGGCTGCCACCACACTGTGAACGTTAAATGCTCTTTTAGATCTAGGGGTCTGCAAAAAGCAGTTTTGATTTTGACAATGGACTGACACAACTTCCTTATACTCTTGAGGGTTATTTTCCGTCTATCAGGCGAGGACTAGGCAGACATGTTAATGGTTAAAACATGTAATCTTTAGCAAAGCTGAACAGCCCCGCCCAGGGGGCGGTCCCTCTGGTCATAACCCCTCTCACTGCAGTGAGCAGCTCAGTTCTTTTCTGCCTAGTAGAGAAGGACCTGGCTCCCTCTGGGCCCATGGTCCTGAAGAACTTTTAGTTTTTATTTTTTGATCCTGAGATCTTCTATCAACTGTGACAGGCTGGATAATATAGATCCTGGTAGTCTCCCCAGTCCGGCCATCTAGCGTGAGCAGGCCTTAGCCACGCGCTGGGCCAGCCACGACATACCCCGTTTTGCTGCAAGGGTGGCCAGTGAGCTATTGCTCCGGGGCTCACATACCGGGCTACTGATGTCTGAGTCACAGTGAGTCGTGGCCAACAGCTACTCCGTGCTGCTCGGAAGTGGTTCTGTCAGGAACGCGCCAGCAGTCCTCGCAGGGATGGGTAAGTACTTTTCCTCCTGTCTTGGCAGGATGGATCAGCTGGGCTTTCCTAGGGGGGTCAATTAGGGGGTCTCTTGTCCTCCCTTTCCTTTCCCCCCCGTCCGGCCTGCTGTGTCTGACCGGGGTGTACCTGGGGTATTTTCGCTGTCCTGGCTGGGGGCTGCGATGGTGTCTGGTCCGCTCTGTGTGAAGGGGCTTCCGCTCAGGGGCCACTGCATTTTCGGCCTTCTCATCCGCCTAATTGTTTCTCAGCACCGGTTTTCTTCTAAACTTGGCTGGCAGCCATTTTCTTGTAGCCGCGCTGTGGCGCAGATATACACAGCGGGCGGCCAATTTCTTGGAGCTTGCGCTCTTTTTTTTACTGAGGCGGCCATTTTTGTGTGGTTTTTCCCTAAAGGTTTTGGCCTTTAGTGCTGGAATTGCTTTCTGAGTGGCACGAACAGTGCAGTTTACCTCAGAGACACCAGGACACACGCTGTGTTAACAGAGAGAGAGCAGGACACGGTGCTGAGCAGTTCTTGTCAGGGCGGTGAGTCCCCTGGGAGTCCCCTGGTCAGTAGCAGCAAGGAGGGTGGGCCCCTTGTTTTCAGTATACCTTGTGCTTGACTGTAGTCCCTAAAGCTGTCATTAGAGCAGGTCAGCATGGCGTCAGAAGCTGGCGTTTCTTCCCCAGACATTCCGGTGGTAGCAACCGGTGCCCCTGCACCTGCGGTTCCTGTGGACTCTTTTTCGGCGGTCCTGGAATCATTTGTTGCCAGGGTGAAAGCTGTGTGTGGGCCCAAGGGGGGTAAAAAACACCCCCACCTTCTTCAGGGGATAGCTCTGACTCAGACCTGGGCCTGGCTGTGCCCCAGGGCACTGGCTCTGAGGTATCAGAGGATGCTGACTAGGACCATTCAGACAGTAAGGGTGACTCTATGTCTGGGTCAGCGCAGGACAAGGTACTTGTTGGAGCACTTATCACCGCAGTGTGGGACACTCTTAAGCTGGATGATGCGGCTGGGACATCTGCTAAGATGTCTGTCCCTTTTGGGTCCCACAAGCCGGCCCAAACTGCTAAGGTGTTTCCTTATGTGATTTATTTTGATAGGTTCATAGACAAGGAATGGGAGCGACCGCAGATGACCTTTTCGGTTCCTAAACGCATGGCGGTGCGTTACCCTTTTGAGGAGAGCTTGCTGGACCCCCCCAATGTCTAGGTTAAACAAAGTCACCACAATTCCGGTAGAGGAGACCCCTGCTTTTAAGGACCCTGCAGATAGGAGGTCTGAGGCAGTGGGTCGGTCCATGTTCACCATCGTGGGATCGGCATTGCGGCCCATTTTGGCCACAGCACTAGTGTCACAGACGTTGACTGAGTGGGCAAAGTTACTGCAGTGGGAATTGGAGGAGCATCATGCTCCCCTGGGCTGCGTTTAACTAGCTGACCAGTTAGTGCATGGCCTCAAATATGTCTGCGATGCAGCCCAGAATGCAGCTCCTTTGATCTCCAGAGCCTCGTCATCTGTGGTTGTTTTGCGGTGCCTGATCTGGCTAAAATGCTGGTCTGCGGACCAGACTTCCATGAAGGCCCTGGCGGATTTGCTCTTCCGGGGTGGGAGGCTATTTGGAGCCTCACTAGATGACATTATTAGCATGTCACAGGAGGTAAGAGCACGCTCCTCCCTCAGTCCAGAAGAGGTAAGGAGCCACGCCGTAAGCCGGGACCCTCATTTTCCACGCAGAAGCAGCATTTTTGTCAGTCAGGGCCCGCAGATGGGTGTTGACATGCCAATAAGGGGCCGGCTGAGGGACAAAAGCAACCCTGGGTTCACAGGCCAAACAAGCCTGCAAACAAATCTGCTACTGCATGAAGGTTTGCCCCCACCTGACCCTCAGGTGGGGGGACGTCTTCATGAGTTTGCAGCTCGATGGACCTCCCTGCTTTCCAACCAGTGGGTTTGCAAAGTGGTTTCATCAGGGTACAAGATAGTTTCTTTTTGTTCACCGAACAGATTCTTTCCCTCAAACCTTCCTCTTCTTTCGGCTCGTCAGGGCACCCTAAGAGGGGCAGTACAGGATTTGCTGAAGTGTGGGGGTGATCATACCTGTGCCACTGCAGGAAAGGTTTTAGGGTTTCTACTCAAATCAGTTTTTGGTCCCGACGAAGGACAGAGTCTGTCCAATTCTGGAAATCAAAGGCTCTGAATACCTTTTGTAAAGGTTCGGAAGTTCAGGATGGAATCGGTTCGCTCTGTGGTCTCTGCACTCCATCCGGGGGATTTTCTGGCATCCTTGGACATCAAGGACGCGTTCTTGCATGTCCCCGTTTTCGTCAGGCATCAGAGATTCCTGTGCTTTGCGGTGGGGGACTACCACTATCAATTTGTGGCGCTCCCTTTTGGCCTGGCGTCGGCACCAAGGGTTTTCACCAAGGTGCTTCCCCCCCGATTCTGGCCTTGCTGAGACAGCGAGGTATTGCCTTCGTGGGCTACTTGGACGATCTACTTCTGAGAGCTGCTTCAAGCTCAGAATTAGAGGAGGATGTGGCGATTGCCAGTCAGACCCTCGGAGAATTTGGCTGGGTGCTGAACTTCCAGAAGTCTGTGCTGGTACCAACTCAGCGCCTAGAATATCTGGGCTTGATTCTAGACTCCTCAAAGGCGAGAGTTTTTCTCCCTTTGGAAAAGTTGCAGACTCTTCAGACTGCGGTGAAGCTGTTGACATCCCGAAAATGGTCGTCGCTCCGCTTTTGCATGCGAGTCTTGGGTCTAATGGTAGCCTCAATTCCACACTCGAGCTTTGCAGAAGGAGATTCTGTCCAAATGGGACAGATCCCCTTTGTCCCTGGATTGTCAAATCCGGGTGAGCCAACAGGTCAGGATTTCCCTGGTTTGGTGGTTGAGCTCTCTGGCTCTTCAGTCCGGAAAGCCGTTCCTTTCCTTTCACTGGACAGTGATCACGACGGACGTCAGCTTGACCGGTTGGGGGGAGTTTGGGGTGTTCAGTTGACACATGGTCACTGGACACAGGAAGAATCTCACCTGCTGATCAATGTACTGGAACTCCGGGCGATCAGTGCCTCTCCACATGGTCACTGAGGCTGCAGGGGTGTCCGATCAGGATCCAGTCGGACAACGCCACGGCGGTGGCGTATGTCAACCATCAAGGAGGAACAAGAAGCGTGACATCTTGCGGTGGGCAGAGAGAAGCGTACCGGCTCTATCAGTCATTTACATTCCGGGGTTAAAAAACTTGCAAACGGATTACCTCAGTCGCCAGATGCTGGAGAATGGTCACTAAACCCGGATGTATTTCACCTCCTTTGCCGTAGATGGGGCGAGACAGACGTAGATCTCCTGTCTTCTCGGCTAAATCGAAAGGTGTTGAGGTTCATGGCCAGGTCAAAAGATCCTTGGGCGGATGCGACTGATGCGTTGTTAGCCCGCGAACACACCAAATGTTTGTGTGAACTTTAGAACCCCGTTAAAGTCTATGGGACTCGAACGTTTGAAATCTAAAGTGCTAATTTTAAAGGCTAATATGTAAGTTATTGTCCTAAAAAGTGTTTGGGAACCTGGGTCCTGTCCCAGGGGACATGTATCAATGCAAAAAAAAAGTTTTAAAAACTGGGTTTTTTTCAGGAGCAGTGAATTTAATAATGCTTAAAGTGAAACAATAAAAGTGAAATATTACTTTAAATTTCGCACCATGGGGGGGTATAAAGTAAGCATGTGAAATAGCGCATGTTTCCCGTACTTAGAACTGTCTCTGCACAAAGTGTAATTTCTGAAATAAAAAAAGTAATTTAAAACTTACTTGTGGCTATAATGAATTGTCGGCTCCCGGCAATTCAGAAAGAATTCATTCATAAAAAAAAAAAAGTGTGGGGTCCCCCCAAATTCAATTACCAGGACCTTCAGGTCTGGTATGGATATTAAGGGGAACCCCGTCGTCAATTAAAAAAATTATGTGGGGTTCCCCCCAAATATCTATTCCAGACCCTTCAAGTCTGGTGTGGATTTTAAGGGGAACTCCACCCCAAATAAAAAAAAATGGCATGGAGTTCCCCCAAAAATCCACACCAGACCCCTTATCTGAGCACGTTAACCTGGCCGGCCGCAGAAAAGAGGGGTGGCAGAAAGCGCCCCCCCCCCCCTCCTGAACCGTACCAGGCCACATGCCCTCAACATGGGGAGGGGGACAAGGACCTCATCCCCACAACCCTGGCCGGTCTGCGGGCGGGGGGCTTATCAGAATCTGGAAGACCCCTTTAACAAAGGGGACCCCCAGATCCTGCCCCCCCCTATGTGAATTGGTAATGGGGTACCATTTCATGAAGGAAGTGTAAATAGTTGTAAAAAAAAAACAGACACCATGGAAAAAAGTCCTTTATTAAAAAAAAAAAAAATCCAGCGGTGGTAATCCACTCTCGATCCCGGGGGCTCCAACTTTGTCGTTGAAGGGTCTGGAATGGATATTTGGGGGGAATCCCACGTCATTTTTTAAATTGACAGCGGGGTTCCCCTTAATATCCATACCAGACCTGAAGGGCCTGGTAATTAAATTTTGAATGAATGAATGAATTCTCTCTGAATTGCCGGGAGCTGACAATTCATTATAGCCGCAAGTCAGTTTTTTTTTTAAATGTAATTGTTTTTTTATGTGATTTTAAAATGACTTAGTACAGCAGGCACATATTTCATCAGGTAACAGTGCTACACCATATAAGAATACATACAATACGGAAGAGACAAAAAAAAGACAGCTTCTACAGCCAATACTGCCCGTACTCCTAACTTAAATACCCTTAAGTACCTGATGCCTGCTATATCTCCTAGCCATACATCTATTCTTGCCCCTTCCCCGTCCCCCCCACCCTACCCCTATCTAAGGAAGCGTGTTACCCCTTTAATTGATCTGCTGTGTAGGACCACAAGAAGAAAAGGGAGGAGGCCCCTGCGCTTTTCTGTTAACAGAGTCCCCTTGTGTTAATATGAGAAGACAAGTTCCCCAGGGTGGTTTGCCCTATCAGAGCTCCCGGCAATCCCACCCCGGCATCGAAGGAAAACATCCATCGATGCCGGGGGGGGGGTGACGTTCTGGAATCGTTTACGCGGGTTCCCCTAAACTAGGTTTCCCGTCGTCCTCAACCACGGCCCCCATATTCTTTCAAATTTCCCATAGTTCCCCTGTCTGGTAAAGTACACTCTTTCATTTGAGATTGTTAATTTCATGGATGTTAGCCAGTTGACTACTGACGGGGGGGTCTGCGCCTGCCATTTTTGGGCTATCGTCTTACGTGCCTGGAAAAGGCATCTCAGTATAGCTTCCCCACTGTCTTGAGGGACTCTTGTGTCTTCTATGCTCCCCAAGAGGCAGGTCCTAGCCACTGGATCAATGGATGTTCCAAATGCCTTATTTATCCTCTCTACTATTTCCCTCCAGTAGCTATAGAGTTTGGGGCACTTCCAGACCATATGTATTAGGTTCCCTTTATTTTTACATCTCGGGCATTCGTTGTTTTGTCTCCACCCCATTTTAAACATTTTGTGCGGGGTAAAATATACCCTGTGTAGTAAGAACAAGTGGGAGAGTCTTTGCGCTGGAGCAATTGAGACCAATGCGCCTTGTTGAAGAATCCTATCCCACTGTTCAAGTGATATTATTCCCAAGTCTTTTCCCCACGCTGCTTTACTCTTGGCCGGTCCTGCTCTGCTTATCGCACTAGCACTCAAACTATTGTATGTTAGTGATATTAGGCCCTTGGCCATACTTGCCTTGATTATCTTCAGAAGGACAGGGATCTGGGTCCATATAATTGGTTTGGAGCTAAATTGTGCTTGAATAGCATGGCGGACCTGTAGGTATTTGTAGAATGTTTTGTTTGAGATATTAAATTCCCTAGTTAGATCTAGAAATGTTTTTAGGGTATTGCCCTCGAACATGTGCTTTAAGCGGGTTATGCCTTGTCTCTTCCACTCACTTGATTCTTCTATACTTGTTACTTCCTGCAGGTTGTTATTTTTCCATAGGGGTGAACATTCTGTTAGGCCAATGTATCCCAATAGGGTCTTTGTGATGTGCCATACTTTGATAGCTAATTTTACTGTTAGGTGTTTATAGGGGAAGAAATCTGCCTCTAGGGCTTCCACCAGCAGTTTGTGAGGGTTGTTTGTTAACATCAAACGGCTGATGGAGCCATCGCTCTCAGCGGTTCCGCACCCTGCCAGATGTTGCAATTGTGACGCAATGAAATATAGCTTTGGGTGTGGAAACGCCATGCCCCCTTCTTTTACTGGTAATTGGAGTGTTTGCAAGCTTATCCTAGCTTGGCCACCTCTCCATATAAGTTCTCTAAATAGTGATTCTACTTTCTTGAACCATGTAAATCCTAACCATAAGGGTGCATTGTGTAGGACGTATAGTAATTGTGGCTGCCACAACATTTTTATTAGGTTGCATCGTCCTGCTACTGACAAGGGAAGTCTTTTCCAAATATCACATTTATTTTTCCACTTTAATAACAATGGGGCAAGATTTAAGTTTGTATATTGGGTGACGTCTTTCGTTATCCAAATCCCTAAGTATTTAAATTTTGTGACCACACTTAATCGGGAGGTGCCTGGCAAGAGCTGGAAGTTGGCTGGAGTTCCCCCAAAAATCCACACCAGACCCCTTATCTGAGCACATTAACCTGGCCGGCCGCAGAAAAGAGGGGGGGGCAGAAAGCGCCCCCCCCCCCCCTCCTGAACCGTACCAGGCCACATGCCCTCAACATGGGGAGGGGGACAAGGACCTCATCCCCACAACCCTGGCCGGTCTGCGGGCGGGGGGCTTATCAGAATCTGGAAGACCCCTTTAACAAAGGGGACCCCCAGATCCTAACCCCCCCCCCCTATGTGAATTGGTAATGGGGTACCATTTTATGAAGGAAGTGTAAATGGTTGTAAAAAAAAAAAACAGACACCGTGGAAAAAAGTCCTTTATTAAAAACAAAAAATAAAATAAAAAATCCAGCGGTGGTAATCCACTCTCGATCCCGGGGGCTCCAACTTTGTCGTTGAAGGGTCTGGAATGGATATTTGGGGGGAATCCCACGTCGTTTTTTAAATTGACAGCGGGGTTCCCCTTAATATCCATACCAGACCTGAAGGGCCTGGTAATTAAATTTTGAATGAATGAATGAATTCTCTCTGAATTGCCGGGAGCTGACAATTCATTATAGCCGCAAGTCAGTTTTAAATGACTTTTTTTCCTTCAGAAATGAAACTTTGTGCAGGAACTGTTCTAAGTACGGGAAACATGCGCTATTTCACATGCTTACTTTACACCCCCCAGGTATGAAATTTAAAGGAATATTTCACTTTTATTGATTCACTTTAAGCATTATTAAATTCACTGCTCCCGAAAAAACGTCAGTTTTTAAAACTTTTTTTTGCATTGACACATGTCCCCTGGTGCAGGACCCAGGTCCCCAAACACTTTTTAGGACAATAACTTGCATATTATCCTTTAAAATTAGCACTTTAGATTTCTCCTATTGACTTTAACAGGGTGTTCCGCAGCTTGAATTCCGCAGCTTGAATTTGCCGTGAACACCCCAAATTGTTCGTTGTTCGCCGAATAGGCAATGTTTGAGTCGAACATGAGTTCGACTCGAACTCAAAGCTCATCCCTACTCCTTGGCAACTGCCGCTGCGAAATGATTTTCTGTCACAAGGTCCCATTCTTCATCCTGCTTTAGAGTCGGTAATTTCCACCATGCTGAGGGCATGGAAGTCTTCTTCTCGGAAGATTTAAAATCGCACATGGAAGGCTTACGTCTCTATGTGCGAGGAGATGGGGTGGCATCCACGTACATATTCAGTTTCCAGGATCCTCCTGTTTTTGCAGCGTGTCGTGGATCAGAAACTTGCCTTAGGCACCATTAACATGATTACATGTTTTAACCATTAATATGTCTGCCTAGTCCTCTCCTGATAGACGGAACATAACCCTACAGTCAAGAGTATAAGGAAGCTGTGTTCGTCCATGGACTTCAGAGAAAAGTATTTTACGGTGAGTACAAAAATCCTATTTTTACTTACCTGACCCTTGGCTCCCCAACCAGTTTAAAATAGAACAAAGGAGAGGAGGGAAGTTGGAAAGGTTGAGGGGGGAAGGGGCAAACAGGGGGCCCGGAAAGCAGATGAAGGGGTGCATGCACTAGGACCAATCCACCAGCAGTGCAGCCAAAAGAAGAAGAGAAGCTGGCAGTGCTGCAGAGGGAGGCAGAAGATAAACGGTGGCTGCAGTAAGACAGTACAGCCGGCCCTCCTGCTCTGCAGGTACCCAGGTCCCCTTTTGAGCTGAAGGTGACTGGGCCCAGTACAGAAGGTCTGACTGTACTGTCTTATCAGCGGCCCTGCCTGCTGGTATTTAAAAATATGTTCACACCAGTGTTCAAAAAAAAACTCTTAAAAAATATTAACTTTAACCGAGTTCATTGTTATCGTGTAAATGTCAGGATATAAATGTGAGTCCATCAAAAATATTATTCCACCATCAAAAAAGTAAATAATCCATTGATGACACCTTCCACCCGGAAGAAAAGTGAATACTTCTTTAAATTGGTCAGTAGGAAGGGAGAAGTCTAGGTGCCAAATTTTCATCTGGTGTAACTGTTCTCGGAATGTCAGCATGATCAGAATCAGGTGGTAGTCTGATAGAAACAAGGGCTTAATAGTGGCTTTGTGTAGGAGATACAAATCCTTTTGGGACCGAAAAAGATATTACATTTTGGAATATCTCTTGTGGGGCACTGAAAAATTTACCATAGTGCAGGGAGAAGTCCCCTTAGGAATTTGACAAAAGCTAGAATCTGGAAGTTCCGGGATTTCAATTATGTCAGAGAGGCTGGAGGGTAGGAAAAGGGGGGGGGGGTTTGGGGGATTAAATAAATGACATTTTTTATTTATAATTTTGAAAAAAAGATTTAAAGTGCGAGAGGGGGAGAAAGTTAAGGGCAAAAAAAGATAAAAGAGGAAGAAGAAAACAAAAGGCAATAGGAAGGAGGTGGGGGTCAAGTAAGGAACAGTTCAACTAAATGATGTCCCGCTCATGAGAGGTAGCAGAGCTGAAGTAGGGAGTAAGGTAAAGGGTTATATATGTAGTTTGGGGAAGCTTATAGCAGTGTTGCAGCATGTTGGAGAGTGCAGCAGGAGTGAGGCTCAGCTATAGAAGAGTTTACTAGAGGTTACTGCACATTATTACCGCTCACTGATTGGTTGCTGAAAGTTTCAGCCTTCTATCATTTTTTATCCTTTTAGCATCCATTTATTTTCCATACATGCCAGCAGAGAAACAATAAGTGCCATACTTACACACCAAAACATGTCAACAGACACAAAATATATATATATTATAAATTACAGAAACATGTAGTGAGTGTGTGGGTACAGGAACTCAAGGTAAATCGCATGGTGCAAAAACACCATGCGACTTCTCTGTGGCTACATTAAAAAAAAAGGTGCAGGCTCCTTTTTTATTTCCCCCTAAAATGCAGGCACAACTCCCCATACAAATAAATGGGCTGTCGTATCCAGCAGATGGGGGCCTCAAACCCACTCTAGTGTGAGCCTAGCCTTGGGATGCAGGGCAGAGTACACATGTCAGTAGTGGGTAGGGCAATGTACAGAGAAAAGTAGGGCAGAGGACAGAAAATGACAGGACAGAGGATAGGGGTCAATAGGACAGGGGGAAACAAGACAGTGTACAGATGTCAGTGGGATGTAGAGCTGTGTATGGAGTTAGTTCGAGCAAAGGACAGTTTGCAGGGTTTAGCAGGGCAGAGGACTGGAAGACACCAGGGCAAAAGACTAAGCGTCACAGGGGCAGAATACAGGGAGTCTAGAGAGAAAAGTACGGGGGGGGGGGGGGTCAGCATGTCACAGTAAAAGGGGTCAGAAGAGTGCTGGACACAGTGCAGGGAGTGAGGGAAAATTACAAGGGGTTCAGGAGGTAAGAGTATGGGGATGGGAGGGCACAGTATGGGCGTCAGGAAGGCACAGTACAGGGACTGGGAGGGCACAGTACGTGCATAAGGAGGTTACAGTACGGGCGTCAGGAGGGCACAGTACAGGCCTCAGGAGAGCATAGTATGGGTGTCAGGAGGGCACAGTACGGGCAACAGGAGGGTTCAGTATGGTCAGTACAAAGCATCATTAGAATGCTAAAGTCTTGGTCCACTGAACATACTGTATGTGGTGGGAGTCCAGCCTCATACATGCATGCTCTATGTTGGCATGCAATATATGGGAAGTATGTTTCAGGAGAGCTGTGGACTTTGCAGTAGCAGGAGGGGCAGCCTATCTCAAAACGAGGGGGCTAAAAGATGTTATTAGAAGAGGTGTGTCAGAGAGTGTAGTTAATGGAAAGATTAATGGGTTTAGGCAGTCATGTATTCTTTAAAACGCAATTAAATGTATTTTAAATACAGCTGGCAAAAGTGTGCCTTTTCCAGAATGGCAAGGGTGAGAGTTGTCAGGCAGGGTGTGAGGCAGCTAGGGGGATTAGTGTCCACATGGGAGTTGGGGATGATGGGGAGGGAGGGTTAATGTGCCCAAGAAGGAAAGGGTGTTACCGAGGTAATGAGGCTACAGGGAGGGCAATATTGTAAACAGGTTAGGGTTCATGCAGGGTAAAAGGAATGGACGGCAGTGCTCAGAAGAGTTCAGCTGCTGCTAGAGGGCATACATGTCCAAAGGAAGTTCATACAAAGAGCCCACAAGATGTACACAGTGGACAGAGCGAAAACACGCACAATGTTAGGAGAAAACTGTGTATGTAAACAAAAAAAAAGCTATCCTCTTTTACACACAGTGCCCTATGAAGAAATTCGTTGTGAGTTAAAGTGGAGGTTCACCCAAAAAATCTATTTTTAACATTAGATTGAGGCTAATTACGGGAAGCAGAATCGGGTGTTTTGTTTTTAAATCAATGCAGTACTTACCGTTTTAGAGATAGATGTTCTCCGTGGCTTCCGGGTATGGGCTGCGGGACTGGGCGTTCCTATTTGATTGACAGCCTTCCGACCGTCGCATACAGCGTGTCACGAGTTTCCGAAAGTAGCCGAACGCCGGTGCGCAGGCGCCGTATAGAGCCGCACCGACGTTCGGCAACTCATGACGCGCTGTATGCGACCGTCGGAAGGCTGTCAATCAAATAGGAACGCCCAGTCCCGAAGACCATACCTGGAAGCGGCAAAGAACATTTATCTCTAAAACGGTAAGTACTGCATTGATTAAAAAAAAAACACCCGATTCTGCTTCACGTAATTAGCCTCAATCTAATGTTAAACATTTTTTAAGCTTTAAGTTCTACTTTAATTACTGTGATTGCAGCAAAGTGACAGAATCACTGAGGAAGGGGAAGCTGCAGAAGAAACTGCAATTCTTAGATAGAAGCAAGTCACACAAAGGATAGCAAAAGATATAATCTGTATTCATAAACCCCAGCTATGTTTGCACATCTTGGGGAGAGCTACAGTGGGGAAAATTATTATTTGATCCCCTGCAGATTTTGTAAGTTTGCCCATTTACAAAGAAATTAATGGTCTATCATTTTTATCATAGGTGTATTTCAAATGATAGAGACAGAATATCAAGCAAAAATCCTGAAAACATTATACAAATGTTATAAATTGAGTTGTAGTTCAGTGAGTAAAAGAAGTATTTGATCCCCAAGCAAAACATGACTTAGTACTTTGTGGAGAAACCTTAGTTGGCAAGCACAGAGGTAAGACGTTTCCTGTAGTTAGTGACCAGGTTTGCACACATCTCAAGAGGTATTTTGGTATTTTTTTTTACAGATCCTAAATCCTTTATGTGATGAAAAAAAACAACGTTTTGAAAAACGTCAATTAAAATTACCGTGTGTGGGGGAAAACATTGTTTTATGTCTTGTGAAAAACGACCCAAAAAAATTGAAGCATGCTCGTTTTTTGTGTCAATTAAAATGATAGTGTGTGGGCAAAACAACGTTTAAAATGACGTTTTTAAACCCGCGCATGCTCAGAAGCAAGTTATGAAGCTAGCTTCAATGGAAAAGAGTGCTGAACGTAACCGCGCTTTGCTAGAGCATTTTGAAAAAACGATGGTGTGTAGGCAACGTCGTTTTTGAAAATGAAGTTTCAAAAACGTCGTTTTATTTCATGATTTAAAACGTCGTTTTTTTTCATCACATAAAGTGATGGTGTGTACGCGGCATTATAGTTTCTACTGTTTACTCCCCTCCGGTGCCACATTTGGCACATTTGGCACCTTTCGGAGAAGCGGGTACCTGTTTTTGACAGGTAACCTGTCCCCACTTCCGCCGGACCTCAACGCGGCGAGGTACATCAGAAGTCCAGCTCCCTCCTCCTTCCCCCGCCACCGGGGCAGTAAGAGAACACAGCGAGCTTCGCGCATGCGCAGTAGGGACCCGGCCGTGAAGCCGCTGCTGGGTTTCTTTACTGCCAATAGCGGAAACATCAGATGGATGGAAATGTCAGCTGGGACGCTGACATCGCTGGACTCAAGGATAGGTAAGTGTCCTAATATTAAAAGTCAACAGCTACAGTAGCTGCAGGCTTTTAATTTTTGGAGGGGTGAGCGGAACTCAGATTTAAGGATTAGAGAAGATTTGTAAAGAAGAGTGGACCAAAATCGCTCCTGAGATGTATGCAAACCTGGTCACCAACAACAAGAAACGTCTTACTTCTTGCCAACAACGGTTTCTCTACCAAGTACTAAGTCATGTTTTACTTTGGGATCAAATTCTTATTTTACTCACAGAACTGCAACTTAATTTATAGCTTTTTTTTTGTTTTGTTTTTTTGGGTTTTTGGTAGGTATATTGGGCCAGATTCACAGAAGAGATACGACGGCGTATCTCCTGATACGCCGTCGTATCTCTGTGATCCACCCGTCCTAACTATGCGGCTGATTCATAGAATCAGTTACGCATAGCTAGCCCTAAGATCCGACAGGTGTAATTGACTTGCACTGTCGGATCTTAAGGATGCAATTCTATGCCGGCCGCTAGGTGGCGAGGCCATTGCGGTCGGCGTAGAATATGCAAATGACTAGTTACGGCAATCCACGAAGATCCGCGCGTTCGCCGCAATCCCGTACGTCGTCGCTAGTCGTTTTTACCCGTCGCAAAGTTACACCTGCTTTAACATGGCTTATCTTTAGATAAGCCATGTTAAAGTATGCCCGTCGTTCCCGCATCGAATTTCGATTTTTTTTTTTGCGTAAGACGTCCGGGAATACGAAACGCCGTAACGCACGTCGCATTTAAAAAAAAACGTTGGGGCGCGGTAATTTCGCGCAATGCACGTCGGAGCATGCGCAGAACGTTCGGCGCTGGAACGCGCCTAATTTAAATGGTGCCCGCCCCATTTGAATTAGGCGGGCTTGCGCCGAGCGCATTTACGTTACACCGCCGCAAGTTTACAGGTAAGAGCTTTGTGAATCGGGCACTTACGCTGTAAACCTGCGGCGGTGTAACGTAAATGTGATACGTTACGCCGCCGCAGAGTAACGTAATTCTCTGTGAATCTGGCCCTCTGTCTCTATCATTTAAAATACACCTATGATAAAAATTATAGACCCTTCATTCCTTTGTAAGTGGGCAAACATACAAAATTGTCAGGGAATCAAATAATTATTTTCCCCACTGTATACAACAATATCCTCAACAATTTGGCTATCCTGAAATGATCATGCATTTAGAGGTTTATGGGGAAAAAAGCGACATAATTACGTTCGTATGGCCAAAAAAAAGAGGTGCAAGACTATACTAGTTGCTTTTAGATAATGGGGTTTATGTTAACTTATTCAAATGTCAAAGGTAAGATGTTTAACTGAACAATATTATTTATTTTTACCTGCAGGTTCCCCGAATAGTGCAAAATGGTTTCATAGACTTCTTCCCCAAGATTTCCTGCTGCTCACCAAAAGAGGTTCTCACAAAAACTACACAAACTGATGAGACCGTTTATGAAGTTCCAGGAATGGACATTGAGGAATTTCGTAGTGAATGTTTCCAGAGACCATACCAATACCTGACACTCTTTGACATGGGACAAAATCTAGATACCTTTGTGTACATAGAAGGTCACACTGAAGGTGACCCAGCAAAATGTCTGCAGATGTTCCTTCTTTACTGTGGCATAGTCGATCCTTCTTGGTCTGAACTTCGGAACTTTGCATGGTTTCTAAATCTTCAACTAAGAGACTGTGAAGCTTCAGTGTTCTGTAACCATGAATTTGTTGGTGATACACTGCAAGGATTCAAAAACTTTGTGGTAAATTTCATGATACTAATGGCAAAAGACTTTGCTACTCCTTCCTTGCATATTGCAGATCAAAGCCCAGGAAGATTTGGGATAAATCTTGATGGAGTTAAGGAACAAGACTTGGTACCTTTTTTATTGCGCAAGAGATGGGAGTCTGAGCCACATCCCTATATCTTCTTTAATGAAGACCACGCCTCCATGACATTTATAGGATTCCACCTGCAGCCCAATAATGCTGGTGGGGTGGATGCCATCAATCCTAAAAATAAGTCCATTATCAGAGAAAATGTTATGTCCTTGCAACTTTATGAAGGCTTGAGGCTTCAAAGAGTGCCCTTCAACACTGACTTTGACCAGTTGCCCAGGCATGAGAAAATAAGCAAATTATGTATGGTGTTGGGAATTCAGTGGCCGATAGACCCTGATGAAACATATGAACTCACCATGGATAACATGCTAAAGATTTTGGCAATCAAGATGAGATTCCGATGTGGAATACCTGTGGTTATCATGGGAGAAACTGGTTGTGGAAAAACCAGGCTGATTAAGTTTTTGTGTCATTTGTGCAAGGGATTTGTTGAAACGGAAAACATAAAACTTGTTAAGGTTCATGGTGGTACTACTGCTGAGACAATCTACCAGAAAATTTTGGAGGCCCAAGAAACTGCACAAATCAACAAGGCAGAAGGATGTGAAACTGTGTTGTTTTTTGATGAAGCAAACACCACTGAGGCCATTAGCAGCATCAAAGAAGCCCTGTGCGATCACACGGTAGAAGGAGTGCCTTTGCAAGAAGACTCTGGACTGCATATCATTGCTGCTTGCAACCCTTACAGAAAGCACACTGATGACATGATCAAACGTTTGGAATCTGCTGGTCTAGGTTATAAAGTGAGAGCAGATGAGACCAAAGAAAGACTTGGCTCTATTCCACTGAGACAGCTTGTTTATAGGGTGCATGCTTTGCCACCTAGCATGATGCCACTTGTATGGGATTTTGGGCAACTTAACAATGAGACCGAGAAGAAATACATTCAACAGATTGTGTTGCGCTTAGCCAAAGAGATTCAGCTTTCTACTACTGACATCCAATTATTGACAGACGTCCTTTCAGCCTCTCAGTCCTACATGAGAAATAAAAATGATGAGTGCAGCTTTGTAAGCCTCAGAGATGTGGAACGTTGCATAGAGGTCTTCAAGTGGTTTTTTAACCGTCATGAGAAGCTGTTGAAACATTGTCTATCCCTTGCACAGAGAAGGAAAAGTACTTACAGTGTGGTAGATAAATCTGCTTGGTCTCTAGTTCATGCTGTTGGCGTGTGCTATCAAGCATCTTTGGAAACCAAAGATTCTTACAGGAGGGCTATATGCAAATTCTTTCCTCTGCCTTATAGAGACCCCACAAATATTTTTCAGGAAATAACTTCCATTCAAGATCTATTCTTGGCAGGTGTACAGTTAAGGGACACCATTGCAAGAAATCTTGCATTGAAGGAAAACCTCTTTATGATGGTCATATGCATTGAGCTTAAGATTCCATTGTTTCTGGTCGGAAAACCTGGAAGTTCAAAGTCTCTTGCAAAGACTATTGTTGCGGACGCTATGCAAGGCCAAGCAGCTCATACAGAACTGTACAAGGACCTTAAGCAGATCCACCTGGTGTCTTTTCAGTGTAGTCCTCATTCAACACCAGAAGGAATCATTGGTACATTTAGGCACTGTGCACGATTCCAGGAGGGGAAGAATTTAAATGAATATGTGTCTGTAGTTGTACTTGATGAAATAGGGCTTGCAGAAGACTCTCCTAAAATGCCTTTAAAAACACTTCATCCTTTGCTGGAAGATGGATGCATAGATGATGACACCTCACCACACAAAAAAGTTGGATTTATTGGTATCTCTAATTGGGCTTTAGATCCAGCAAAAATGAACCGAGGGATATTTGTATCCCGTGGTGACCCAAACAGAAAAGAACTGATTGAAAGTGCAAAGGGAATTTGTTCTTCTAATAACTTAATTCTCCATAAAGTTGTACAACACTTTCTTAGCTTCTCAGAGGCTTATCTTGAAGTTTGCAAAACATTGAAAGAACAAGAAAAAGAATTCTTTGGTCTAAGAGATTTCTACAGTCTAATAAAAATGGTGTTTGCATTTACCAAACAGTCCAAAGACATCCTTACCCTGGATGAAATTGCTAGGGCTGTCCTGAGGAATTTCAGCGGGAAAGATGAGGTGAATGCCTTGGACATTTTCCTAAGCGATCAAAAGAAAAATATAGCAGATATTAATACAATAGATTTGATCATGGAAAACATCAGGAGTGACAGTGATGATTGTCGTTACTTGTTAATATTAACCAAAAACTATGCTGCATTACAGATCCTTCAGCAAGCTTTCCTTAAAGAAAACCAGCCACCAGAAATCATCTTCGGCTCCAGTTTTCCAAAGGACCAGGAATATACTCAGATTTGCCGAAATATCAACCGTGTTAAGATTTGCATGGAAACTGGAAAGATGGTTATACTGCTTAATCTCCAGAACCTGTATGAAAGCCTCTATGATGCTTTAAACCAATACTATGTTTATCTAGCTGGTCAAAAATATGTTGACCTGGGCTTAGGCACACACCGTGTCAAGTGTAGGGTCCATCCAAAATTCAGATTGATAGTCATTGAAGAAAAGGAAATTGTGTACAAGGATTTTCCAATTCCACTGATCAACCGTCTTGAGAAACATTACTTGGATATAAACACATTCCTAAAAAAAGAACACAAGGTTATTGTTCAAGAGTTAGAAGGTTGGGTAGAAGATTTCGCTAAAGGCAAGCAAAACTCCACCATTGGTAAAGCCCAAACATACCAGCCTTCAGATGTTTTTATTGGTTACCATTCGGACACGTGTGCCTCAGTTGTCCTTCAAGTGACAGAGAACATGAAACAATCTCATACTTATACTGAAAATAAAACAGATGTGAGGAACCAAGCAGAACAAGTCTTGCTAAACTGTGCCACACCTGATTCTGTTATCCGCTTAGGCCGCAAAGACTTAATTGATGAGTACTTCAAGAAGCAGAAACATGGTTCATTATTAGATTTCCTCTGCTGTCATGTGACAACTGGATATAATAATCATACCACTTTTACAGAGGTACTGTATAACTTTTCTTCAATTTCTTATACTTATACTTGCTATTAGTATTTTTTTGTAATGCACTTGAAAATTGTGGTTCATTTGGTAATCAACTACGTAAGGGCCTATTTTTAAATTTTAAAAAGTCCACCAAGGATTATTTACAAATAAAATGATTAACATAAAGTCAGTCCAGTGGCAAAAAAACTCCATACTTAAGGTAAGTCATATATTCCTAATTTTACATTACCTACAATTTAGAGAGGAATTTAATTTGTTTGGTATTAGGCACATACACAGTGACAATAGTGTAGCTGACATTGTCCAGGGTGCAGTCTAGGGCCAGATATCTACCGCCAATATCAAGCAGATTGTCGTGGAGTGTGAAGTTGACTGTGTTCTTGATTGCAATCATAACCCCATTTTTCTTAGTGGGGCCTGTGGCATGGTAGATGTGGGTACATTTTTTGTTGGTGCAGTACTGTTCTGCAGATGTTCTTCTAGGCAGGAAGGTCCAAAGATTAAGGTTCTAGTGTCCTTCTCCTTTGTGTGTTCTCGGGGGGGGGGGGGGGGGGAGATGCGGGTTAAAGAAAACTATGAGATAAAGGGTAAACGGGAATATAGCAAGAACTGACAGCAGTCAAATGAAACTGGGATTGCTGTGATGTTATGGGGTGCAAGTTCGTGGAGCAATTTGCAACGAGCAAGGCATCCGACCGAGGCTTGGCAAAGTGCATCACGTGTGAACCCAATATCCAGTAAGGAGTTAGTTGTTGTGCTTTTTCAAGGTCAGTTTGCCCCCACAGTATTTATTATGAATTATTTTTAACAAAGACATTTTTGAATACAAGTCAATCTATATGACATAGTCTATAATATGAAACTTATTCACGGAGACGTATGTTCATACAAAATAGCTACATTTATTGGTTGACAAAATATAAATATTTACATGAAATTAAAATACCAATTGCGTTACATGAACTACTTGAAAATCAATAAAAATACCCACAAAATGGGCATGCAGTCCCTTTGACATAATGCTGTCATGACACATTCTCAATTGGTTCAATAACCTTGTGTAAATGACAATGAATCAGAACGTCTGTATTTCACACAACCAACCGTTACTATACTGCAGGTAAGTAAGTGGTTAACAATGTGAAATAAATTGGACATTTTCATTTTTCGGCATGAAAAAAACTTTGTTTTAAAAAAATTTCGATCTAAAATGATCGTGGGTGGGCTTCACATCGTTTTTCGGGTTCTGAAAAACGAGAAAAAAAAATTCAAACATGCTGCATTTTTTAACAACGTTTTAAACAATGTCGTTTTTCGGGTTGTAAAAAATGATTGTGTGTGGGCTAAAACGACGTTAAAAACCAGCGCATGCTCAGAAGCAAGTTATGAGACGGAAGCGCTCGTTCTAGTAAAACTACCGTTCATAATGGAGTAAGCACATTCATCACGCTGTAACAGACCGGAAAGCGCAAATCTTCTTTTACTAACACGGAATCAGCTAAAGCAGCCCCAAGGGTGGCGTCATCCGCATGGAACTTCCCCTTTATAGTGCCGTCGTACGCGTCACCGCACTTTGCTAGAGCATTTTTTTAAAACGATGGTGTGTGGGCAACGTCGTTTTAATGATGAAGTTGGAAAAACGTTATTTTTTCTACATGCTGAAAAACGTTGTTTTTTTTCATGCCGAAAAATGATTGTGTGTACGCGGCATTACTCTCTAATACCATGGGGATTATTTGCTTTGGTTTAGACTGTTAGTCACAAGTAATTTCCATGTGTGATCAGATTTAGCCATATATGTGCATTGCCCTCCTTGTCCATTCAACCAGGGTAGGTAAAATGTTTTTTCTGGTTTCTGTGACAAGAGACCCTATTGTTTCAAGCAAATCTCTGTTCCAACATCTGCTTGTAAAAGTTTACAGATAGCTAATGTATTTGGGCACTTGGCAAATATGAGCTAAGGTGTTTTTTTTTTCTCAAAGGTCCCCAAAAGGACAAATGGACCGCTCATAGTTCATCTAAGCGACTCTCACATTTTTGCCAGTAAATTTTAAATGTATTATTTTTTTTGTTCTTCATAGCCCACGACATAGTGCTTACCAGCATGGCGAGTCTCGTCGGAGGGTTGGATGTTCCTCCTGCGATTTAGTTGTGCTAGTTGAGATGAGTCAGTGATGATTCCACATATGTTAAGTAGTTTGAAGCCTTCCTCCACTGTGGAGATGTTATGTTTGATCCCATTTTCGGTGACTATGATTTTGGTGGGGAAGTCCCATTGGTAGGGGATATTGTGGTTGTTGAGCGGTTTGGTAATAGTGTTAAAGGGGTGGTTCCCCCTAAAACAAATTTCTAACAATACATTCGTAAGACTGCTTACACTGCGGGTAGGCTGGCTTTTGTTTTGTTTTTTTAGTACATACCTCGATATCGCCGTTTCGTCCCTTGGCGGTGGGCGTTCCTAGTTGATTGACGTTCCTCCGACGGGCACATACGTGACGTCACGACTTTCCGAAAGAAGCCGAACGTTGCTGCGCAGGCGCCTTATAGAGCCGACTCTATACGGCGCCTGCGCAATGACGTTCGGCTTCTGTCGGAAAGTCGTGACGCGCAGTATGCGCCCGTCGGAGGAACGTCAATCAACTAGGAACGCCCACCGCCAAGGGACGAAACGGCGATATCGAGGTATGTACTAAAAAAAAAAAAAAAAGCCAGCCTACCCGCAGTGTAAGCAGTCTTACGAATGTATTGTTAGAAATTTGTTTTAGGGGGAACCACCCCTTTAAGTTGTCTCCTCAGTTGGCGGGTGTGCTGTGAGAGATCAGCGTACAGTTAGAGATTAGCGTATGGGGCTGAGAGTTGACCAAGATGTCTCAATTTGAGTAGAAGTTGGTCTTTGGCATGAAAAAATGTATTCTCATCAGAACATCTTGTGGGACTTCTGATGGGAGGGGTTTGGGAAGACAATGGATTCGATCAATGATGGTTTCCATGGGGGTCAAATGGAAGTGTGGAAATTAGTTTCCTGGCGTATGCATTGAGATCATGCGGCAGGATGGTTTCGGGGACCCCTCAGATCTTTACATTATTACGACGGGACCTGTCCTCAAGGTCCGCCATTTTGGCCCTTATCCATTGTTGTTCTTCTTGTGTATGGTTATGGGCGTCTACGAGATCGTTAACCACTTCAGTCATTTTTCCCACTTGTCTTTCGACAAGGTGCATTTTTTGTCCCATACAGTGCAATTGTGAGGAGAATGTGCTGAACATGGTGGAGATGTCGTTTTGAAGGGAGATGAGCATCTCCTTCATGGTGGTGTCTAGAACAGATTGGTATGTGGTAGGGAGGGCTGCGATGGGGGATAAAGGAGCTGGGATGGGATCGGATAGAGGGCTCACCTTGTTTCCTGCTGAATCTGTATCCAGTCGCATCTGCGATTTTGCAGGACTGTTGCTGGCTTATAAGGTGAGGGAGCATGGTGAGGCATCTGGGGGCGCCATCTTGGATTCTCGGCAGTGTAAAGAAATCTGTCAGTTTTTTTGGTTGACAATATTCTTTTCTTTTGCGTGTCAGGCCAGACATTCTGGGTGTTTAATCCAGTATGCTGGTATGTTTTTCAGTCACTGGAGGCTACTGGGATAGCGGGGATGCTGTGCTGTGTTCCAGTCGGTGCAGGAGCTGTGGAGTCGCGCGTCCATCTTGCTCGGTGGTTTGACATGCCCCCCGTGCGGTTGTCTATTTAGTGACCGCACTCCATTCATTCTTCGACCTTGGTAATAGATGAGTGCTCATAGTGACTGTAGTGGATGGTGCTGTATAAATCACAGTAAAACAATAAGATGTCATTAGTACTCCACTACACACATGTATACGCATTTATTAGTGCACATCAATCAAATAAGCCAATGTTTCGGGCAGAGCCACTTCTGTCACTGTGTTGCCTTGAGGAAGGGACCCTACATGACCCTGAAATGTTTGCTTATTTGACTGATGTGACGTGACATTACACTAATGAGTGCATTTGTTTTCAGCTGAATGCTGGTGATTTCTCCTTATGTTTCTGACCTACAGCCATAACTGGCTATAGCTCTGCTGTATTCTAACAATATCCCAATTGTGGGGTACATGAATGACCCCCTCCTGAAGCAACAGTCAGTACAGACTTTGCCAACATCTGTTGGATGGTGCAGGCCCTGCAGAGGTTCAGATAAGTCCTAAATCTCCAGAAGTCAGCACTGGAACCAACTCACCTATTACAGTATTTGGGCCCAGTTCTAGACACAGCTGTGCCCAGGGTTTTTCTCCCTCCAGACAAGCTACTGGCCTTCCACTGCCACTTTCAGACCCTATGGTCAAGGAGATGCCCCACCATTTGCTTTTGTATAGGGGTCTTTGGGCTGATGATAGTTTTTTTCGTGGCAGCAATGCACGCCCAATTTTACTCAAGACCATTGAAACATTCTGTTTGCGTGGGACAAGCATACTCCATCTCTGGATCATCTCATTCGACTGGTCCGTAAATCCAGGCTTGCGCTAGCATGGCAGATTTCCAATCTGGCGCTGGAATCAAGGAAGCCCTTTTATTCTAGTGATCCTTATTGCACAGACGTGGCCCAAGAGCAGGTGGTATTTGAACCCCCTCATATTCTTGGCAGACTGTCTTTTGGCCCTCCCAGATCTTCTGTCACAGAGGGTCCGCCATCCTGTTTTTGGTAGCTGGGTTTAATGGCTAGCTGTCATCCATACTCTCATGAAAGCTAGTTGATCGACTAAAGTCTACCATCACACCTGAAAGGGCTACTTTTTTGACGCATGGCTAGGAAATTTCATCCCTGAAATTACTCTGTGGAACGAAGCTTGTCTTTCCGCCAATGTGGTCAGGATCAGTATTTGGCCTTGGTACATCCAGGGTCAAATTTCTGCCCTAGCCATTTTTTTTCCCAGACACAATTTTCCTCTTATTCATTGGTGAAGGCCTTTGTGGAGGCTGTTACTCAAAGGGATATCCCACTGTCTTCCCTCACTCACAAAGTTGCCTTGTGGTTGTCACCTTTGGGAGACGTATCTGAGAGTTAGCTGTTTTATTCCAATGACAATAAAAGTTTGACGTTTTTATGCTGGATGTGTTGCCACATTTCTTTTCCCTCCATTTGTTCATTGTTTTCTGACCTCAGCAGGCACCCGACTTTTCACAGCAGTAGCAATTGGTTCCATTCATAGAAGTCAGGCATCTGTATGAATTACCTGGAGTGGTGCAACTTCCCTGTTATTTTCTGTTATTCTGGGACTAGCCTTGCAGCTTTGCTTGCCACTGCCCAATCCACTGTGTCCTGTAACTTACCATAAAGCAGAGTTCCACCCAAAAATGGAACTTCCGCTTTTCCCTCCGTTGTCACATTTGGCACCTTTCAAGGGGGAGGGGGTGCAGATACCTGTCTAAGACAGGTATTTGCACCCACTTCCGGTCAATTGTACAGGTTAGTCAAAAAGCCCATGTATTCTCCTTGACATGTCATAGCTGTTTATAGTGATGATGGAAGCAGAAATAACATGGCTCCAAAAAAACTCCCAATGTTAAATGAACCCATCTGGAATGAAACATCAGCATGAATCTAGAAGCATGTAATGATTTCCTATGGCTGAATTCATATTGGACATTCAGCAGGTTATGTGTGCGTTCATTCTAGATTTGTGTGTCCACTGTCCAGGGACTCTTTAGCCTTGTTTTAAGCTGGTAACCCCCAGAGACAGTAGACAAAAGATATCTCCCATGGGACTTTGTTGTAGCAATAGAAATCACACAATTACAAATTGGTGTATAAAAAATAGAAAAACTTTTATCGAACAGGTTTAAAATTGGCTGGTCTAGACACTTCACGTCCAGATCTTATACCATTCCTAAAATATACATATACTGCAGGGATACGTGAAATTTATTAAAATAAATTGCATATCCACCAAGTCCACCAACACGTTTCAACTTATATAAAGTCTTCATCAGATGATAAGGAAGTGGAAGCAATCATACATACATCCAAAAAAGCAAAACAAAATGCATAATGAAATGTATATTACATTTTACCAGATTGTACATGAATTTATTATTTTCATATGACATTCAAAGCAAGTATAATACTCTTACAAAAATATAAACGTGACTGGATGTCCAGACCGACGGATAATGGCTCAGTGCAGACCACACGGATTTCAGCCCAATCCAGACCTCAAGCCCCACAGAAGATCAATGGCTATCAAGGAGAAGGCAACAGAGGTGGCTTGCTCGCATTCACTGATCTAAATCAAAGCATAGGGACACTTTTTCTTTTGAAAGGTATTGTCATTTATAGATTCTTGTAGGCATTTGTTATCAATTATAAGAATCAGGAAGAATGTGTATTATATAAATTTGAAACAAACATCCAATAAAGTGTATCAAGTATAACATGCATTGTTATACTTGATACACTTTATTGGATGTGTGTTTCAAATTGCAAAAAGTAGTACAGAAACTACTTTTTGAAATCGGTGCAGATGCGGCATCACACCGATTAGGACGGTGCCATTGCCGGCAAATGCCACAGATTTACCTTGTCAAATCGCATGTCAAAACGCACCAGTGTGAACCAGGGCTTAAGGCCATCTAGCAGCCAAAAAAAAACAACAACAGCTGAAAAGCTGATTTTTTTTTTATGTTATAGTTCAATGAGCTATTCACTTGTGTCTTATTCTTAGCTGGAATTTTGCTTTAATCAGGATTCTTCTATTTAGATCACAACATTTTCCCGCCTTCTGACATCTGCTGACAGAAAGGTTCTGGAAACCGAGTTAAAACATCACATCGATGGCATCGAAATTTTATCCCTGCAGCAGTTTGATACAGAATTCTCGTTCTTGAAAAAGATTCGGTAAGTTTTGACTCAACAGTACAATAAACACTGAAATGACCATCACGGCTAGTCTTGACAGGTTGCTGGATGAACCTTGGTGATATTTGCAAAAGTTCCTTAGATTCAGTCAATGGTTTGGGATGTCATTTTCGGTCACTTTAGAGTTTGAAATTAATAGTTTTTCCATAAATATTTGGCAGGTTGGAATCAGATAATTGTAATATTGTTTTCAAAATTGTAACTAGTAAAGATTACAATTGCATATGGGCAAATGTAGTGAATATAATTGCATTTTAAATACAAATGTGGATCATATTAGGAACGATTCATAAGAATTTTAAGAGGGGTAAGTAATATGAAGAGATTAAAGAGGTTGTAAACCCCCATGGAAAAAAAAAAAAAAACCCTGCAAGACAAAGGCATAATGAGCTAGTATACATCACATACTAGCTCATTATGAAATACTCACCTTAGAACGAAGCCTTGCAGCAGTGTCCGCACACCACTGACACAGCCAACATCTTCCCCGTTGTGTCTTCTGGGTTTGCAGTCTCCAGCGCTGTGATTGGCCAGAGCTGCGATAACGTCAATCTCGCACATGCACACGGGAGCCGCTAGTCACGGCACAGGCCCTGAAGAAATAGCATGGACGGACGTTTTTTCACTGTGCATGTGCCAATGACGTAATCGGCGCAGTATACAGTAAAAATCTCCTAAACAGTGCAAGTTTTTTTTTTTCAATCAAGTTTAAGTTTATTTTGAAAATATAAACAGTACAATCGAGTTCATACATCAAGGATAACATCACAATGCATTACAGGAAGATACATTTCGACATCACATATTCCTAACTATACTTAGGTCACAATCGAATAAACGATCTTTATTCAAAAATAAACAGATTTGGAAGAAATAAAAAGATCATGTGTCCACAAACCGTTATAACGGAAATATAGTATTTACCCTAAATTTTCCTATATAAGGTTCCCCTGAGAGATATTCAAGTGCAACGTAAAAGTTGATACTTGTGATACCATAACACATGTGATATTAGTCAATAAAATAGAGTTCATTCTTAAATGACCCTCATATAACCCCCTTACCTTAGTAAGAATCCAATCATTTCACTAAGAGTAGGACCCCACCTTCTGTCCTAATACTCCCACCGTCTTCTCTCTTTTTCCCCCTACTTACTTATTGTAGAGCAAATTCACTTTGTGAATTAGAAGTAGATCAATGAAAAAAAATTTAAATTGAGAAGATTAATATTATGACCGACAACTCGTTAATTCCGGATCAGTGTAATAACCTTACGATACCTTAAAGCATCACTAAACATTTAAAGTAACAAAATGTTTGAGGAATTGACACCATTTTTAAGATTAAGTCTATGGATCCCGATAACTCAAAAAAAAATATGGCAAGTCTGGAAATCTCAAAATACTCATGGCGACAAAAGGTTCAATCAGAATGGACTAAGTAAAAAATATAGGAATATAGAGGATTAAATCCTCAAACAACACTATTATGTAATGAATGTACTTTACGATAGCAAATAAAATAAAAAATAGAGTAAAGAACTCCAATCATAAGAAAAAGATATAGAAAACCAAAAAAGGAAAAATAGAATGGAAATTTAGAAAAGAGAGAGATAAGAAAAGGGAGCCTACCTGCCAATTCCACATCACAAAAAGCAGTAAATCGTCTTATGAAACTATAAGTTGTTTATGATACCCATGTATTGTAACCATGGTCCCCAAATTTCATTGAACTGGTCTTCAGAATCTAACATCAAGCCTATCCTCTTCTCTTGCTCCATTATCCAAGTCACCTTTCTCTTCATATACAATATCGAAACAGACGTCCTTTTCCAGGCAGCAGCTATAGAAATTCGAGCTCCTACAAGTATAACAAGTTTAGGAGATACTTACAGTACCTATAGATAAGCATTATAGGTACAATCAAAACAGAGGAGTTTACATCCTCTTTAAAGAGAAAAGAAAGAAGATATTAAGTTATAATTTTTACATTAGTGTTCCCATATGATAATATTTAGTACATTTGTAATTCTTTTATATCGGGAGATATAAAAAAGTAAAGCCTTAATTGAATTTCTTTTTAGATATCAAATGACAATAAAATTAAGATACAAAATAAACATTTGTGTATTCACAAACATTTTCTTAGTCTAATATTGCATGAATTTGATGTAGATTATAACAAGTTAACATAGTTCATAGGGTACCAAACAGAGCAGTATTTGATGAATAACAATCTGTTTTTATTTCTGATGCAGGAGTTTTCTTGAGAGTCCATCTCGTAATCAAATACTGATTATACAAACTGATTTTGAAGAAGGATCCCAAGGAGCAAATCTTGTGGCATCAGCAAAGTAAGCTATTTTCTCATATCTCAAAGAAACTTTCTGATTCAATAGATATATTTTTGCCTATGAGTTATGTCCTTGACATTCAAGGGTTACCAAAGGTTTGTTTAAAAAACTAAAAAAAAAAAATAACACACGTCATACTTACCTCCTCTGTCCACAGTGGCCCAGACCCTCCTCTTCTGGGGTCCCTCAGCACCGCTCCTGGTTCCTCCTCCTCCTCTTCTCGAGTGCCCCGATAGAGAAGCGCTCTCCCTCGGGGCACCCATGCGGGCTCACTCCTGTGTCCTGCTGCTGCGTCCATTGACACAGACAGCAGGACTCGGCTTCGCCCCCAGCTCCCACGTCATTGGATTTGATTGACAGCAGCGGGAGACAATGGCTGCATTGCTATCAATCTATCCAATCAGGACCCGAGACACTGGCTGGAGCGGGTGTGCTCATTCCCGGCGCAGGAATGATCGGCTCAGGTAAGTAAAAGGGGGGCTCTGGGGGGCTGGTGCACTACAAAGGTTTTTTTCACCTTAATGTATAGAATGCATTGAGGTGAAAAACTGCAAGGGTTTACAACCCCTTTCATTTCGTAGTAGTAAATCAAATAAAACTGGCCTTTTTTTCCCAATAAAAAGCCTTATAAAGTTTGCTCACATTGGTCCACATAGTTAACACTGCTTGTTCAAGCCAATTAGATTAATTAGCATGAGGTTGATACATAAAATATAGGATTAGACAACTGTTAAGCAAGGTAGGCACGCATAGATTATCTTCAGTCATTCTGCGTGCTCAACAAAACAATCAAATTCTCCCAATCCCATACCGTGCGGATGGAGGAATCTCCCACTGCAGCCATGGTAATCTGATGCCTGTTGGTAAACTGAGCAGTAGCTGCAGTTGCTCTTCATCTAACAGATTTCCGATCAGCGTCTTTACTTTTTCTTTCAAAGGATGTCATGTTGGATGTAACTAACATAATCCACCACATAGCAAATCCTGGCAGATTCTTCAGGAACCAGACCAACTTCATATGGTGTCTATACATGGAGTCTATTCCCGGAAGTGGGTGCAAATACCTGTATTATACAGGTATCTGCACCCCCTCCCCCCTAAAAGGTGCCAAATGGGACACCGGAGGGGAGGAGGGTTCCGAAAAGCTGAGGTTCATTTTTTGTGTGGACCTCTGCTTTAAGCCTCGTACACATGATCGGATTTTGCACAGACAAAACGCCAGACTTTTGTCCGTGGCCATGATCTTGTCTTGCATACAAATGGCACATAATTGTCAGCCAACAAACACAAACGTACTGACGTACTACGTGAAATTTCAGCTCTTGAGCGCCACCCTTTGGGCACCTTTTGCTAATGTTGTGTTTGGTGAGCATTGATTACGAGCATGCGTGTTTGTACTTTGGACTTTTGTCTGATGGACTAATTCATAAGTCTGCCATCCAACATTTGTCTGCCGAAAGTCTGACAACAATTGTCTGATTGAGCATACAAACTGTCTAATTTTAGGCCAATAGTCTTCACACAATTCCTCACGTCACCTCACAATCGGGCCGGCGGGAACTAAATGATGCTGAGGGCGTGGCTGGAAAGGCCAAGACTGTTTATTTATTTTTTTGATCTCTGTGTTTCCAGCTTGGAGGAGAGATCTGGGGTCTTATGGATACCAGATCTCTCCATAAAAAGGACCTGTCATGCCCTATTCCTATTACAAGGGATATTAACATTCCTTGTAATAGGAATAAAAGTGATCATACAAATAAAAAATGTCAAGAGAAAGTGTAAAAAATAAATAAAAGTAAAATAAACAACAATTTTTTTTTTAAAGCGCCCCCGTCCCTGCATGCCGTTCACAGAAGTGAACGCATACTTAAGTCGCGCCCACATATATAAACAGCGTTCAAATCACACGTGTTAAATCGCTGCATGCATTAGAGCAAGAGCAAAATTTTTAGCCCGAGACACACATGTCCCTGTGCCTGTCCCTGTGCCTGCGATCACTCGTGGCCGACGGTTACTGCGACTGCTGGCCACGAGCATCAGCACCCCCGCAATGCAGCTGGCGTGTGCCTGCTAGCCTGCTTAAAGGGACTGACGTACAGCTACGACAGTTCGCGTGAGCATGCCGCCCTGCCGCCATATAACGGCGGCGGCTGGTCAGCAAGTGGTTAAGGGAGTTATGGACTCCAGAGAGAGATATCATTTTGCCCCTGTACAAATCATTGGTAAGATCTCATTTGGAATATGCAGTTCAGTTTTGAGCACCAGTTCTCAAAAAGGATATCGGGGAACTGGAGAAAGTGCAGAGAAGAGCAACCAAACTGATGAGAGGCATGGCGGAGCTCCGCTATGAGGAAAGATTAGAGGAACTGAATTTATTCACTCTTGAGAAGAGGAGAATAAGGGGGGATATGATCAACATGCACAAATATATAAGGGTTCCATATAGTGAACTTAGCGTTGAGTTATTCACTTTAAGGTCATCACAGAGGTCAATGGGGCACTCTTTACATCTGGAGGAAAAGAGATTTCATCTCCAAATATGGAAAGGTTTCTTCACTGTAAGAGCTGTGAAAATGTGGAATAGACTCCCTCCAGAGGTGGTTCTGGCCAGCTCAGTAGATTGCTTTAAGAAAGGCCTGGATTTAACTGACTGACATGTATAGGTAAAGTTTATTCAGGGAATATCCAATTGCCTCTCGGGGGGATCAGGAAATAATTTTTTCCCCAGCTGTAGCAAATTGGAGCATGCTTTGCTGTTTTTTTTGCCTTCCTCTTGATCAACTGTGGGTATAGGATTGTGTATATGGGATTGTATGATTTTTCTCTTTTATTGGTTGAACTAGATGGACTTGTGTCTTTTTTTTTAACCTGACTAACTGCATCTATGTAAAAAAATGCACTCAATGTGTGGTAGAAAAGATAAAGGCATATCAAGGGCTTGACTGACTAAGGAGCAATGCCAGAGCAGGAAAAAGTAACATGGCCAGTAGTGTATAATAGTGAATTCTTTGGCTCTACTCCTTGACAGTCCAGGATAGATAGAGCAAATCCGTTGTCTGTACTAGCCAGTATACCATAGTCAGCATAGCCCTAAAGGTTTACCCTAGTATACTGGCTACTACATGACATTTTTGCTCAATTATATTACCTTTTAAGTACTTATTACAGTCTTTACCTTTGTTTTTAGGTACTCAGCTGTGAATGAAATACAAAAGGCGAATCTCAAAGAAATGTTTGTATTTGTCTACTTCATAACTAAACTTCCCAGAATGCAAGGAGGCACATCTTATGTGGGCTTCCGTGGAGGTAAGTTACCCACGGTATAGCAGTCAATACAGGGGCTTCCTTTTACTTGATTCTTGCTCACATCTAAAGCGAACACTTTTTTGTTGCTACTTTACAACTGATTCTGTGTGAATATTTCAGTTAACCCATGCCTCTTAACATCTTAAAATAAAATTAATGTGATGATTAAACACCATTGTGATATATAAAAAAAAGTATTTTATAAATTTGTTCGTATTTGGTCCTAGCCATTAGCTAGTCCATTAGTACCCTGTGCTCTAGAATCCAAAAAATGTTAAACATGCTGACCAGAAAAGAAAAAAAAGTTTTTGTTTGTGATTTAGCCCAGGTTCACACTGAGCTGCGGAAATGAAGCCGATGAAACCGATTTCACTTCCGCATGTCAGTCCCGATTTCAGCTGCGATTTCAGAGACGTCTGTGCAGGTTTCTGCACAGATGTCATTGTAAATCGCAGCTCGAAATCGCAGAAAGTAGTACAGAAACTACTTTATGAAATCGATGCAGAGCCGCAGAAGCGGCATCGCACAGATTAGGGCGGTGCCGCTAACGGCAATTGCCACCGTTTTGACATGTCAAATCGCATGTCAAAACGCTCCAGTGTAAACCAACTGATATTTTAGTTAGGATGCAGATAGTTTGAATTATCTGCTAGCTTCCTTTATCTCTTGGACTCCAGCATCACCAGCTCTGCTTTACACTACAGGTTAGGAGTTGTTCAAGTTACTTACAGAGGTAAATTAGTCAGAAGAGGACCACACACCCATCCATCTGCTCTGCACATAACATTTTGGATTTTCAGTACAGTCCCGTACACACGATTTGATTTTCTACACACAAAGCCTCAGACTTTTGTCCAAACGGCGTTGGCCAGGAACTTGTTTTGCATACAAACGGCACACAATTGTTGGCCAACAAACACGAGCGTAGTTACGTAGTATGGGCTAGATTCATAAAGACTTACAACGGCGTATCGGTAGATAAACCGTCGTAAGTCCGAATCCGCGCCGTTGTATCTTTAAGCGGTATGCTCAAATTGAGATACGCTTAAATGTTGCTAAGATACGACCAGCGTAAGTCTCCTACACCGTCGTATCTTATTTGCATATTTACGCTGGCCGCTAGGGGCGTGTACGTCGATTTACGCAGAGAATATGTAAATGACGTAGATACGCCTATTCACGAACGTACGTTCGCCCGTCGCATGTAAGATACGCCATTTACATAAGGCATTTTCAGACGTAAAGATAAACCACCAAAAACATGGCACAGCCAATGTTAAGTATGGACGTTGGACAGCCGTCGAATTTCACGTCGTCTACGTCATTTGCATAAGCCGATTCAGAATGGGGCTGGGCGTAGGTTACGTTCACGATCGAAAGCAAGGAGTATTTGCGACGTGATACTGAGCATGCGCGCGCATGCGCCGTACGATCGGCGCTTCATTTACATGTATGTAATAAATGAATTCATTACCATACAACACGCCCCCTACCTGCCTATTTTGAATTAGGCGGGGTTGCGCCGGGCCATTTGCGCTACGCCAACGTAATTTAGGAGGCAAGTGCTTTGTGAATACAGTACTTGCCTCACTATCTTACGTCGGCGTAGTGCAAATGTGATGCACACTTCATTACATATTTGTTTATGATATAAAGATTTGCATATAAATAATGAAAACATTGTTATAAACCTGTAAACTTTTTACATAAAATAAATCAAGAATGAAAAATCCTGACCGCCTGGTAATACATTGAACATGGTAATTTTGAGGCAAAAATATTGCAATCTGATTCCGCATGAGGTTTTATCGGACAATTCAGCCCATCAACGATCATGATGGGCCCTTTAATGATTTGTGTTCTTTGTAGGATTGTGGCAGTCTATCCATATTGATGATCTAAGGAAGTCTAAGGATATGGTGGAAGATGTTACAGCACTTCAGGATCTCACTATAAGTCGTCTGTTCTATACTGAAGGTGAGCTGGAGTGTAGGAAATATAAGTGCATTTCAAAGAAATAGACCAGATATGTTGAATGATATGAACTACAAAAATTAGCTTGCAGGGGAAAAATCATAATATCAGGATCACAGTGATATACCACATATACAATACTGTGCAAAATTTATAGGCAGTTGTGAAAAAATGCTGTAAGTTAAGAATGCCTTATACGAAATAAAAGTGTTAACAGTTGTTTTTTTTTGTTTTTTGTTTTTTTTTTATCGATTAATAAAATGGAAAGTAAATGAACAAAAAAAAAATCCAAATTAAATCAACGATTTGTGTGATCACCCTTTGCCTTCAAAACCGCATTCATTCTTCTAGGCACACTTGCACACAGTTTTTGAAGGAACTCGACTAGTGGATTGTTCCAAACATCTTGAAGAACTACCCACAGGTCTTCAGTGGATGTAAGCTGCCTCAAATCCTTCTGTCTTTTCATGTAATCCCAGACAGACTTGATAATGTTGAGATCAGGGCTCTATGGGGGCCAACCACCACTTCCAGGACTTCTTGTTCTTTTTTAAGTTGAAGATAGTCCTTTATGACATTGGCTGTATGTTTGGGGTCATTCTGCTGCTGCAGAATACATTTGGGGCCAATCAGACACCTCCCTGATGCAGAAATGCAGCCCCAAACTTGCAAGAAGCCTTTACAATGTTTCACTGTTGTGTGCAGACACTCATTATTTTACTGCTGTCCAGCCTGCAGCAAAATATTTCAAATTTTGACTTCAATCCAGAGCACCTGCTGCCATTTTTCTGCACTCAAGTTAGCCTTGTTTCCATTTCGGAGGTATGACTTTTTGGTCACAATTCTTCCATGAAGACCACTTTTTGCCAGACTTCTCCGGACAGTAGATGGGTGTACCTGGGTCCCACCGGTTTCCAGCAGCTCTGTGCTGATGGCACTGCTGGACATCTTCCGATGTCGAAGGGAAGTAAGCTTGATGTAAGCATAATGTGTCTTCTGCTGCATTAAGTTTTCTTGTCCGACCACTGTGTCTACCATCTTCAACGTTGCCAGTTTTTTTTTTTTTTTTTCCAAAAGAGCTTGATGTATTGAATTGAGGCTGGTTTGAAGCCAAAGGGTAATCACACAAATTATTGATTTGTAATGTCACACACTCATAGACTTCTGGAAGAAATGGCTGCTGCAATTTTGCTTCCTTAGTCTCTCTTCTCTAGTCTGTAATTGGTCATTGAAGAAGACAGCCCCATGCTTATGGTCAAAATGAGACACGTTGTTTGTGCTTACTTTCCACTTTAATCCATTTGTTTTAATATTGCAGAGAAAAAAACAACTGTAAAGGATGATACTAAGCATAAAGCAAACATGGAAGTAGACATGGAGGTAGAAATGGCCCATGGGAATGAAGATGTTGTGATCAGAGGCAGAGGTGATAAAGAAGACATGGAGACAGCGATTGATATATATACGGATGAAAAAATGGAGATTGAAAATGACATTTCTGAAGACCATGAAATGGAAACTGATATTCCATTGCAAAGACCAGAGGATGTAAGAATGAATCCAGTAATGTTTGCATTAAATAGATTACAGTATGTAAAGCTTATTTTAACCACTTCCCTCCCTGCCTATTGCAAAATGATGGCCGGGCAGCACTTTTGTTTTTCCGGGTGGAACAGGCCTCGTGCGGCTGTGCTGCGGGCGTAATATTTCACTGGCTGTGTACACCAATCAAAGCAGATCACATGACAATTGTAAATAAGGGATGGCTTCCTTTCATGCCATCCATTGTGTACAATTTTGTTTCTAGCTGTAATTGGTCACAGTGATGTTTATTGCTTATCTTATTTGCTTCTCTATCCAAAATTGAAAAAAAAGTTTTAGCTTTAGATACACTTGAAAACTTTACAACTGTTTTCCAAATCGCGATAACACCTACTTCGCAGTATATTTGTTACATGTTCGTTACATGTTATTTAACCACTTAAGCCCCGGGCCTGTTTTTCAGATTCGGTGTTTACGAGACTAAAACATTTTTTTTTGCTAGAAAATTACTTAAAACCCCCAAACATTATATATATTTTTTTCTAACACCCTAGAGAATAAAATGGCAGTCATTGCAATACTTTTTGTCACACCGTATTTGCGCAGCGGTCTTACAAGCGCACTTTTTTTGGAAAGAAATCACTTTTTTAAATAAAAAAATAAGACAACAATAAATTTGGCCCAATTTTTTTATATATTGTGAAAGATAATGTTACGCCGAGTAAAATGATACCCAACATGTCACGCTTAAAAATTGCGCCCGCTCGTGGCATGGGGTCAAACTTTTACCCTTAAAAATCTCGATAGGCGACGTTTAAAAAATTCTACAGGTTGCATTTTTTGAGTTACAGAGTAGGCCTAATGCTAAAATTATTGCTCTCGCTCTAACGATCGCGGCGATACCTCACTTGTGTGGTTTGAACACCGTTTTCATATGCGGGCGCTACTCGCGTATACGTTCGCTTCTACGCGCAAACTCGTCGGGGCGGGGCGCTTTAAAAAAGTATTTTTTGGGTTTTCGGATTTATTTTTATTTATTTTACAATTTTTAACACTGAAATAAAAAAATTATCACTTTTATTCCTATTACAAGGAATGTAAACATCGCTTGTAATAGAAAAAAGCATGACAGGTCCTCTTAAATATGAGATCTGGGGTCAAAAAGACCTCAGATCTCATATTTAGGCTTAAATGCAAAAAAATAAAAAAATGTGAATGTAATTTTTT